>NW_024070186.1:122368399-122614802 GCF_014754425.2 Oryx dammah
TGGTTGTTAGCTGTTGCAAACTTCTGGGTGTCAGAACTTTTGTTCTTGAGGTCAGGTCATGGTCAGGTCATACTCAGGTTGTGGCTTCCTTGGTGGCTCAGGGGTAAAGAATCTTCCTGTAATGCAGGAGATGCAAAAGATGTGGGTTTGCTCCCTGGGTCAAGAAGATTCCCTGCAGGAAGACTTGGCAACCCATTCCAATATTCTTGCCTGGAGAATCCCATGGACAGAGGAGCCTGGTGGCTACAGTCCATGGGTTCACAAAGAGTCAGACATGATGAAAGTGACAGACATGATAAAAGTGACTGAGCACATTGTGTCTGACTCTTGGGAAGCCCATGGACTGTAGCTTGCCAGACTCCTCTGTCCGTGGAATTATCCTAGACAAGAATACTGTAGTCAGTTGCCATTTCAATCTCTATAGGACCTTCCCAACCCAAGGACTAAATCCACATCTCTTGCATCTGTATTGGTAGGTGAGTGTTTTTTACCAATGTACCACCTGGGAATGGTTCACGGAACTCAGTAAAACAGTTTACCTACCAAATTATCAGCTTATTACAATTTTATTACAACAGGATATACTTAGGGACAGCCAGATCAAAGTGATGCGCACGGTGAGGTATGAGCAAAATAGAACAGAGTTTGTATGGTTTCTCCAAGCTCTGTACCCTCCTACCACCTCCACATGTTCACCAACCTGAAAGCTCTCTAAATTCCATACTTTATGGATTTTTAAATGGCAGCTTCATTACACAGGCATAGTAAATTAGACAGCTCATCATTAGTGATTGACTAATGATTCTTTCCCTGGTGGTGGAGTGGTTAAAAAAAAAAAAAAATTGCCTGCAATGCAGGAGTCACAGGAAAAGTAGGTTCAGTCCTTGGGTTGGGAAAATCTCCTGGAGAAGGAAATGTCAACCAACTACAGCATTCCTGTCTGGGATAATCCTATGGACAGAGGAGTCTGGTGAGCTATGGTATCTGGAGTCACAAAAGAATTGGACATGACATAGCAACTAAACCACCACAGTGACTTCTTTTTGGGGGCTCCAAAATCACTGCAGATGGTGATTGCAGCCATGAAATTAAAAGACCTTTGCTCCTTGGAAGAAAAGTTAGTTATGACCAACCTAGACAGCAGATTAAAAAGCAGAGACATTACTTTGCCAACAAAGGTCCATCTAGTCAAAGATATGGTTTTTCCATTAGTCATGTATAGATGTCAGAGTTGGACTGTAAAGAAAGCTGAGTGCCGAAGAATTGATGCTTTTGAACTGTGGTGTTGGAGAAGACTCTTAAGAGTCCCTTGGACACCTAGGAGATCCAACCAGTCTGTCCTAAAGGAAATCAGTCCTGAGTATTAATTGGAAGGACTAATGCTGAGGCTGAAACTCCAACACTTTGGCAACCTGATGCAAAGCACTGACTCATTAGAAAAGACCCTAATGCTGGGAAAGACTGAAGGCAGGAGGAGAAGGGGACGACAGAGGATGAGATGGGTGGATGGCATCACTGACTCAATGGACATGGGTTTGAGTAAACTCTGGCAGTTGGTGATGGACGGGGAGGGTTGGCCTGCTGCAGTCCATGGGGTTGCAAAGAGTCAGACATGACTGAGTGACTGAACTGAACCTAACTGATGACTTCTGATAGCCTCTTTCATGGGCTAAGTTCATGGCTAAAAGGAGACATGTGGACTCTCAGGAAAAAGGTCAAGTAATGATATTCTTGCAAATCTCTTATCAAAGGAATGTTATCATCTGTTTCAACAAGAAAGAAGAGCAAGGTCTGAAGGCACAAACTTTCCCTTCCAAGGTCCCGGTACTGGCTAAGAGGAGGCAGAGCTCAGTTGGCAGCTTCCTCAGGGCCAGGTACCCACACCCTGCTCAGCTGTCATGGCTGAGGGAACCAAGTGCCAACCCTCAGGCTCCTCAGGTGGCCCAAATGGTGGGCAGGGAGGGAGCCAGGTTCCACAGGCTACAACTATCAGGTTGCAGAGGTGAGGGTAGGGGAGAGGTTCACATCTGCTTCAAGGCCTGGGGCTGTCCCATGTGTGGCCCTAGATCCCTGCACAGCCTGTTCCCTTGGCCTCCCAGGTTGCCTCTGGCCCCAAGGCCAGATGAGCTAAAGGGCCTTGGGAGAAGGTCAGAATCTTCCTCTCAACTCACTTTCAGCCTGATGACCACCACTTTGCCAACCTTTCGTTGAATGCCCTCACTAAAGGTTGTTCACTGAAGGTCGCTTGGGGGAGGAGCCCACAGCAGCACTGACCAATGGGTGAGCAGGAGCACTAATGGTCCCTGGTAACCTTTGCTTGGTAAGAAGGCGTGGAGTAAACATGAACAGCAATTGCCTTATGCTAAGGACTGTGATTGGCTAGGCTCTACTACAGTTAGACTTAAAATATTCCCTAATCTCTATACAAAATACTCTGTGTATGCCTGATTTTACATGACTCCACCAGATTAGCAGAAAAATCTGTAAGCAAAATAGGATTTGAAATGCTAAGGCCTTCTATCTACTTACGGGGCATAGAAAATACTTTAGTGTCACATGAGACAATATATGTGTTATTTGATGCTTAAGAGCGGGAAATAGTCTGAAGCACAAGAATGAATAATTTATAGCAAGAGGTGCAACTTTGATAGGCTTGTGTGTGTGTTCAGTCACTTAGTCATGTCTGACTCTTTGTAACCCCATAGACTGTAGCCCACCAGGCTTCTCTGTCCATGGGATTTTCCAAGCAAGAATATAGAGTGTGTTGCCATTTCCTCCTACAGGGGATCTTCCCAAGCCAGGGAGCAAACCATCTATCTCCTGTATCTCCTACAATAGCAGATGGATTCTTTACAACTGAGCCACCTGGGAAGACTTTGAAGTAAATGAAGAGGTCATTGGTGGATTTTGTAGTTAAAATAGGAGTCCTTAGATCTCCAAAACACCTTGTCACTGAGCTGAGGAGTTTGTGAGATTGCTGACCCTTGGTGATCCCATTTCAGTAAATTTCTCTGATCTCTGGCAGAAGGGTATTAGGGCATGTTCTTATTTGGTAATATTGCCAAATGAACAAACCTTATCTTTAGAAATTTTCCAGTTGACTTCTAATTATTTTTTTTCTCCCAACAATTGAAATAAATTTCCTGATATACTCTCATATATTCATGTTACAACCATTTTACTAAATATATTTTCAAATAGTAGAGTGAATGATTACCACATTCCAGGAATATTATGTTGCTTTCCAGAAATCTATATTAGTTTTAAAAAACCTGCACTACTTTATTATTGTATACCAACTCGAATCTACCTGAATACGTATTCCTTAAATCTGCCATGTGTTCATATTATATGCACCTTCCATCTGTGTAAGGATCCAGTTTAGTAAAAACAAAATGAATTAAAGTATTAAAAGTATGTGCAGGACACATGTTTTTAGGTCTTTTAATAATGTATTGACTCTGGTCATTCTTACAGGCACTCTTCAGAAGATGAGTTAATTTCTTAAATTTTCTAGCATAGTAAAGATTTAATATTAATCAGACCTATTAAAAAGTCAAAAAAAAAAAAAAGTCAAATAAAAAACCTCCATAGAAATACCCATTGAATTTGAGACTATAAACAATGGTTAAAAAATGGGCTACTTGTTTTTCAGTTTGATTAAGTCATAGAACTTTTATAATTACTTTTTTGATTAGAATTCTCCCACTTCTTCCTTCAGCATAGCAATGCCAAAGCAAAGAAAGTGGTCATTCCTTGGAAGGAAAATTTAATTATTAAATTTCACAAAACAGTATGCTTTGAAAGCCTTTTAAAACTATTTCCTGGAAATTCCTGTTTTAATAGAATGTACATTTATTTTTTGGCATCATCCTGGGATTATCACATTATGAAAATCCCTCTCAAAGCGGAAAACTGCCATACAATTATTAATTAAAGTTTATCAGTATGTTCCCTAGATTTAAAAAATACCAAAGAATATTTTGACTGAAATATCACTTGCTATTGTGAAAATTGATGGAATTGATGTATCTGGAAGTGAGGATGTCATATATATATTTGGGGGTAGAGATGAAGAAAAGTGGGCATTTTTGGTAACTTTAAAAGAAATAAAGAATTGTGTCTGTGAATGTACTATTTTAGGTGTCATTTTCTTGTGGTGCTGAACCTGCTTTTACACACAGTATCAAATTTGCTAACATGTATTGCAGGGCTTCTTTTGCTAGGAGAAATTAATTAAAATAAGTAAATGTTATTTCATAAAATAAACCAGATACAAAATCTTGCCTTGTATTTACAGATAAATTTTAATGGAATATTTCATGGTCTAACACAAATATCAGACCCAGACACTAATTCTTGTACAGCCTTTGGCTTACCCTGTATAACAAAATCTGTTATTTAAAGTAGATTATAAAATACCTTATGGTAAGTGAACTTCCAAAGACACAAAGAAAATCCTCCATAAATTTAAAAGCTTATCTCAAATTCTTATTGGCATAAGCTTAGAATGAATATGTTATTAATTGCATTATCTTAGGTAGTTGAAATATATAATACTGGTTAGAGTGTGAAAATTAAAAGGGTGTAAGTATTTTTGCTTCTGTTCCTAGTCAACATTAGTAAACACATGGAAGTGTTGTAAAATTATCTTTACAGAATTTTGGAATTTTGGCAATCTCAAGCAAATTTCCTTAAGTTGGCAACATTTTTTTTAACCCTTAGTCAGCATGTTACAAGGTTCACACATTCCAAAGAGTAACAATTATATGTTGTACAAATAATATAACATTTATTTTACTACTGCTTAACTTTTTAAAACTTCCATTTAGAAACTTACAAAGAAAATGGGCATCACTGAGGAGGTATAAAATGAATGGATAATGTATGCAGTTGAAAAAAGGTATGCAAAATAATGTGTGGGCATAAAGAAATATGTTTCGTGGTATATTTTATAATCTGTCAGTGAGAGAAAAGAAATTTCCACCTTTCTGTTAACAAGCCTAAGAAAATGAACTAAATGAATAGACAATTCAGTAATGTCCAACAGATAACTAAAATTCAAATTTTATTTTTCCATATGTATCAGACAATTTTTTTCTGACAAGACTTTACTGAAAGATGAGGTGCAAATGGGAACCCTGTAAGAATGTTTATAAGAGTAGTACATGACATATTTTAAGCGCCACTAAGTACACATTGAATACTTGTAAGTATATAGGCATATCAACATGCAAGTGTCATGTACCTAATATTACAATATGCATTTTGGTTTTTGAAAACGTTAATGACAACAGCAGATTCAATAATTGTGTTTCTCTATCTTCTGTGCAATATGTTTTGTTTCAGTGCTTCTTCTTTACAGCACAGAATTTATTTTTATGCTGTCATATATATACCCTTCCAAAAGCTATGAATTTCATGTCACATAAATAGAACATTTTATTTTTGAAGCTATGTTACTGGGAACACCCGCATTTCTGGGTACCATTTTCAGAGATAAGTCTTTAAATTCTTTTTAACATGGCAGACTTGTTCTGATGTTAGTTATGTTGAAATATTTATGATAAAAATGGAGCTTTGTTGAGGGAATATTTTTTGGTTGAATGAAAAGCTAAACAAACAATTCACAAATATTGATGTGAACAGAGTATGAAAAAAAAAAACATGTCAGTAATCCCGAACTCATAAACCCTTGGGTTACTACTTAACTCCATCACTGAATCTACAACAATTACAGCAGGTACAGTTAAATAAATTCATAAAGAGATTAGTTTTATACACTTGTAAGGAGAAAGAGTACTAGTTTTGAAAATTTTCTAACTTATTTTTCTTTCTATTTATGAGACTCATTCCATACATTAGAAACACAGAGAAAAGCAAAAAGGATAAAGAGATAACAATTCAGTTTACATTTCATAATTTTTTAACCAACTGGTGAACATTACTTTCAACCATCAAATATTTTATTGCATATAACTTTCACTATCAGCAAATATAAAGAGAAAGTGTCTACTAGTTTCATGTACAGGAAAAGTATCTGAAGAAAGAAAACATTTGAGGTTTGACAGTACTGTGTGTAAGAGAAGTGTAATGTGGCATTTCATACCGCACTTAAAAGTTCATGTAGGAATCACTGCTGTTTCGACCCTGGATGTGGGAAAAGTGCTTAAGTGCTGAGCCCTGGTAGGTTTTTCTTTTGCCCCTGCAATCTTCAAATATCTTTTAAGTTTCTTCTTTTGAAATATACAGTATATTCATAGGGGGAAATAGTGGTTTTGCTTCACATCGTTTTCACATTTGGGCCCATTCTCTCCAAAATAACCATACATTTCTTGTGAAATATATATATATATGTATATACATATATATATATATGGTGGTAGACAATACAGCAAATATTATCTATAACATAACCACATAACATAGAAAAATCTTACTTTAAGCGTCATACTTTGAGATAATTTTTGTATCATGTTTTTCCTAAAGAAAAATCTGCTTTTAAAATGACATTTTCTTTCAGAATAATTAAATTATATGATTTGAAGAATTCATATTATTTCTATGCAGACAAAATACAGTGAGTATTTGTGGCAAAACTTTGCATTCATTATTCTGGGATGATTTGTTAATAAGGAGGCCGTTTTAAATACTTAAATATTTATCTTACACAATAACACTTTTTGGGAAAATAAAATTACATATATGAATTTTACTTGAAAGCATAGTATTAATTTATAAGAAATTGTTTCATCCTAAATAGTAATGAAATGTCAAGTTGGATTGCAAAGTGTTGCCACTTAATTTTTTTAATCAGCACAATTATATCACATTGAAATAGTAAATAGGAATGAGAGGAACTATCCTTTTAAAGTTATTATAGTTTGCTTATAGGAAAAGTTAATGACGGAAAAGGGAAAACAAATGCAGACCCATACACCACTGAGTTACACTAAAAGTAAAGTTGGCTTTTGAGATGTCCCAGGGGGTGGGGAGTGGACTGTTAGGATAGTCCCAAAAGAGTGCTTCCTGGGATATCTTGTAAATAATTATTTCTTCTATTTATATCGAAGTATCATAGCCCATGTTAAAAGTGAGAGGTAGAAGGATTATTGTAAGTATGCATGGCAGATAATTTACCAGCTCTATCCAATAACTATTGCATTCAATATTAATAATCTCAATACATAAAAATGCTGATGAGTTTAGAACCCATTTTTACATGTTGTCCCCTTTAGCTCTCTTTATAATCTTGCTACCTTCAATCCATTGCCTTTGGAAGGGTATCAGTGAAGTGCAAAGGGCATGTTTGGATTGAAACAGAGAGAAAGAGAATAATGAATTGAAAAATAAAATACATAAGAAATTTCCATTAAGATATAGTGATTCTAACTATTAAAGGTAACCTATATTCTTTAAGTAGATTTGTACTTGTAATAAAAGTTCCACAACCCATTAAAACACACATACACTCAAAGAAAGCATAAGAACTCCAAATTCAATTAGCTCTAAATCAAAATTGAGAACTCAGGTTATTTCTCTCTCTCCAGTAACACTAAAAACTAGGCCAGATAATTGTATTTTGCAATGTTAATGATTAAGCAAGAAAAACTTAATGTGTTGTTATGTCAGTTGTCGTTTTAACTAATGAGGTGAAGTTTAGCAACCTCTTAGATCTTGTTGAAGAATTCTTTAAAATCCCTTTGCATTAAGTATCCAGCAATAGAATTGCAGATATTGCACTGAGTGTATTTCAATATTGCCAGTGTATATTTCAAAACAATTTCTATTATCTACACTAAGATTTCCTCTTTCCCAATATTCAAAATGCATATTATAATTACATGGGTTTCCAACATCCATACACAGCAAGTACAAGATACTTACATGTACGTACACTGTAGTTACCTATATTTGCATAGTTTTTAGTGTGTACTTTGTGCCACTTAATAAAAAGCATTACTCCGTAATTCTCATTAGGTGTTTTATTTATTTCTTCTGTAGTTGCCAGTTGTTTTCCTGTTTGCTTTGTTTTGTATATTCGTTACAGACCACCATTTGCAAAGGGGGATTACAGTGGGCATTTTTAGAGGGTGCTAAATAATTAGCAATGTGATGGGAATTTGCAGTAAAATATGAGGTTTTGCAGTTTCTCCACATTTAAAAAAAGTAACATTAAATTTCATATTTATAATTCAATTACCCTTATATCAAAAAAAAAGTATTTTAGATGTTCCCCTTGGTAACACTTTGCAATAAGTGGCACTAAATTACACGATAACTGCTATGTTACATGGAAGAACCATCACCATCAAACAGCTGCTGTACATGGGCCTATATGGAGTCTCAATGCCATTACAATTATGAGTACATAATTACAAGTGAGCCTGTCCTTTTAATTGAGATATTTATATTTTTACAAAAAAATAAAAATAAATGAGGTGTTAGCTTCTTTGCCATATTTAGGAAAGTTAGTTTTCTTTCTCTATTTGTTTCTTTATTTGTGGGGTTTCAATGCAAGATTAAGCATCTTGAATCAACATGAGATCATCCAGTTTCTAGATTAAACTTCAATATCAGGTTCCTTAAACTGCTTCTTGGATTCTCTGGTAAAAGAAAACAAGTTGAAATCTCTTTCTCTCTTTCATACACACACACACACACACACACACACACACACACACACACACTACTCTGTTCATGCTCTCTATCTTTGCTATTGCACTCACAAACTTTCTTTTTCTCCCTAATTTTGATAATTGTTTTATCTAGGACATTCAAATATGCAAACCCAAAAAAAAAAAAAAAAGAATGCTGTTTACACTTTTTTGATGGAGGACAATTTACACTGTAAACAGTACACTGGCAGAGAATAGCTACTTTTGGTAAAGAATAATGTTCCATATTCTACTGGGGTGTGTGTCTGTGCGCACTCTTTTCATTACATTCTGTGGCTATGGTGCTCACTAAGCAATGACTGAATTTGGCTCTCTGGGCATAAAATGTGCACATTTCAGTCATGGTAATTGAAATGGTTCATTTATATATTTATTTCTTTTTTTCTGATTTTTATAGAAATGAACAGAATTTTTACAATTTCTTTCATTGGTGGAAATCAAATAATTTTTTAAGATAGGAAAATATAACTCCATTGCTGTTTACTTTCAATAACTGAAATGACATCTAATTCATATCTATTTTAACTGTCAAAATATTTGATTAGAGCTCACAATCATAATACACCAGTTAGTTTCTTTTAAAGGCTTCCAATGAGTTTTTATATCACTGTCAAGGGTTAAAAGAGTCAAAAGTTGAATTGTAACCAATTTTGTATTTCTAATTTTATAGTGCTATAAATAATGATTGAGTTATTTAGGCAACAGTTTAGCAGTTGGAGCCAAGTAGAATACAGATGAAATGAAGAGGAATGTAAATACAGCATCGATGGAGAGTAGCAATTTTGTAAATGCATCCTGAAATTAGGCTTTAAATAGTAATTGATGATGCAGTTTATACAACTTACTTCTGTAATAAGAACCTTTCCATTTTGTACTAACAGAATGAATTTTGCTTTGGGAGTCTTTCTAAAGATTATGCATTGAAAGATATGAACAGTTTATAAACCTATTCTAGTTTCAATGTGTCTAGTAGCACCTACCTGGTTCTCTCAAACTACCATACTATATTAACATATTATTGCATTTTTTCCACAGATGGTATGAACTGTAAAAACAAGCATGCAATCACATCAATGCAGACTTATTTCCTTAAAATTGTCATACTGTATATGATTTATTATGTTAACACTCAACCACATCATATTATTTATTTTCTGTATATTCTGAAAAAGTGCTGCTTAACTGACATCGTCCTTTTTCTTTTGTAAGAAATCAACAAGATAAATGCTTCAACAATCAAAAAAAATTAAGAGTCTAACGTCCTTAAAAGATTTATACTTTTCTGATAAATAATCTAAGATACAGCACCCTTGTCTTTCATTTGATATTAATACATGATGTCATACTCAACCATTCTCATTTCCCAAAAATAAATTCCAAGATATTATTCTTAAAACCATAGGCCATCATGCTTTCAGACATCACAAGTATAGTTACCATATTGTCATATTCTTTTTCTTCCTAAAGGTGCAATTCTTGTCAATGGGAAAATAATTTTTATCTAACTGGATTTTTAATCTTTAGCATAGAGTATCAATAAATCTAATGACAGCTAATCTAGTAGTATTGTATTTTACTAGGAGAAATGATATGACTTCAGATTGACTCTGTGTCATATTTAAGAATACAGCATTTCTTAATGGTTAAATACATTGAAATTTCAGAAATAATCCAGAGAAAGAGACTTTCACCTTGAAAGTTAAAATTATGGCAGAAATTCTCTATCACTCACTGTTTCATATGTTTATACCTCACAAAATGCATAGACAGGAATTTAATATAAAGAATTAGTTCATTTATACAGAAAACATATCTCAAACACTTCTTTTTTGGCAAACCAACATAGGTAAGCAGCTCTGGAACTGCCAAATTAAAATTTGTAAATTTTTAGCAAACTAAGAGTTTATTTTTAGATTATTATTCAACTGTGGTTGTAATTTAAAACCTGAGGCTGTGCACTGGTTGTTAGCTTAAAATTACCTTTCCTTATAACATTGTGCTTCCATTGTATAACAAAAATTAACAAGAACTAGAAAAATTTGTTGTTGAACAGTGCTAGGACATACAGACAAAAATACTAATACATGTTATCTACTTATAATATTGGTTTAAGTAATATCTAAAGGGATATAATGGACATTAGAAAATGCTTACTCATGACTGATTACCTACAGCCAAAAAAGTTAAATATGTATCAAATAATGTTTAATTGGATTTATTATATGCACTATATACAGATACTAAAATGTTTCAAAATTGTGCCCTATGGATATTTCAGTTTTGTTTAGGCAGGTGAGTCTTTATGGAGCAAATAAATTACAGAATCAAATTGGAGAAATGAATGAAGTCTTTGTGATTCCCAAAATGGTAAAATATTTGTAACAATTTATTGGTAGATGAAGCTAAAATAAGCTAATGATAGGATCTATATAATTATATAAGACAGCATGTCATGACTGTAATCCATATTCATGGCTCCTGTATCAAATACTATATTTTTAAATAGCAAATTGATACAGCTTTATCAATATAATCTCAAATATTCCAGAATCTATTCTTCAATAGTTTATTTCAGTTAGTGTTTTTTAGGGCTTATGCTTCCAAAACATGTCTTTGAAGATAGACATGTAGAAAACATCATAAACCTCTAACATCTGAATTGAACTTAAGCATGTTTGGTCTTTATCTAATCCTGTTCCTTGTGAAAGCTGTCCAGTGGCAGATTTACAAGGACTTTGATTTAAAGGGAGCCAAAAATGAGGGGGTGGGAGAAGCGCTGCATACTCTTTTTTTGTCAATGTACAAAAACAATTCAATATCATGATCCAAGGAGATGATTAACATTGTTAAGGCTGTATATTCAAGCACTGTATGTTAAAAGAGCAATGGTGTGGAATTTACGCGGTAATAAATGTCCTGCATTATGGATGGTACGGTAATTAAAGAATGATGCTTTTGACAGCTGATTGTTGGCATACACTGGCTACGGATAGCAGTACGATATGGAAGTTAATAAAGGTAGCAGAAGATGGTAGAAATGAATTCTGAAAGATGATAGCCAGTTTTCTCCAGCAGCCAGCCTGGTACATAAAATTCAGAATCTTGGCCTGCATTTTAAATGAAATATTCTTTTTTCTCTTCAGCATTGACTTGGCTGCCCTCAGCATTGATAATGGCTGTGTCAGCATCTGGTGCATCTTCAGCTCCTTTAGCTTCATTTGTTAAGTATGTTCCTGTGGGTGTTGGAAGAAAACCATGTTAGTTTTGTCAGAGTGGTAAAATAACCAGTGTTAAAGTCATATTCATTTAGGAAGAAACTTACGCCAGATTTCTTATATGTTGAAACATATTCTGAGGTATAAGAAACCATACAATTCACCCTTCTAAAGTTGTACACTGTCTTTTGGTTTTCAGGTGTATGTTGCAGATGAAGCTGTGTGCAGGTTAACTAGAAGCAACTGCCAAACTGGCATGGGTAATGAGTACTTTAATTTATTTAATGATGGCTACAGACCATGTGATCCACTCAGCTGTAGCAATCAGGGCCCTTTGTTCAGATGTGGATAATGATCACATCAAATGTGTCAACATTCATTTTGGTAACTCTATTTAAAAGTAGATTATATCAATAGTTTTCTACCTAACCCATTGCAAAAAAATCACATATTTTCCTCATTAATATGGCCACATATGTGTCCATAAACTTACAAACAGAAGCATTACCAAATGATTAATATTAGAGTTGAATTTCAGTCCTAGAGATATACTACAAACTCGCTTCCATATTTCTTTTTTTTTCCTGACCAATGATTCACTCTGTGACTTCTGGCTATGGGCTAAGTATTATTTTGCTAAGCCAATCCAACTTTAACATTGAATAGAATTCTCTGAAATAATTTAGTATTCAGATCTCTCAATTTCAACCCTCATCACACATACACACACAAACACACACTCACACATAGAATAATATTTCATGATGAAGTTAGTCTTTAGAATATTTTTTGTGAAATTTAAGAATGCCTTATTATATATAACCTACCTTTATGTCTTGCCAGATATCGTCCAAGCAAAAATATAGAACACAGAGTGACAAATACAACTACAGCCACAATTCCTCCTATAAGAGCATGATCAGGGCCAGTCTGGCCAGCCAGAGCATTGGGATCTTGAAAAAAGAGAAAAAAAAAATATTGTTTTAGTGTGATTTTAGACATAGACTACATATCTGCATTAGAATGAGTTGTTTTGGAAAGTAGCACATTAAAATAAAGTTTGTTGTTTTGTTTTTTTTTGTTTGTTTGTTTTTTTAATGTGTATTACACCAGTCATCTAGTCAACAGATACTGGGGAAATAAAATTTGACACATAAATTACCATTGCCACTGAGTTTACATTTTAAGGGAGAGACAGTAAACAAATACACATATATGACTTTGTATAGTTATATGCCTTTTCTTTCTCCTCTTCTCCACCTGAAAGTATGTGTATTTTTAAATGTGACAAACACAACTATATCATTTAAAAATACAATTATGCATAAGAAAGGCTGGGATTAGAGATTATAACAATTATACAAATATACAAATATTATACAAATTATACAAATATTATTATTTTATACAAATACATTATACAAATATCATTTAAAGCTGAGAAAACTGATGAACTCCCTAAGGGAGAGAGTCTTGATAGAGAGCAGAAAAAGTCTGAAAATTGAGACCTGAAAAGTTCCCATATTTAAAGTCTGACAGAAGTTGCTTCCAGCAGAGAAGATTGAGAAGGAGAGAAAAGTGGGGTAGGAAGAGATCCTGGCGAGCAAACAGTAATTGATTAAAGGAAAGATCATTTTTTAAGGAGAGGGGGGTGTTACAAGCTGTGTTATATTATTGATTGAGGGAGGAAGATGAATACTCAACATTGAGGAGTAAATATCTGTTGCACTTGTAGCTTTAAGGGAAGTGGTTGGAAATATTAGATTACTGATATAATTTTACATTCTGCTTTTGTTAAGATATTATAGGAGAGAGCTGAGCCTAGTAGAGGATGGCCAGTTTTCAAGCAGAAATAAAAAGATCAAGGGAAGCTCAGATGTGAGTACTTAAAAGTTTGGAAAAATCAACTATTTATAAAAGTTGCATAATAAGAGATAAAACTAAATGAAGTTTTGAGCAACAAAATATACTAAGGCTCAGCTCTGTGGCAAAGTTCAGATTGAGTATACTGCCTACCATCCAGGGTCCATTGTGTGCATAGCTTCAGGAGAACTGCGTACAGTCTACAATCTACAAGAGAGTTTCAGAGGGAGATAGAAAATAAATAAATTAGGTCTGGCAATTCCGCTTTCAAAAAGTCTTGAAATATGGTTATAGGTACAAGAATCCGACAAATAGATTAGGAGTCTACTCTGTTTTTAATGGAACTATTGTACCAAAGAAGCCTGTACCTAGTTAGAAAAGAAATTGCCAAAGAAGCCTGTACCTAGTTAGAAAAGAAATAAAAAGAAAGAAAAGTCTGATAATTGAAACATCAAAAACGTCTAGACTACCAAAAGTGGTAAAAACAAGAAGTTGCCTATAAGACCTGTGTAGTCCCCATGAGAGCATACGACCAAACACCCACTTTCAGGGTGGCCACAGAGCATGACTGACAAGGCTGAACTTCCTGTAAGATAGACTTGGAGGAAGGCAAAAAGAATGATCAGAAGAGAAGCTAGTTTCTTTAGGGACTATAACTGTTGCCAAGGCAAAGGGAACTTTTCATTCCAGTCTGAAATATTTTCATAATTATTATGGATCAGTGACTACTTGGTGTTTCCCATTATTCCTCTATTTCCAAAAGAGAGCACTTATATTAAGGAGGGCTTTTCCTGGAGCTTTTCTGGTAGCTCAGCTGGTAAAGAATCCACCTGCAATGCAGGAGACTCCAGTTTGATTCCTGGGTTGGAAAGTTCCCCTGGAGGAGGGCATGGCAACCCACTCCAGTATTCTTGGCTGGAGAATCCCATGGACAGAGGAGCCTGGTGGGGCTACAGTCCATGGGGTTGCAGAGTTGGACACAACTGAGCAACTAAGCACAGCACAGGGCTTTTCCTGACTCTGTTCTATCACTGTATTTTGTACATGGGGTGGAAAAGAGCACTGAAACTTGTGTTTTGGTTCATTTATCCCTGAGCTAATGCATTTGGAGATGATGAAGATAATTGTGCATATTTGAGGACCTTGGTCATTGAGTTGGGTACACTGGTTTGATGGGACTCTAGGTTATCTCTTTGGACAGGATAGGGCAATGGTTTATGTGACAAAAAGAAGGTAAAAAATATTTGGTGATCAGAAGGCCTATATGGGCAGAGATTTTTAGCTGATAACAAATTTGCTTCCTTTATTTTTCAGTGCACAGAGCTAGACATTTACCAACTTCACTGGCAGTTGCATCTGAACCATACGATTTGTGTTCTAGACAGGTGAAAGAAGGCCCAGCTAATAAAAGTCTCCCCCATGTAACCATCCAGAGTGATAGCAGGAGGTATGAGTTGAGATTAAGAGAACCACAAGAATAAGTCAGGTCTTCCACCTGGAAGAAAATTGTTGCCCAACTAATAATACGGGCATCATCAGACTGCTTGAGGAGAAAAATAAAACCTTTATTTTCAAATACTGAACATTGAAAAAAGTAAAATTGTCACAGCAGCTATTGTTAATTTAGCTTTCTATTATACACAGGAGGAAAAAAAATAAATCTGCCATTCCTCTGAATACCCTATTCCTAGCTTAGATATATCAGAGTCAGTTTCAAATTCCACCTCCTGCTCAAGTTCCCAAATTCAGTTCAGTTCAGTTCAGTTGCTCAGTTGTGTTCTATTTTTGGTGACCCCATGAACTGCAGCACACCAGGCCTCCCTGTCCATCACCATCTCCCGGAGTCCACTCAAACCCATGTCCATCGAGTCGATGATGCCATCCAGCCATCTCATCATCTGTCGTCCCTTCTCCTCCTGCCCTCAATCTCTCCCAACATCAGGGTCTTTTCTAATGAGTCAGCTCTTCGCAAGAGGTGGCCAAAGTATTGGAGTTTCAGCTTTGGCATCAGTCCTTCCAAAGAACACCCAGGACTGGTCTCCTTTATGATGGACTAGTTGAATCTTCTTGCAGTCCAAGGGACTCTCAAGAGTCTCTTCCAATAGCACAGTTCAAAAGCATCAGTTCTTCAGTGTTCAGCTCTCTTTATTGCCCAACTCTCACATCCATACATGACCACTGGAAAAACCATAGCCTTGACTAGATGGACCTTTGTTGGCAAAGTAATGTCTCTGCTTTTAATATGCTGTCTATGTTCATCATAACTTTCCTTCCAAGGAGTAAGTGTCTTTTAATTTCATTGCTGCAATCACCACCTGCAGTAATTTTGGAGCCAAGAAAAATAAAGTCAGCCACTGTTTCTACTCTTTCCCCATCTATCTGCCATGAAGTGATGGGACTGGATGCCATGATCTTCATTTTCTGAATGTTGAGCTTTAAGCCAAATTTTTACTTTTCTCTTTCATTTTCATCAAGTGGCTCTTTAGTTCTTCTTCACTTTCTGCCATAAGGGTGGTATCATCTGCATATAAATAGTCATAAATTATGTCCATTTCATTTGCTGAATATCTCTCAGAACTGAGCACCTTTGTGGAAGCTGAGAAATCGCTCTTAATAGTGCCTCTGCACCTGTCTTCTTTCCTGAAGGTAAGTTCTGAGAATTGGTATTGCTGGATCACAGAATGTAAACATTTTAAAATAATTTTGATTGTCTTTCGTCCATTGTATATTCTTGCCTCCTTTGTCAAAGATAAGGTGTCCGTAGGTGTGTGGATTTATCTCTGGGCTTTCTATTTTGTTCCATTGATCTATATTTCTGTCTTTGTGCAGTACCATACTGTCTTGATGACTGTGGCTTTGTAGTAGAGCCTGAAGTCAGGCAGGTTGATTCCTCCAGTTCCATTCTTCTTTCTCAAGATTGCTTTGGCTATTCAAGGTTTTTTGTATTTCCATACAAATTGTGAAATTATTTGTTCTAGCTCTGTGAAAAATACCGTTGATAGCTTGATAGGGATTGCATTGAATCTATAAATTGCTTTGGGTAATATACTCATTTTCACTATATTGATTCTTCCAATCCATGGACATGGTATATTTCTCCATCTATTTGTGTCCTCTTTGACTTCTTTCACCGTTGCGTTATAGTTTTTTACACATAGGTCTTTAGTCTCTTTAGGTAGATATATTCCTAAGTATTTTATTCTTTTCATTGCAATGGTGAATGGAATTGTTTCCTTAATTTCTATTTCTATTTTCTCATTATTAGTGTATAGGAATGCAAGGGATTTCTGTGTGTTGATTTTATGTCCTGCAACTTTACTATATTCATTGATTAGCTCTAGTAATTTTCTGGTGGAGTCTTTAAGGTTTTCTATGTAGTGGATCATGTCATCTGCAAATAGTGAGAGTTTTACTTCTTCTTTTCCAATTTGGATTCCTTTTATTTCTTTTTCTGCTCTGATTGCTGTGGCCAAAACTTCCAAAACTATGTTGACTAGTAATGGTGAAAGTGGGCACCCTTGTCTTGTTCCTGACTTTAGGGGAAATGCTTTCAGTTTTTCACCATTGAGGGTAATGTTTGCTGTGGGTTTGTCATATATAGCTTTTATTATGTTGAGGTATGTTCCATCTATTCCTGCTTTCTGGAGAGATTTTATCATAAATGGATGTTGAATTTTGTCAAAGGGTTTCTCTGCATCTATTGAGATAATCATATTTTTTCCAACTTTTATTTTTATTTTTTTTTCAACTTTCATTTTATTTTTTCAAGCTTTTATTTTTCAACTTGTTACTGTGGCATACAACTGGTGCTGGGAAAACTGGTCACTCATTTGTAAAATAATAAAACTAGAACACTTTCTAACACCATACACAAAAATAAACTCAAAATGGATTAAAGATCTAAACATAAGACCAGAAACTATAAAACTCCTAGAGGAGAACATAGGCAAAACACTCTCCAGCATACATCACAGCAGGATCCTCTATGACGCACCTCCCAGAATATTGGAAATAAAAGCAAAAATAAACAAATTGGACCTAATTAAACTTAAAAGTGTCTGCACAACAAAAGAAACTATAAGCAAGGTGAAAAGACATCCTTCAGAATAGGGGAAAATAATAGCAAATGAAGCAATTGACAAACAACTAATCTCAAAAATATACAAGCAATTCCTGCAGGTCAATTCCAGAAAAACAAACGACCCAATCAAAAAATGAGCCAAAGAACTAAATAGACTTTTCTCCAAAGAAGACATACAGATGGATAACAAACACATGAAAAGATGCTCAACATCACTCACTATCAGAGAAATGCAAATCAAAACTACAACGAGGTACCATTTCACTCCAGTCAGAATGGCTGCAATCCAAAAGTCTACAAGCAATAAATGCTGGAGAGGGTGTGGAGAAAAGGGAACCCTCTTAAACTGTTGGTGGAAAAGCAAACTAGTACAGCCACTATGGAGAACACTGTGGAGATTCCTTAAAAAACTGTAAATAGAACTGCCTTATGACCCAGCAATCCCACTGCTGGGCATACACACTGAGGAAACCAGAATTGATAGAGACACTTGTACCCCAATGTTCACCGCAGCAGTTTGTAATATCCAGGATATGGAAGCAACCTAGATGTCCATCAGTAGGTGAATGGATAAGAAAGCTGTGGTACATATACACAATGGAGTATTACTCAGCCATTAAAAAGAATACAGTTGAGTCAGTTCTAATGAGGTGGATGAAACTGGAGCCTATTATACAGAGTGAAGTAAGCCAGAAAGAAAAACACCAATACAGTATACTAACACATATATATGGAATTTAGAAAGATGATAATGATAACCCTTTATGCAAGACAGCAAAAGAGAGACAGATGTATAGAACAGTCTTTTGCACTCTGTGGGAGAGAGTGAGGGTGGGATGATTTGGGAGAATGGCATTGAAACATGTATAATATCATATATGAAATGAATCACCAGTCCAGGTTTGATAGATGATACTGGATGCTTGTTCTGGTGCACTGGGATGACCCAGAGGGATGTTATGGGGAGGAAGGTGGGAGAGGGGTTCAGGATGAGGAACACATGTATACCTGTGGTGGATTGATGTTGATGTATAGCAAAACCAATGCAATATTGTAAAATAATTTACCTCCAATTAAAATAAATAAATTTATATTTTTAAAAAATTTAAAAAATAAAATAATTTTGATAAACTGCCAAATTACATGGCAGAAAAATTGTATAAATTCATCCTCCAGGAACACCACATGATTTCCCATATAGTATTAACAGCAGATACTCCAGGAGGTTCAGCAGTAAAGAATCTGCCACCAATGCAGAATACACAAGATATGTGGGTTCAATCCCTGGGTTGGGAAGATCTCCTAGAGAAAGGAATGCCAATCCACTCCAGTACTTTTGTCTGGACAATCCGATGGACAGAGGAGCCTGATGGGCTACAGTTCATGGGGTCACAAAGAGTCAGACACAACAGAGCACACACACACACATACTGTAATTGAAGAAAAAAATGTCTAATATAATATTGAAGTGTTAAATATTAGTATTATTAAATTATAAGGTAACATAAATGTGTCTAAATATATATATTTCCCACATTACTGCATTAATTTTGTACTATTTATGAAATCTATTTTCCATTCAAAATTTCTGTTTTAATGGCTCTCTCCATGAAAAAGATTAACCTTT
Source organism: Oryx dammah (assembly GCF_014754425.2). Taxonomy (NCBI): domain Eukaryota; kingdom Metazoa; phylum Chordata; class Mammalia; order Artiodactyla; family Bovidae; genus Oryx; species Oryx dammah. The sequence goes on from NW_024070186.1 coordinate 122,387,864, forward strand.
TAAGCTGCTCATTTTTATATACCTTCATTTTATGGTCTTTTCATACATAGATACATCTTACAATTTTATGTAATCAAATCTATCAAAGTTTTGTATTATGATGTCTGACTTGTGGATCCTGATTTGAAATGCTTTTGTAATGATAATATTATACACATAAGAATTGCTGTTATCATCTAACACTTTTATTATTTTATTTTAATCTACCTAAAATGTATTTTGGTCTGTGATTTGAGGCTGAAGGATACAATATGACTTTAATTCTTCTTTGACAGACAGTTGTATCCCACATTATTTCTTTCATCAATATTTTTGTCACTTACCATAAACTAAATGTCTACCTATTTTATGTGCTGAATCTATATATGCAATTCTATGCTAATACTATAGTTTTTTAAAAATCATTTTGCTGTCCTGGAGAAGTCTCAGATCAGTATATTTTTGCAAGAAACAAAAATATAAGAGATTGCTTATTGGAATTGTACTGATTTACAGGTAGATTTCTTTTATATGGGCTTCCCTGGTAACTCGGTTGGTAAAGAATCTGCCTGCTATGCAGGAGACCCAGGTTCCCTCCTTAGGTCAGGAAGATCCCCTGGAGGTGGAAATGCCAACCCACTCCAATATTCTTGCTGGGAACTCTCATGGACAGAAAGGCTTGGTGGGCTACAGTCCATGGAGTCCCAAAGAGTTGGACATGACTGAGAGATTAACATTATCACTTTCATTTTCGTTTTATATAGTGCATTTTCCAGGTTCAATTATAAGTCTTTAGTAGTGTCTTTTAGTAAATTGTATAGGTTTCTGATATAGGACCTACATATTTTTGTTAATGTTATTTCTCATTAAAAATAATATTTTCAGTATTTTGAAAGATTTTAATATTTTTAAATTTTACTACTTTTTTATTAAACTGAAGCCTTCTTTTTATTCCATTCATGGTTTTGTACTCTATTTTCTAAAGCATTATATCTAGCATTTGTAAAGATTATATTTTTCATTTTTATTTCCTCACCATCACACTTAATAGTTTTATATATTATTTTTCTACTGATCTAGATAGTACTTTGTGAACAATAATGACAATTACATTCTGATTCTGATGATCTCAGAAATGCATCAAAAATTTAAATAGATTAGCCGCAATCCTCTTTTTACATTGTTTACTGTATGTCAATATCTAGAGTTACTTTTACAGTTTCCATTGATCTAAAATTAGATTAAAAAAGAAATTCATATCAACCCTTGATCATATGAATCACACATCTTGTCAAAAGAAAATTTCATGACAGTATCTTTGATTCTTGAATATCTGAGAATTAATGTATTGTCAATAACACTGAACTAGCTAAAGAATCCCTGATTTTTATCTTTTTGAATTAATAATAATGAAAAACAAATTGTTAGTGTTTTGACAAGTGGTTTTGACTCCCTTTTTTACTAAATAACTCTGAAATCATTTGCCTTTATCTTGTTTCCTTCTCCTCGATGATAAATCTGAAATCAACTTTTTTTAAGTGACCTGCATTTTTCACATTATTGCTGTTGAAATATTTGGGATTTGCTCCATCATATTTGGATCTTTTAGCTGAATATATTTTGTACTTTGTCTCTAGTCAGAATTTTGCTTTGCTTGCAAACATACTTTTTTATTAAAATCAGTTAAGATCATTTGCTTTTGACTTATGATTTTTTTTCCACTCTATTTTTGATTAACAACTGTTCTTTCCATTTTCTTTCTTGGAAAATTGAATTACACACTGGTAGAAACTCCAGCAATGTCAAAGAATGCTCAAACTAACTCACAATTGCACTCATCTCACATGCTAGTAAAGTAATCCTCAAAATTCAACAAGCCAGGCTTCAGCAATACGTGAACCGTGAACTTCCAGATTTTCAAGCTGGTTTTAGAAAAGGCAGAGAAACCAGAGATCAAATTGCCAACATTCGCTGGATCATGGAAAAAGCAAGAGAGTTCCAGAAAAACATCTATTTCTGCTTTCTTGACTATGCCAAAGTCTTTGACTCTGTGGATCACAATAAACTGTGGAAAATTCTTCAAGAGATGGGAATACCAGACCTCCTGACCTGCTTCTTGAGAAACCTGTATGCAGGTCAGGAAGCAACAGTTAGAACAGGACATGGAACAACGGACTGGTTCCAAATAGGAAAAAGAGTACATCAAGGCTGTGTATTGTGTCCCTGCTTATTTAACTTCTATGCAGAGTACATCAGGAGAAACGCTGGGCTGGAGGAAGCACAAGCTGCAATCAAGATTGCTGGGAGAAATTTCAATAACCTGAGATATGCAGATGACATTACACTTATGGCAGAAAGTGAAGAGAAAATAAAAAGTCTCTTGATGAAAGTGAAAGAGGAGAGTGAAAAGTTGGCTTAAAGCTCAACATTCAGAAAACTAAGATCATGGCATCTGGTCCCATCACTTCATGGGAAATAGATGGGGAAACAGTGGAAACAGTGTCAGATTTATTTTGGGGGGCTCCAAAATCACGGCAGATGGTGACTGTAGCCATGAAATTAAAAGACGCTTACTCCTTGGAAGGAAAGTTATGACCAACCTAGATAGCATATGCAAAAGCAGAGATATTACCTTGCCAACAAAGGTCTGTCTAGTCAAGGCTATGGTTTTTCCAGTGGTCATGTATGGATGTGAGAGTTGGACTGTAAAGAAAGCTGAGTGCCAAAGAATTGATGCTTTTGACCTGTGGTGTTGGAGAAGACTCTTGAGAGTCCTTTGGACTGCAAGGAGATCCAACCAGTCCATCTTAAAGGAGACCAGTCCTGGGTGTTCATTGGAAGGACTGATGCTGAAGCTGAAATTCCAATACGTTGGCCACCTCATGCAAAGAGCTGACTCATTAGAAAAGACCCTGATGCTGGGAGAGATTGCTCAGGAGGAGAAGGGGACAACAGAAGATGAGATAGCTGAATGGCATCACAAACTCGATGGACATAAGTTTGGGTAAACTCCAGGAGTTGCTGATGGACAGGGAGGCCTGGTGTGCTGTGATTCATGGGGTTGCAAAGAGTAGGATATGACTGAGTAACTGAACTGAACTGAGAAACTTCATATTTTATGTTCCATGTATGTCTTTCCCTCTTTCCTATTTTAAAAATTATTTTACTAATTTTATGTTTTGCTGTATCATTTTTTCCAGGCTTGTTATCTGTTTAGATGATTTTACTTTCTATCACAATTTTTCCTTATTTCTTCCTAAAGGTTTGTTATTCGCTGACTTTGGTTTAACCACACCATCTATTTAATATAGCTATGTTCTTACTTAGTGAATATTTTAACTATTTTTATATGATTGACAAGAAAAAGTGATAGTTTGACAATAATTTCCTCATTTTAGTATAATAATTCTATTTAAATATCTGGGACAATGATTTTTCCTGGTATGCATGTATTATTTCTCTTATTGCACTCATTTTTCATGGGATGCAGATTGAATTTTAAAATTCTGTTTATACATCATTGCATTTTCTTTTCTTATTTTCATTCTTAATGTTGACATGTTCAGAAGAGGGATTCTCTTTCCTGAGGCTGGTGTTCATTCCCGCTCAGTTGTAATGCCATGGACCACTGCAGCTACAAAAGAGATTTTCGTAACTGTTAGATGAATCATATGACTTTTAACTAGTGAATGGTTTCAAGAAAGAGCCTTGAAAGGTAGATCACTCTTGGTGAAAGATTTCATTGATTTTATACACTTTGCTTAAAATCTTCACTTTCATAGTAAAGTTTCAGATAACATGATTTTTGTACAATTTACACAAAGAAAACTTGATAGATTAGAATTCATTTTAGATCAATTAAAATTTATTATGTTCATTATTGAATATTTTCACATGCATTTATATAAATAGAAATAAGGCAGAAAAATCATAATGTTTATATATATTTGACCCTACTGATCAGTGTTCTGCATATATTTTTATAATCTATAAAAGAAAGAGTTCAACCTTTAGCCTTCATCTCATAAAATAAATCAACATATAGTCCTAGGACTTTTAAGATTTCAAAGCTAGTATAGTTATAGAGTCTGCTACTTTGCATGTCTACTTGTAAATCTAGTTTTTCAAGCTAACACTTTTGGTTATGTTCTTTATTTTTCCCCCATAACTGTTAGAACTCAAAGTCTATCCTTAATTTCTATTTTTAGCAACTGAAACAAGTGATTGAGACTTAGGACCAGATAAATATCACTTGAACAAGGCAGAGATAATATATAACATAAATGGCTAAGTCTCAGTGGGAATCTCTCATACATCCTTTCTCTCATTCCTCTCCTACTGGCATAGCACTGAAAAGATGAAGTATAACCTTCTGAAGTCTCTGTATAGGTTTCAGAGTATGTATTATTATTCAGATAAAAATATCCTGTGTCTTTAAAGACCATTATTCATCATCAAGCATTGACCTTAAGACTTGCTGGAGTTAGCCTGTTAACGTGGGAACCAGTAAATTTCAATAGATATGGCAATATATTAGAAATCTTTTCTACTTGAGACAATGCACAGAATGTGAATATTGTGGAATTAAAACTTTCTGAGGAGGAAATCCTTGGTGGTCCAGTGGTTAGGACTTCATGCTTCCACTGCAGGGGGTACTGGTTTGATCCTTGGTTGGGAACTAAACTTCCACAAGCTGCTCAGTAGAATAAAAAAAAATAAATAAATAAAAACTTTTTGAGCATAAAATCTTTCAGTTACGGTTACTGGACTCTCAATAGAGGATTCCAAAGAGACAATCGTGTTAAATAACAATATTTGTGATTAGTAATTATGACATTTAGAAGAGTAGAAAATAACCTTAAAGTATAGTTTTATTTAACAATCATAATATGGACAAATACTAAACTACATGGGGATTCCCAGGTGGCACTAGTGGTAAAGAACCCATCTGCCTATGCAGAAGACTTAAGAGATGCTGGTTCGATCCTCAGGTTGGGAAGATTCCTTGGAGGAGGGCTTGGTAACCCACTCAGGTATTCTTGCCCAAAGTATCCCATGGACAGAAGAGCCTTGCAGGCTACAGTCCATGGGGTCACAAAGAACAGGACACATCAGAAGTGACTTAACACACACAACATGCACTAAATTATTTGATTATATCTCTAAAATCATTGCTGGGGTTTTCTACCATCATGTGTCTAGTCTGTCATGTTTTGTTCCTATAAATAAGAAGTGAAAACACTAAAGAAAGACTACCTAAGTTTCCAGGGTCAAGCAAAGAGAAATTAAAAACACTGCACACTTTTTAATCCAAGTATTAGAATTATTTTACAAACATATTTTATTATACATGATTTTTCATTTTAATAAAATGGTAATGAAATGAAACTTTTATGTAAATATTTTAAAATTAAGTTCTGAGACCATTTTTTAAAAATGATCATCCTTGTATAGTAAAATAAATGTTTTCAAAGCCAAACTTGGATTATCAGTTATAATTTTTAATATTCTTTATTTTATTTTATTTTTTATTTTTTAAAATTTAAATTTATTTTAATTGAAGGTTAATTACTTTACAATATTGTATTGGTTCTGCCATACATCAACATGAATCTGCCACGGGTGTACACATGTTCCCCATCCTGAAACCCCCTCCCATCTCCTTCCCCATACCATCCCTCAGGGTCATCCCAGTGCACCAGCACCAAGCATCCTGTATTGAACCGGGACTGGCAATTCGTTTCTTATATGATATTATACATGTTTCAGTGCCATTCCCCCAAATCATCCCACCTCTACCCTCTCCCACAGAGTCCAAAAGTCTGTTCTATACATCTGTGTTTCTTTTGCTGTCTTGCATACAGGGTTATTGTTACCATCTTTCTAAATTCCATATATATGCATTAGTATACTGTATTGGTGTTTTTCTTTCTGGCTTACTTCACTCTGTATAATCGGCTCCAGTTTCATCCACCTCATTAGAACTGATTCAAATGTATTCTTTTTAATGGCTGAGTAATACTCCATTGTGTATATGTACCACAGCTTTCTTATCCATTCATCTGCTGATGGAAAGGACATACACTATAACAAGCACATTAAGTCATCACTTTGTATTTGTAAAGAAATTTTTATGTTTCTTTTTTTACTAAAATCTAATAAAAATTAACTACAAAATTGTTTAAATGTCAGAGTGCAGGGGTGGTATTTAATTAAATATTGAAAAATAGAGTTGGAAAAGCTAGAATGACCAGAAAGGATAAATTAGTGAGGAAAAGCAAATGCCTCTTATGCAAAAGTCACCAAACTTAGTTTCCTAGTAACAACCACCAGAGCCATGAAATGTCAAGACTTAAACAAAAGCAGAGTAGAATAAATTTAAACAAAATATAATACTGGAATATATTATAAGAGTAACTTGAACAATAAAGCCACTTCAGCTCATTTCAGTCACTCAGTTGTGTCTAACTATTTGCAACCCCATGGACTGCACTACGTCAGGCTTCCCTGTCCTTCATCATCTCTTGGAGCTTGCTCAAATTCATGCCCATCGAGTCAGTGATGCTGTCCAACCATCTCATCCTCTGTTGTTCACTTCTCCTCTTGCCTTCAGTCTTTCCCAGCATCAGAGTCTTTTCCAAAGAGTCAGTTCTTCCCACCAAGTGGCCAAAATATTGGAGATTCAGCTTCAGTATCAGTCCTTCCAATGAATATTCAGGACTGATTTCCTTTAAAATTGAATGGTTGGATCTTCCTGCAGTCCAGGAACTCTCGAGAGTCTTCTCCAACACCACAGTTCAAAAGCATCAATTCTTTGGCTCTCAGCTTTCTTCATGGTCCAACTCTCACATATATCTCACAATATAAACCACTTTTGTTTATATTTTATGTTTGTTTTGGAATTTATGTGTGCTCGGTCATTCAGTCACATCCTACTTTTGTTGACCCCATGGACTATAGCTCACCAGGCTCCTCTGTCCGTGGGGTATCCCAGCAAGAATACTGGAGTGGGTTGCCATTTTCTCCTCCAGGGGATCTTCCAGACTCAGGGATCAAACTAACATTTGCATCTCCTGCATTGGCAGGCAGATTCTTTACCACTGAGCCACCTGGGAAACCTTATATATATATATATACACATGTGCATTTATAAATATATCTCTGGTATTTTGTTACAGCTGGCATTAATACAGAAACTATAGTATGTTGTTTTTCATGTATTAGCTCAGTTGAATTATGTAAAATTTTCAGGTGATGGAAAATAGATTTGGGGAATTCTGGAAATATATTTTCATCCCCAGCCAATGGCCTACAGACAAGTAGAACACCTACGACTGCACAGATTATGCACAGGGCCTTTATGTGACCTACAAGTAATTCAGTTGTGCATTGTATTAGGTGCTGCAGTGAGTTACATTACAAACCTTGCCCTCTCTCTGCTCACACACCAGTTTCATAGTGGATAAGATGCAGTGAGTGATGTCAAGAATATCAGATGAAATCAGAATTGGGGTGACACTCTGTTGTACTATGTTGTACATAAATAGAAAGAAAGTGGTAAATAAAACAGAAAAGTCAGTGAAATTTTTTCAAGTAGAAGATATTGCTCACAAAATCCGGGACTTACAAATCGTTTACACCAAACCTCAGAGAACTTTCTACTATCAGATTGGCTCTGGGCAGTTTTCTTTTTCTTTTTTCTTGTAGGATAATTAGAAAATCCTGATTTTCTTTATTTTTTTAATTGTTTTTTTAATTTTTATTTTGCTTTACAATACTGTATTGGTTTTGCCATACATTGACATGAATCAGCCACAGGTGTACATGAGTTCCCAATCCTGACCCCCCCTCCCACCACCCACCCCATATCATCTCTCTGGATTATCCCCGTGCACCAGCCCCAAGCATCCTGTATCCTGTATTGAACCTAGACTGGCGATTCGTTTCTTAAATGATAGTATACATGTTTCAGTGCCATTCTCCCAAGTCATCCCACCCTCTCCCTCCCTCAGAGTCCAAAAGTCCATTCTAAACATCTGTGTCTCTTTTCCTGTCTCACATACAGGGTTATCATTACCATCTTTCTAAATTCCATATATATGTGTTAGTATTCTGCATTGGTGTTTTTCTTTCTGGCTTACTTCACTCTGTATAATAGGCTCCAGTTTCATCCACCTCATTAGAACTGATTCAAATGTATTCTTTTTAATGGTTGAGTAATACTCCATTGTGTATATGTACCACAGCTTTCTTATCCATTCATCTGCTGATGGACATCTAGGTTGCTTCCATGTCCTGGATATTATAAACAGTGCTGCGATGAACATTGGGGTACACGTAACCTCATCTTTAGAATGTGAATACTTCTTATTTTCTAGGATTGTCAGAGACTAAATGTGCTGTCTTTCATGAAGGGCTTAGAAGGATATCCAACACATTGTAATATATGCACTATTTAAACACTAATTAAATGAGGGAGAAGAAGTTGGAAAGTATAAACTTCTGTGTAGAAACTACATGTTTCTTTTTTTGGTTTTTAGAAAGTTTCTTTTAGGACTTTGACTCTATGCAGTAATGGTGAAGCATTCTAAGCTTCTGAATGTTTGAAAGATGGGGGGATAGGAATAGCAGAAGATTTGTTTAACATGAGAGCATGGGATAAAATGAATCTTATGGGAGTCTGACAATGGATGATTAAATGAGAGAATAATTTATTGAATATTTAATCTGTGCCAGGTTCTGTATTGCAAATGGCTTACTTTATCCAATACATGTAAAATCTTGACTTAGAGACTCACAGTTATTGTTAACATAAAGATTGATAAACTCTGGAACAGTTTGCCTAAGCAAGTTTTGGGATTAACTTTTGAAGAGTTTTTTGAAATTATTATGAAAATTAGTTTGTAAGATGTGTCAGATGACTCCTGTTTTGAGAACAAGAGTTTGTTGAGGCAATTTTTCCAGGCATTGTATCTTTTCACATAATTTCATTCTCTTTTCTTCTGTCATGAAGAGGAATTCAATGCCCACCCATGCTAAATGACCTTCCTGCTGGTGCTAGTTCTTCATTCAGTGAGATATTCTTCTTTCCCTTTGGGTATGTGAAGTCTGAACAACAGTGAGCAGTCTCCATGCCAATCAACCATGAATTACTGCATTCAGAAGCTTTTTATCTTGAATTAATTCACTTGATTTAGTTTTATCTTCTCCAAAAGATATAAGGCTTCTTGAAGATAAAAGTTAGGTCTTAAAAAAGCAAAGAGGAACTGAAGAGACCCTTGATGAAGGTGAAAGAGGAGAGTGAAAAAGCTGGCTTAAAACTCAGCATTTTAAAAAACCAAGATTATGGCATCCAGTCCCATCACTTAATGGCTAATAGATGGGGGAAAAAATGGAAACAATGACAGACTTTATTTTATTGGGCTCCAAAATCACTGCACACGGTGTCTGCAGCCATGAAATTAAAAGACACTTTCTCCTTGGAAGAAAAGCTATGACAAACCTAGACAGCAGATTAAAAAGCAGAGACATAACTTTGCTGATAAAGCTCTGAATAGTCAAAGCTATGCTTTTTCCAGTAGTCATGTATGGATGTGAGAATTGGACCATAAAAAAGCTGAGCCACAAAGAATTAATGCTTTTGAACTGTGGTGTTAGAGAAGATTCTTGAGAGTCCCCTGGATAGCAAAGAGATCAAACCAGTCAATCCTAAAGGTAATCAACCCTGAATGTTCATTGGAAGGACTAATGCTGAAGCTCCAATCTTTTGGCCACCTAATGTGAAGAGCCAACTCCCTGGAAAATACCCTGATGTTGGGAAAGATTGCTGGCAGGAAGAGAAAGGGGTGACAGAGGATAAGATGGTTGGATGGCTTCATCAACTCAAGGACATGAGTTTAAGCAAACTCTAGGAGATAGTGAAGAACAGAGAAGCCTGGCTTGCTGCAGCCCATGGGGTCACAAAGAGTTGGACACACCTGAGTGAGCAACAACACAGTCATAACATAGTTGGAACAGCACTTTTACACAGTTCTTGAAACCAAGCAAACTGAGTGAAGAATGGATAATATTCAATATTTACACTGAATTCCAGAGAAAACTGAGATCTTTAGACACCAGTTTGTTCTGCTGACCAATAGATGGCCACTCTCATGGTATTAAATTATTTGTTTAAATATAATAATTCTGCTACTATCTAAATATTTTAGAGATTAGTGCTTAGAAATAATGACCAATCTAGATTTGTACCTAATGCATTGGATAATTTGATTATAACATAAACTAGAATATTGTCATGCACTTAAGATTCTATTTTCCCTGCTTTAAATATAATAGTAATGCTTCAGAAAGAGGGTCAGTATAGTAAAACATTAAAAATAGTTATACATAATCTATGAAGAAAAAATATACTGTCCTTCCCTGGCAAAAAATAAATCACCATATTCACTCAAAGTTCATCTATTATTTTTAAATTTTATGTACCGTTACTGTTTCTGACAGAAACACTTAAGACAAAACTCTAAAGGTTATAAAACATGAAAATATATTGTTCTTTGTGTGTATAGTGATTTAAATGTACTTTTTTTAAAACTACAAACAATGTGTACTCAGACTCTAAATCAAGAGTTCTAAATTAATGCTAAATCATACAACAGGTTTTCAATAATAAGAAAAAAAAAATCCCAGGAAGCCCAACACTTAGCCTTTCACCTCATAAAAGTTTATTGTGCTATAAATTTCTTTGCATACAAAGCTCATAAACAACAAATGCCATCCCATGTTTCTATGTATTGGTAGCCCAAAGACTTCCTCATCAGAAAGTTTTGACCATAATTATAAAGTCATTGCTTTGTTTGTTTGCTTCAATTTTGAATTTGGTGTTTCAAGGTTGTTTAGCTTAGAGATATAATTGATCTATAAAATGTTTCAGCAAGTGAAGTGTGACTGTCAGAGGTACAGAAGTGAGGTGTAGAGTAATTTCACACATTAAGCAATAGGTTTCCTTTTCTGAACATTACCCCCTCAAGATCCAGTCCTCATTCATTATGACTTACAGGTTTCCCAATTACATAACAACTGATTTTATTAGCTTGCAGTTATAAATAGTTAATAGTGTGCTAGGCCCGAACAAAATATCTACTTGAGTAAAATACTTCATCTATCCTTGAATTAAAAATTTAAGTAGAAACGTTCTCCATATGCGATAATATTTTTGGATAAAGTCGGTTCTAGCATAATTCTCTTCACCTCGCAGGTCTTTTTTCTCTGGTGAACCCAAGATAATATTTCCTTGATTACTTTGAAAGTGGAACATTCTTAACTCTGAAGAATTTTAACAATCCAGAGAGGACTCTCAATCAACAGAGTAATATAGCTAGTAGGACCAGGGCCCTTCACAAAATGCTTCACTTCTTTTAGCAGTGACATACAAAAGGGGAGAGAACTTGCCAGAAGAAGGGAGAAAATATGGAGGTGAAGGAGAGGAACGGTTTTCAAGGTTATGCAAGTGATCAAAATGGGAACAATGTAAGTTTTGAGGTACACATGGAGTTATTTGAGGCTTGTAAAGGTCTGCTATATTATCCATTAGGCATGTGATACACACTATAACTTATCTTCATAAGACAATAATTTCTCTTTAAGATCAGAGAAGATCTGAAATAGTGTCAGACTCAAAACCATAAATTTGACCTTCTAAGAGGTTTTTACATTTATAAGTATGTACACCTGGTCTGCCTTCCTCAAAGAGTCACTAATAAAATCAGCTAATATGGAATCTGTACATATGTCACATCTAATAAGTGGGTATCTCAGTTCAGTTCAGTTCAGTCACTCAGTCATGTCCAATTCTTTGCTACCCCATGAATCACAGCATGCCAGGCCTCCCTGTCCATCACCAACTCCCAGAGTTCACTCAAACTCATGTCCATCAACTCGATGATGCATCCAGCCATCTCATCCTCTGTCGTCCCCTTCTCCACCTGCCCCCAGTCCCTCCCAGCATCAGGATCTTTTCCAATGAGGCAACTCTTCGCATGAGGTGGCCAAAGTATTGGAGTTTCATCTTTAGCATCAGTCCTTCCAATGAACACTCAGGACTAATCTCATTTATAATGGACTGGTTGGATCTCTTGCAGTCCAAGGGATGCTCAAGAGTCTTCTCCAGCACCACAGGTCAAAAGCATCAGTTCTTCAGCACTCAGCTTTCTTCACAGTCCAACTCTCACATCCATACATGACCACTGGAAAAACCATACCCGTGACTACATGGACTTTTGTCAGTAAAGTAATATCTCTACTTTTGAATATGCTATCTAGGTTGGTCATAACTTTCCTTCCAAGGAGTAAGCATCTTTTAATTTCATGGCTGCAGTCACCATCTGCAGTGATTTCAGAGCCCAAAAAAATAGTCTGACACTGTTTCCACTGTTTCCCCATCTATTTCCCATGAAGTGATGGGACCGGATGCCATGATCTTAGCTGTCTGAATGTTGAGCTTTAAGCCAAGTTTGTCACTCTCCTCTTTCACTTTCATCAAGAGGCTTTTTCATTCCTCTTCACGTTCTGCCATAAGGTTGGTGTCATCTGCATCTCTGAGGTTATTGATATTTCTCCCAGCAATCTTGATTGCAGCTTGTGCTTCCTCCAGCCCAGCATTTTTCATGATGCACTCTGCATAGAAGTTAAATAAGCAGGGTGACAATATACAGCCTTGACATACTCCATTTCCTATTTGGAACAAGTCTGTTGTTCCATGTGCAGTTCTAACTGTTGCTTCCTGACCTGCATACAGATTTCTCATGAGGCAGGTCAGGTGGTCTGGTATTCCCATCTCTTTCAGAATTTTCCACAGATTGTTGTGATCCACAGGGTCAAAGGCTTTGGCATAGTCAAGAAAGCAGAAATAGCTGTTTTTCTGGAACTGTCTTGCTTTTTCGATGATCCAGCGCGTGTTGGCAATTTGATCTCTGGTTCCTCTGCCTTTTCTCAAACCAGCTTGAACATCTGGAATTTCATGGTTCACGTATTACTGAAGCCTGGCTTGGAGAATTTTAAGTATTACTTTACTAGTGCGTGAGATGAGGGCAATTGTGTGGTAGTTTGAGCGTTCTTTGGCATTGCCTTTCTTTGGGATTAGAATGAAAACTGACCATTTCCAGCCCTGTGGCCACAGCTGAGTGTTCCAAATTTGCTGGCATATTGAGTGCAGCACTTTCACAGCATCATCTTTCAGGATTTGAAATAGTTCAACTGGAATTCCATCACCTCCACTAGGCTTTGTTCATAGTGATGCTTTCTAAAGCCCACTTGATTTCACATTCCAGGATGTCTGGCTCTAGGTGAGTGAGTAGCTCAGTTGGTAAAGAATCTTCCTGCAATGCATGAGATGCAGGTTCAATCCCTCAGTTGAGAAGAACCCCTGGACAAGGAAAAGGCTACCCACTCCAGTATTCTGGCCTGGATAATTCCACACACTGTCTATATAGTCCATGGGGTCCCAAAGAGTTGGACATGAATAAGCAACTTTCACTTTCACATATATGAGTAAAATAATGAGATTAGAGACTTGAATAAATAAAGTTAGAGGCTGTAAAAAAAAAAGTTTGTATTTTGTAGTTTTATTCTTCTTCAGGAAAAAATGTACTCAAATTCGGCCTACAGTGTCCAATTTCTTTTATATTTATAGGATCTGAAGAAACTGCTGGTTTTTTTTTTCTTTTTATGTTGTTGCCTATATCTTTCTAACTTGAAACTGTTCTGCCTTCATTCTCAACAATACTTAACTCTTTGCATACCATTAGTGTCAGCGTGTATGTATAAGGGGAGTAAATAGGAACAACCATTTGAAGGAAGACAAATGACTAGTATATGACATTGGCATATTTCTATTTTGACAATGTACTCTACCTGGAGAATCCCATGGACAAAAGAGCCTGGTGGGCTACAGTCCATGGGGTTGCAAAGAGTTGGACACAACTGAGCGACTAACACACACACACTCTGCAAATCTAAGAGGATCACAAAGTATTTTTCATGCATGCCAAGTCTCTTCAGCTGTGTCCTGCTCTTTGTAATCTTATGGATTGTAGCCTGCCAGGCTCCTCTGTCCATTAGATTCTCCAGGAAAGAATACTGGAACAAGTTGCCATGCCCTCCTGCATGGGATCTTCCTGACCCAGGGATTGAACCCGTTTCTCTTAAGTCTCCTGCATTGAAGGCAGATTCTTTACCCACTGAATCACCTGGGAAGCCTATTCTTAAGCAGACTAGAGGTTAAATAAATTATATGCAATGATTTCTGCAGAAAAGTAAAATATTGGCAATTACATTTCTTCTTAAACTAAACTAACAACAACAAAAAAGGCAGCTAACCTGCTGATGATTATGTGAAATATGCTTCCAGAGGAAACAATCCTAATATGACAGGTTTATTTTTTTTAATACTTACAAAAATATAAAGAATAAATGTTTGACAGTGAGAATATAATGTTCAATGATATTCTAAAAAGTTTATTCTGTGCCAATTGTTTTTTTATCTATCCATATGCAAGAATAAATGGGATGGAATAATCTATAAAATGGTGGATTAAAAATATTTTAACATGTTTATTTTTATGGGCCAATACACTGGAAACATCATTGCTACTAAATAATTTCCCTTTAGAACCAACAGCTCTAAAATGTGTATGTCAATATTAATATTCAGTCCAGCCAAAACATCTCATGTTATAAGTTTTGATTGATCATTCCAGTGACAATTAAAATAGTCATATTGACTGTTGAACTAGTTTCTTGGTTAGAAAAATGAATATATATTCAGAACAATATAAACTAGTCCTCTATATTCACCATTTAGGAGAGACCATCACATAACACTGGGAAAGGCTTGTGCATATTCTAAGTATTAATATCTTAAGCTTATTGGAATCTTACCTTATTTTTTAATATACTAAATCATGTCAAATAGATAGTAAATCTCTCCTTATTGGTCCTTTATACACTCTCTGTGTGACTAATATATTACCAAACCTCTCTCTGCTCCATATATAAGGTACATAACAAACATAACAGTAGTATGAATCACCCAAAACTTTTGTGTGAATTTTATGAGGGAGCACTAGTTCTTAGTAAACACCTGTCCCATAAAAGACAATAATTATCATTACTTTTTATTAAAAACAACATTTCTTTATATTTATAAAATATGAATTAATTTTATCCACAAGTCAATCTTACCATATAGTTACTAATCTTATACTAAATTTAGTAGATTTAGTAGATAAATGCTCTTTTCGTTATAACTTGGGTAATAAGCTCCAAATGGAAAACAGAACTTAAGGCAAGCTGAATTAGACTTGTACGAAAGAATCTTCACAAGAGGAGAAGTGCTATCAAGAGGATATATAGTGACTAATAAGTACTGAAAATTGTCTGCCTGACTTATGGTTATCTAAACAGAAATTCTATAGTGAACACATTTCCCATGTTTCAATGGGATTCTTTTCTAGAAATTCCACGGTCTGTGTTGTGTTCTCTTCTGAGATCACTTCATGAAGAACTGGAAGAAAAATGTCAAAGATCATGCATCACTGAGTTTTATTCTCATCCCATAACTCAGAATTTATTTTCCAAAATGGCCAGTGTTGTAAATGGTGGCTAAATTTGGCGAGATTACACATAAACTCCTTAGATCCAAAAGGTAATACAGAGAAATATGTTTAGAGTTCAGTCTATTGATTTAGAAGAAAAAATCAGTTTCTTAATTTAATTTGTGTATTACTGTTTTAAAAAATACTCAAATATATCTCAAATGCTATATTATAAAAAGCAATTCAGAATGTCACTTATTATTATTGGATCTATTGAGTAAGTAGACTTACTTAAATAGAACAGAATTGAATGAAGGCTGCAGCAAACTTAGTAATTTCTTCTAACATGAATTTTGAGAAAAATATCACTAAAAAACTTCAGTGTAGTTAACTCTCAGAGATCTGGCTCCATTGTACATAATTTATATACTTTAAAACTGTCAGGAGTTGCTCTATCCTTATTATCATTAATAATTTCAAATTCAGATTGTTAGCTTGCAGATCTAGACACTGATGTAATGGCAGAAATAGTTGTTTTCATGTTTGTGGATAAGAAATAAGCTCCACTGTTCCCAAAGTGAATAAAAAGAAATGAATAAAAAACATGCCATGCTTAAGTTATGATAATGCCTTCAGTTCGAGCATACATGAAATTTCCAATTTTATGAATTAATCGGTCATGATTTCTTTTTAATTTAAGAAACAAGTGTGCAAAACAAAACTAACTAAACAAACTAACAGATTCTTTAGAGAAAATTAACTTAAATATTAAATGAGTAGCAAATATGCCCATAAAATAATTGTGCTCTTACAAGTTAATATGAAGTATGATTATATGTAAATTTTGTCCTACACTATTGATAAAAATACTGGGTCTAAATCCGTTATGCATAAAATGTAAATATTCATTTTAACAATTATTTCACAGCACTTGTGGTCCAAGCATGCTAATGAAAACCTCACTGAAAGCTCTGAGATGAATTCGCTGAAGTCATTTAAACTAATCTGAAGAAAAATTTAGATGGAAACATTGAAATATCTGTACTTTATGTTATAAATTATGTCTTAAGGTCATAAGAGTAGATTTCTAAACTATTTTCAAAGTGGTACCTAATACATAAGAAATTCTTAGAATTTTAATGACAGAAGTTTATATCTTTTCTCTACTTAAGCAATACCCACACAATGTAGAGGAAGAGATTAGGCTCTTCATTATCATTAAACATATAGTTCAGTCGCTCAGTCGTGTCCGACTCTTTGTGACCCCATGAAGCGCAGCACGCCAGGCCTCCCTGTCCATCACCAACTCCAGGAGTTCACTCAGACTCACGTCCATCGAGTCAGTGATGCCATCCAACCATCTCATCCTCTGTCGTTCCCTTCTCCTCCTGCACCCAATCCCTCCCAACATCAGACTCTTTTCCAATGAGTCAACTCTTCACATGAGGTGGCCAAAGAACTGGAGTTTCAGCTTTAGCATCATTCCTTCCAAAGAAATCCCAGGGCTGATCTCCTTCAGAATGGACTGGTTGGATCTCCTTGCAGTCCAAGGGACTCTCAAGGGTCTTCTCCAACACCACAGTTCAAAAGCATCAATTCTTCGGCACTCAGTTTTCTTCACAGTCCAACTCTCACATCCATACATGACCACAGGAAAAACCAGAGCCTTGACTAGACAGACCTTTGTTGGCAAAGTAATGTCTCTGCTTTTGAATATGCTATCTAGGTTGGTCATAACTTTTCTTCCAAGGAGTAAGCATCTTTTAAATTCATGGCTGAAGTCACCATTTGCAGTGATTTTGGAGCCCCCAAAAATAAAGTCTGACACTGTTTCTACTGTTTCCCCATCTATTTCCCATGAAGTGATGGGACCAGATGTCATGATCTTAATTTTCTGAATGTTGAGCTTTAAGCCAACTTTCTCACTCTCCTCTTTCACATTCATCAAGAGGCTTTTCAGTTCCTCTTCACTTTCTGCCATAAGGGTGGTGTCATCTGCATATCTGAGGTTATTGATCCAGCTTGTGTTTCTCCCAGTCCTGCATTTCTCAGGATGTACTCTGCATAGAAGTTAAATAAGCAGGGTGACAATATACAGCCTTGATGTACTCCTTTTCCTATTTGGAACCAGTCTGTTGTTCCATGTCCAGTTCTAACTGTTGTTTCCTGACCTGCATACAGATTTCTCAAGAGGCAGGTCAGGTGGTCTGGTATTCCCATCTCTTTCAGAATTTTCCACAGTTTATTGTGACCCACACAGTCAAAGGTTTTGGTATAGTCAAGAAAGCAGGAATAGATGTTTTTCTTGAACTCTCTTGCTTTTTCCATGATCCAGCGGATGTTGGCAATTTGATATCTGGTTCCTCTGCCTTTTCTAAAAGCAGCTTGAACATCAGGAAGTTCACAGTTCATGTACTGCTGAAGCCTGGCTTGGAGAATTTTTAGCATTACTTTACTAGCATGTGAGATGAGTGTAATTGTGTGGTAGTTTGAGCATTCTTTTGCATTGCCTTTCTTTGGGATTGGAATGAAAACTGACCTTTTCCAGCCCTGTGGCCACTGCTGAGTTTTCCAAATTTGCTGGCATATTGAGTGCAGTACTTTCACAGCATCATCTTTCAGGATTTGAAATAGCTCAAGTGGAATTCCATCACCTCTGCTAGCTTTGTTCATAGTGATGCTTTCTAAGGCCCACTAGACTTCACATTCCAGGATGTCTGGCTCTAGCTGAGTGATCACACCATTGTGATTATCCGGGCTGTGAAGATCTTTTTTGTATAGTTCTTCTGTGTATTCTTGCCACCTCTTCTTAATATCTTCTGCTTCTGTTAGGTCCATACCATTTCTGTCGTTTATTGAGACCATCTTTGCATGAACCATTCCCTTGGTATCTCTAATTTTCTCTAGTCTTTCCCATTCTGTTCTTTTCCTCTATTTCTTTGCATTGATCGCTGAAGAAGGCTTTCTTATCTCTCTTGCTATTCTTTGGAACTCTGCATTCAGATGCTAATGTACTTCCTTTTCTCCTTTGCTTTTCACTTCTCTTCTTTTCACAGCTATTTGTAAGGCCTCCCCAGACAGCCATTTTGCTTTTTTGCATTTCTTTTCCATGGGGATGGTCTTGATCCCTGTCTCCTGTACAATGTCATGAACCTCATTCCATAGTTCATCAGGCATTCTATCTATCAGATCTAGCCCCTTAAACCTATTCCTCACTTCTACTGTATAATCATAAGGGGTTTGATTGAGGTTATACCTGAATGGCCTAGCAGTTTTCTCTATTTTCAATTTAAGTCTGAATTTGGTAATAAGGAGTTCATGATCTGAGCCACAGTCAGCTCCTGGTCTTATTTTTGTTGACTGTATAGAGCTTCTCCATCTTTGGCTGCAAAGAATTTAATCAATCAGATTTTGGCATTGACCATCTGGTGATGTCCATGTGTAGAGTCTTCTCTTGTGTTGTTGGAAGAGGGTGTTTGCTATGACCAGTGAATTTTCTTGGCAAAACTCTATTAGTATTTGCCCTGCTTCATTCCGCATTCCAAGGCCAAATTTGCCTCTTACTCCAGGTTTTTCTTGACTTCCTACTTTTGCATTCCAGTCCCCTATAATGAAAAGGACATCTTTTTTGGGTGTTAGTTCTAAAAGGTCTTGTAGGTCTTCATAGAACTGTTCAGCTTCAGCTTCTTCAGCATTACTGGTTGGGGCATAGACTTGGATAACTGTGATACTGAATGGTTTGCCTTGGAAATGAACAGAGATCATTCTGTCGTTTTTGAGATTGCATCCAAGTACTGCATTTCAGACTCTTCTGTTGACCATGATGGCTACTCCATTTCTTCTGAGGGATTCCTGCCCATAGTTGTAGATATAATGGTCATCTGAGTTAAATTCACCCATTCCAGTCCATTTTAGTTTGCTGATTCCTAGAATGTCGACGTTTACTCTTGCCATCTCTTGTTTGACCACTTCCAATTTGCCTTGATTCATGGACCTGACATTCCAGGTTCCTATGCAATATTGCTCTTTACAGCATTGGACCTTGCTTCTATCATCAGTCACATCCACAGCTGGGTATTGTTTTTGCTTTGGCTCCATCCCTTCATTCTTTCTGGAGTTATTTCTCCACTGATCCCCAGTAGCATATTGGGCACCTACTGACCTGGGGAGTTCCTCTTTCAGTATCCTATCATTTTGCCTTTTTATACTGTTCATGGGGTTCTCAAAGCAAGAATACTGAAGTGGTTTGCCATTCCCTTCTCCAGTGGACCACATTCTGTCAGACCTCTCCACCATGACCTGCCCATCTTGGGTTGCCCCGCGGGCATGACTTATTTTCATTGAGTTAGACAAGGCTGTGATCTTAGTGTGATTAGATTGACTAGTTTTTGTGAGTATGGTTTCAGTGTGTCTGCCCTCTGATGCCCTCTTGCCACACCTACCATTTTACTTGGGTTTCTCTTACCTTGGGTGTGGGGTATCTCTTCATGGCTGTTCCAGCAAAGCGCAGCCACTGCTCCTTACCTTGGATGAGGGGAATCTCCTACCACTGCCCTTCCTGACCTTCAACATAGGATGGCTCCTCTAGGCCCTTCTGCACCCACGCAGCCATCACTTCTTGGACATTATCATTAAACATATAACCTAATCATAAATCTGCCTGCAGTGCAGGAGACCTGGGTTTGATCTCTGGGTTGGGAAGATTCCCTGGAGAAGGAAATGGCAACTCACTCCAGTATCCTTTCCTGGAAAGTCTCATGGACAGAGGAGCCTGGTGGGCTGCAGTCCATGGGGTCGCAAAGAGTCGGGCACAACTGAGCAACTAACACTTACTTAATCATAAATATATAACCTAAAATAAAGCATATTCTAATGTGACTATAAATCTAATGTAGTGATAATTATTCTTCCAAATTTAGCATAATTATTTGTTTCTATAATAAGTAGAATGCTGTTTCATTTCTTTCTTCCTGACATTTCCATATAAAATAATTTATTCTGCATTGTTTTACCAGAATTTGTCATTCACCAAGATTCAAACTTGCCTTCCAAGATAACAAGAAAATAGCAAGATATCAAGAAACAGCAAAGAACTAAGTTATTTTCTCAAGGTCATCTGGTAAGGCTACAGACTGCTCAACAACAGAATGTCAATATTTGTTTCTTCATTTTGTTCACTGACTCATCAATACTTTTTAACTTTATATATGAAAAGAATTTTCAGTATATATTACCTGTAAGATTTTATGTTACTGTAAGTATAAAAAAGGTAAAAAAATGAGTCTTAAGGGAGTTCTTTACCAAAGATACAATAAAAATATGACACTAAATAAATCACTGTTTCAATTACATATTCTCTTACAGTCAGAGAAGCTCAAACTGGATTCAGTCAAGTATGGATTGAATAGTCTTGAACAACTGACCTACTTTATTCTCACTGAAACTTGGTTTACTCTTCTTTAAATATTATCTTTACTGATCATCTGTCTTGTATTACAGAAATATTGTGAAAGTGAAACAGGTTTTGAATTGGAAAGTTCTTAGTATAGTGCCCAGCACAGAGTCAATATATGTTGCTGCTGCTGCTAAATCGCTTCAGTCGTGTCCAACTCTGTGCGACCCCATAGATGGCAGCCCACCGGGCTCCCCTGTCCCTGGTATTCTCTAAGCAAGAATACTGTAGTGGGTTGCCATTTCTTTCTCCAATGCATGAAAGTGAAAAGTCAAAGTGAAGTCACTCAGTCGTTTCCAACTCTTAGCGACCCCATGGACTGAAGCCCACCAGGCTCCTCTATCCATGAGATTTTCCAGGCAAGAGTACTTGAGTGGGGTGCCATTGCCTTCTCCCAATATGTGTTCATCTTGTTTATATAATTGATACTTTTCAAGATCTACCCTAATTTGAGATGATAGTAGTGATTTCAATAGAAATGAGTGACCAAATTTAAAGACATTTTAAACTGAGATGTGAGAGGATCACAAAATACTTGTGGTGTATATAATATTGGCGAACAATGAAAAAAAAAGATAAATTGCTTATAGGATGATTTTGTTTTCTAGTTACCATTTTAATTAGAATTAAAAACTCCTATGAAAGTTTATTAGGACAATAGTAATAACCATTAATAGAGTTTTGATCAAGCTATACAATTTTTTAATTCATTTCAGAATGTACATATGATTTAATTAGCTATTTCTCATTTTAATTAGCTATATCATCATATATAAATAGAAACATTATTTTTTAATAATCATCTCTTTATGAATTTCAAAGTCTTAATTACATTTTTCCCTTCAAAAACATCAGAAATTTATTAGAAAGTGCCATATTTTCTGTGAAGACTTTTGAAAGACTCTGTTTGTGTGTGTATTTCTTTTTTAAAATTCCTTTTCCTGACTTTCAAGATAAAATAACATAACCATAATATGAATTTCCAAATATAAAGAAAAATGTAATGTTAATCTGAAGTCTTCCATTACACCCACCCTCCAGTAACCTCCATCTACTTTTTAAAGTTATATATTTCAATGTTTTTTATACATAGTGACATGGTTCTGTGTTACTTATTCATGGTTTTGTGCTATGTAAATATACTGAAGCAGAATAGTCAGGATTAACTCATTCAGGATTAAAGTTTTTCTGTCTAGAATTGTCTTAGCTGAAAAATTCTGAGAAGTGGGTTTTGGGATATCTTCCTTTTTCTATAGCAAGACAAAGGAAACCTCATATACATTATGCTCACTAAGTTTTAGTGTTACACATATTCAGGATCCTGGGCTTGGGGTTAGAAATGTGAGCACATTTTACTTCAACATGCCTTGGTTTGTGCTTTAATTTTTTGTTAAGACATTGGCCATATAGTTTATAATACACTGTATTCTTACTACTTACTACTCAATGGAGGGAGACAAATTGGAGTAACATGAGTGAAAGGTGGATAAGTGACATTCTGGACTGATCAGGAGTCCTTTCCTCATGTTACATATGTTAACAAAGCTCTTACTTTATCTTACTTCCTTGAGGTACAATGTGATTTGTAGCAATACTCTAGTCTAGGCAGTGATAGATGTTAAATTCTACCCAGAGGGTCATGACTACATCAGTTTGCAACTGACAAACTCATTTTCTAACTTCTCTTGAGACACTAACAAGGCCTTGAATCAAAGGTCCAGTGTAATTACCATGTGTATTTCAGATTAAATAAATGTGATAAAAGCTTCCATCTGGCTGTTGATCAAACATGTGGGGAGATGCTGATTTCCAGTGACATATTGCAATATGTCTATTGTAACAGTCCCTAATGCCTTCCTGTAAATTACTTACATTTGGGACTACTTGACTTAGGCAGACAGAAATATTAGTCACTTCTTAAGTGCTGCCCAATGGGAGTTTCTGAGATGTCTAATCTTACACTTGTTAAGGAAGATATTAAGAAATAATGGAGCCATGTTTATTTTATTAAACCACAACTGTGCTCAAACTATTTGAAAAAGGCAAACTCAATATCATAGCAGCCAGAATCTTGTTCTTGATGACAGAAGACTATATCTAAAGGGACTGAAAATTAAGATACTAGATAAATATTTGTTTGCATCAGAAGATGCTGAAACTTTGATAAATGAATAAAGTCTGGATATTTACTTTAGCAAACAACGGCAGTAGTATAGTAAAAGCATTGGGCTAAGCAAATTTTTCGTTGAAAATTTCACAGATATTGTGTCAGTCACTGTTAACAACAATATGTTTATGTTTTAAAGGAAGAAAACCTAGTATATTGGTTTCTAGTTAAAAATACTGATAAACAGTAGAAATGGTGAGGGAATTTGGGGTGGGGGTATTCTGGAGTAGGGTATAAATAAAGAAAATCAAACCACAGATATTTGCCTGACATTTAAAAAAAAAAAAAAAAAGCCCATTCCTAGTTCTTATGCTAATGTTAAAGGCCTGGGGACTAATCTAGGACTCAGGATTTTCCTGGAGAAGGCAATGGCACCCCACTCCAGTGTTCTTGCCTGGAGAATCCCAGGGATGGGGGAGCCTGGTGGGCTGCTGTCTATGGAGTCACACAGTGTCGGACATGACTGAAGCGACCTAGCAGCAGCAGGATTTTCCTATCTAACTTATTTTGAGGTGGGTAATTTTTTATTGTGGAGTGCTAGTCTGTGATCATAGAATGGCTGGCAGTATCCTTGGCCTCTACTCAATAGATACCAGTATTTCCCAAGTGGTTATAATAAAAAGTCTCCCCAGATATTTCCAAATATTCCCTATGGGGCCAAATCTGTGGTAGTCCAGAACCAATTATCTATGTAAATTTGCTTAATAGAGGCAGAAGGTCTATGAAGGATAAGAAAAAATAGTACAATAAACTATCAGTTATTAAGGTCCTTAATGCTTAATTTATGCAAATGGCATACATGTTACATATTTTAAGAATAAAAGATCACAATTGAAAATACTACTAAGTTTGAGAAAATATGCTTATAAAGATCAGATACAAACAAAATATTAACTAAAGTGTGTATAGGAAAACTAAAGGAGGAAAGAAAAACTACATAACCTAGGTTAACTAGGTACATAAACCATAGAATGGAATTATATAAAACTGGATTAAAAAATTTTTTAATATAATTGGCCTTAATGAGTATTTACTGAACTGAACTGAATTGCATTCTTTGCCTTAAGTTGAACTTTGAGGAAGAAAATGAGGCTGGGAAGAAAAGCATAAGAGTGGAGAATGTGGATACTAGCCTTAAAATTTCTGAGTTAGAATCTGACTTTGACACTTTTATCTGTGACGTAGGACAAATACAAGCTTTTTGCCTCTGAGTCTCCTTAAGGGTAAACTTAGGACAAAAATAGTATTTACTGTATGAGTGAGTGAGTGAAAGTCTCTTAGTCATGTCCAACTCTGTGACCCAGTGGACTATACAGTCCAAGGAATTCTTCAGGCCAGAATACTGGAGTGGGTCTTCCCACTCCATTTCTGATAGATGGGAAGGTACAACAAAGACAGTTTTATGGAAACCAAATGAGAAGGCAGTTTCAAGGAATATCTGAGTTTATAGCCCAATTTAGTAGCACATGGTGACATATTCCAGGGTAGTTGAGAATTGGATTATGAGTACATTTATAACTCTTAATGACTAAGAATGCCTGGAAACTAGAAAGGAGCCTTTGGGATCTCTACCTTTATAAATGAAAAAGGAAAGGGGAGGTTCTAGATATTAAAGACCAATATAATTATCTTCGAGTTCTAGGAAGACTGGTAGAACAAGTCAGCCAATCAACTGAAATCACCAAGAATAGCACCCAAACTTATTAGGTATCCTCCCCCTTTGCCAAAATGACTTCCTATGGAAATAATAAGTGTGCATTTGCTGTGCATGCAAGCACACTTACATTATCTTCAAACAGTGATAGATAGACTAACAGGAACTTATGGAAGCACTGACAACTATGGAGGAGAGCAGAGAACAATTTCCACACTGCTGTTCTACCTTCCATATTTTCCTTCTAAATGTTCATTCTTATACTAATTTCCAAATATCTATCACTAGAGGCAGGAGAGTATGATGGAAATATCAAATAAGCATGGACTGAATGTCACCTAGGCAATTTACTAACCACATACTTTTAGGTAAAAAATCTGCCTGCAATGCAGGAACCCCAGGCTTCATCCTTGAGTTGGGAAGCTCCCCTGGAGAAGGAAATGGCAACCCACTACACTACTCTTGGTCTGGAGAATTCCATGGACAGAGGAGCCTGGCAGGCTACATGTAGTCCACAGGGTCACAAAGAGTCAGACATGACTGAGTGATTAACACTACCCTTAGGAAAATTGCTTAAGAGTGTTGTATTCAGCTTCCCTCAAGTGTAAACAAAGTTGCGTCATGTAACTAGGTGGGGGCAGAGTAGGGTGGTGGTGGAGGAGGGAAGGCACCAATTTAATTTTGCCACTTAAGTTGAAATATGAAAAAGTGCTCACTCACGTTGCTCTACTTTCTTACTCTAGCTTTGAAAAAAGTCACAGAATTTAGAATTGTAAGACACTTATTATTGAGAACATTTGGAGGTAGTGAGAACAACTATAATTGAAAACAGGCTATGGTCAAGTAGGATAAGTTTCAAAGGAGGTATCCACATGAAGATTAGTTAGTTCAAAGGGCAAGGTCCAAAGAAGCTAGGTTTAGGTAGGTTTTGAATCAGAATAAACTATCATTGGGTCAGCAAGAGTTTCAACAACAAGCACAAAAATATGCTATATATCACCTTGGGCATAGGGTTTCTCTGATAACTCCTAAGAGGCCAACTGAAGCTCCTTATTCCCAGAGTTCCAGGCTCTCTTGATAGTTCTCATTTCCTAGAAGTCCCTTGTAGCTAAAAGACCTCATTCGGTAGATTTAACACATGTTAAGAAGTTGCAAAAACAGCATAAAGTTTATTTTTCTGAAAATGAACTTTCTTTTTATTCACAATAGGAAAAAACTCCTCAAACTAATAGAAATCTTAGCCCTAAGTTATTACTTTCTAGTAGTCTCTGGAAGTGTATGTTTGGCATATGGTATATTTTACTTTAGTTTTATGCTTAAAGGTATTCTAGTAAAGAATGTAATTTTTTTAATCTTAAGAAATAAGTAAAATACATTTCTAAGAACTTCATAATTATTTACTGTTCATTTAAAATCTAGCCTTTTGAGATGTGCTTATATATTATGCATGTCTTTTTACAAAATCTAACTACAGAAATTCCATCTCTTAATGCTTTATTCAATTCATTTTTGTACCTTTATTTTTCCAAAAAAAAAAAAAAAGTCCCTAATTGTATTTCCATTCTTCTCTCATTATAGTGCTGTCTCTCTCTGTCTAAAAAGCAATGCTGTCACCTCTGAAGTGTTAAATATCACATGGAGAAAAACCATGATTAAATTTTCCCATGACACACCCATGACAGCCAATGCTTAATATAGGCTGTAATAAACATAGCCTGCAATAAACATTGCCAACTTTTCTACTTGTACTTATATTTTCATGTTATGTGTCATCAGTATGGTTACATATTTGTGTTTAACAAAAGTAGCAAAGGTAGATATGGCAGACTGACATTAAACCATTATGTTAACTACTTGTTAGAGATAATGAAAAGTAACAAATATCTAATTGTACCAAAGAAGTATAGGCAATATTATTGAAAGACAATAACTTTCATCAACTTAAGACTTGTCTATTAAATATATAAGAAACATAAAAAGACAAGCTAGGCAGTTCATGCAGAGAGGGGCAATAGCTAAAAGCATAGAGATAAATTAAGAGTATAAATAATAAAAATAGTAAAAAAAAATGAAGAAAATAATAATAACTAGGACTTTGGCAAAGAATGGTGAAGGTTGATGCTAGAAAGAACTGAATATTGTAAATTTGAACCAGTGGCAAAGAAAGCAAAAGGCAATTGTTAAAAATATAGTACCTTCTCTACTATGTCCATAACTGATCCATGCAGTGACTCCTTTAATCCTGACAGTAGTTTATGAGTAGGTACTATTCTATTCCCATTTTACAGATAAGGATATAGACATAACTTTCCCATGGTCACAAAACTAGAAAAGGAATTTATAAATTGGATTGAACTGATAGAGAAATAATTTGACATCAATTTTGGCCATGCTTTGAGTTCTGGAAACTGTTTAACCAGAGATGTGGTTGTTAAACACAATGGAGAGAGATTTAGACTAAAGAAAAAGATGTTTTATTGTCATTTGTTGAAACTAAAGGAGAGACAGAAGAGAGAGAAGCAGAAGAGATTTAGTGAGAGGGAGTAAGAAGACATTTGAATATAGTGATTGAATCTTACTAAGAAATCCAGGAAGATGCTTAGAACACTATCCAGAAAAAAAGGTACAAAATTAAAGTGTTTGTCAAAAGTTATCAAATGAATGGTCAAAGATACTAACTATAAAAAGCCCGGTGGATTCTTTAGAGAACTGGGGATGAGAAATAGTGATGCATAGTTGATTATAAGGAAGCTAAAATGAGTGGGTGACAAATTTTCAGTGGATATAGACACAATGTATCAAGTCTTTCTTTATACAGTTCATAGGAATACTGGAGTGGCTTGCTATTCCCTCCTCCAGTGGACCACATTTTGTCAGAACTCTCCACTGTGACCAGTCTTGGGTCCTGAGTGGCATGGCTCATACCTTCATTGACATGACAAGGCAGTAATTAAAAAGACCATCAAGGTTTTGATCTTTCCAGTACTCATGTACAGATATGAGAGTTGGACTAAGAAGAAGGCAGAGTGTGAAGAATTGATGTTTTCAAATTGTGGTGCTGGAGAAGACTCTTGAGAGTCACTTGGACAGCAAGAACATCAAACCAGTTCATAACAAAGGGAATCAATCATAAATACTCATTGGAAGGACTAATGCTGAAGCTGAAGCTCTAATACTTTGGCCACCTGATGTGACTGAACAACAAATCCAAAGAGCAATCTGAAACATGTGTACAAACTTCGGAAAGTTATTACATATTTTGTTGCTGCTGTTCAGTCATTTAATCACATTAGACTACTGGGAGAGAAAAGTTTGGTAAGTATTGTAAGATAAGCATCATAAAATCTGGGACCATAGGAATCCTGGATTACTCTGATGGGTCAAATACTTTTGCGGAGTGGTCTCCATATCTGTCACGTACCCCTGAGTTTCAGTTCAGCCACTCAGTTGTGTCCAACTCTTTGCAACCCCAAGGACTGCAGCACACCAGGCTTCCTGGGCTGTTATCCACTCTTGGAGCTTGCTCAAACTCAAATCCATCGAGTCAATGATGTCATCTAACCATTTAATCCTCTGTCATCCCCTTCTCTTCCTGCCTTCAATCTTTCTCAGCATCAGGGGCTTTTCCAATAAGTTAGTTCTTCCCATCATGTGGCCAAAATATTGGAGCTTCAGCTTCACCATCAGTCCTTCCAAGGAATATTCAGGACTGATTTCCTTTAGGATGGACTGGTTGGATCTTCATGCAGTTCAGGGGACTCTTAAGAGTCTTCTCCAACACCACAGTTCAAAAGCATCAATTCTTCAGTGCTCAGCTTTCTTTATGGTCCAACTCTGACATCCATACATGATTACTAGAAAAAACATAGCTTTGACTAGACAGACCTTTGTCGTGAAAGTAATGTCTCTGCTTTTAGATATACTTTCTAGGTTGGTCATAGTTTTTCTTTCAAGGAGCAATTATCATTTAATTTCATGGCTGCTGTCACTATATGCAGGGATTTTGGATCCCCCAAAAATATAGTCTCTCACTGTTTCCATTGTTTCCCCATCTATTTGCCATGAAATGATGGTACCGGATGCCATGATCTTCATTTTTCAGCTTCATCAAGAGGCTCTTCAGTTCCTCTTTACTTTCTGCCATAAGGATAGGGTCATCTGCATATCTGAGGTTATTGATATTTCTCCCAGCAATCTTGATTACAGCTTGTGATAAATCCAGTCCAGCATTTCTCATGATGTGCTGAGCATATAAATTAAATAAGCAGGGTGACAATATCAGCCTTGATGTACTCCTTTCCCAATTTGGAACCAGTCCATTGTTCCGTGTCTGGTTCTCACTGTTGTTTCTTGACCTGCATACATATTTATAGGAGGCAGGTAAGGTGATCTGGTATTTTCATCTCTTGAAGAATTTTCCACAGATTGTTGTGATCCATATAGTCAAAGCCTTTAGAGTAGTCAATGACACAGAAGTAAATATTTTTCTGAACTCTCTTGCTTTTTCTATGACCCAACAGATGTTGGCAACTTGATTTCTGTTTCCTCTGTCTTTTCTAAATCCAGCTTTAACATCTGGGAGTTCTTGGTTCATGTACTGTTAGATCCTAGCTTGGAGAATTTTGAGCATTACTTTGCCCGTGTGTGAGATCAGTGCAATTGTGCTGTACTTTGAACATTTTTTGGCATTGCCTTTCTTTGGGATTGGAATGAAAACTGGCCTTTTCCAGCCCTATGGCCACTGCTGAGTTTTCCAAATTTGTTGGCATATTAAGTGCAGCACATTCACAGCATCATCTTTAGGATTTAAAATAGCTCAGCTGAAATACCATCACCTCTACTAACTTTGTTCACTGTGAGAGTGGAGAGAAAAATGAGATGGCCACAGGATTTAAGGAATGAAGGGGTCATTAAAAGAGGGATTTTGGAGGGGAAGAGGTTTTTAGTTTTAAAGCAGAGATAAGATTAAATAAAAAGATTGATGTAATATGACCTTAAATATAAAGAAAATAAATCTTTTTTTAAAAGAACCTCAGTATTTTCAGGAAAATAAGAGATGAGGTAATATACAGATAATGAGAAAGGCAGAGTTGGTTTTAAAGTGATTTGAGTGAAAAAAGTCTCTATCTCATATATATCATAGTCAGCTCTGAACAAATGGTTCACAAAATATTTGAATAGGTTTAATTGCCCAGTTCCTACAAATTCTGTTTGAAATGTAAAATCAGCTGCATGTAAGCTTCATATCAATGTGTAGTTCCAAACCAGCAATCAATCATAATATCATCCTTCAGTCACATCTAAATTATCATGTGAATTATATGATAACAAATTCTTATCATTTATAGTTATAAGGAAAGAGTTGAAGCAATTCCATCTTCTGCTCTTACTACAAGCTTACATATATAGTTCATTGAGTTTAATTTCTTTAGAGCTATCAATATACTTTATAGCTACATAAAGAAAGGCATATCTGAAATGTATTAAAAAGTTTCCTTTTAGTTATTGCTGTCTGCTATATTTTATTGTATCAATTGTTAAAACAAGGAAGAATCTTTTACCCTTTAAAAGCCTAGTTTATATTTTATAGCATTGTTTACTAAATGCTTAATGTCTGTTCTAGCCATAACATGGATGTCCTTTTTGAAACACCAGCTGTTTTTAAACTTTATGTATCTGTTTGATAATTGGAAGACAAATTACCAACAGTTTTAGCCAGAAAAAAATGGCCTTCTCTATCTCAAATTAGATGAAATGCATATTTGAGATTTCTTTGAGAAGTGTCACAGTGTCTATATGTTGCTCACTTCATTTGTGAATTTTAATCAAAATCCACCCCAAAACTATGCATTTAGTCAAACCCAATAACAATAGAAGAACGATTATTTTTTCACACATAGAGAAGAGAAAATATCTAAGTTAATAAATTGTTTAAGTTTATTCCTGTTGGGGCTTCCAAAGTGATGTTAGTGGTAAAGAAGCCACTTGCAAATGCAGAAGAAGTAAGAGATGCAGGTTCAATCCCTGGGTCAGGAAGATTCCCTTGAAGGAGGACACAGCAACCGACTCTAGTATTCTTGCCTGGAGAATGCCATGGACAGAAGAGCCAGGCGGACTATGGTCCATAGAGTCACAAAAAGTTGGACATGATTG
Organism: Oryx dammah; assembly: GCF_014754425.2. Lineage (NCBI taxonomy): Eukaryota > Metazoa > Chordata > Mammalia > Artiodactyla > Bovidae > Oryx > Oryx dammah. The sequence continues at coordinate 122,418,859 of NW_024070186.1, forward strand.
AAGCAACTTAACACTCATGCACACACTCTTCTTGTCAGTGAATCTCCTCCCCCTCATCACCACACACACACATAATTCTCATATAACATTATGATTTCCTAAAAAAGCTAAGAGGTGACAGAATTCCAGCTGAGCTACTTCAAATCTTAAAAGATGATGTTGTTAAAGTGCTGCACTCAATATTTCAGCAGATTTGAAAAATTCAGCAGTGACCACAGGGCTAGAAACAGTCAGTTATCATTCCAATCCCAAAGAATGGCAATGACAATGAAAGTTCAAACTATCATAGAGTTGTGTTCATTTCACATGCTAGCTAAGTTGTACTCAAAACCCTTCAAGATAGGCTTCAACAGTATGTGAACCAAAAACTTTCAGGTGTACAAGCTGGGTTTCAAAGAGGAAGAGGAACCAGAGATCAAATTGCCAAATTTCGCTGGATTATGGAGAAGCAAGGGTGTTCTAGAAAAACATCTACTTCTGCTTCATTGATAACAGTAAAGCCTCTGGCTGTGTGGATCACAGCAAACTGGAAAGTCCTTAAAGAGGGGAGTAACAGACTGCCTTACTGTCTCCAAAGAAACCTGTATATCAGTCAGGAGGCAATAGAGCTCGACGTGAAACAACTGACTGGTTCAAGATTGGGAAAGGCATGTGACAAGACTATATATTGTCACCCTGCTTATTTAACTTATTTGCATACCACATCATATGAAATGCTGGGCTGGATGAATCATAAGCTAGAATTCAGATTGCCAAGAGAAATATCAACAATCTCAGATGCACAGATTATACCACTTTAATGGCAGAAAGTGAAAAGGGACTAAAGAGACTTTTGATGAGGCTGAAAGAGGAGAATGAAAAAGCTAGCTTGAAACTCAGCATTAAAAAACTAAGATCATGGCATCTTGTCCCATCACTTCCTGGCAAATAAAGTAGAAAAAGTTGAAGCAGTGATAGATTTTAGTTTCTTGGGCTCTCAGATCACTGCAGATGGTGACTATACCCATGAAATTAAAAGATGCTTGCTCCTTAGAAGAAAAGCAGTGACAAACCTAGACAGCATATTAAAAAGCAGAGACATTATTTTGCCAACAAAGATTTGGATAAACCAAGCTATGGTTTCTCCAGTAATCATGCATGGCTATGAGAGCTGGACCATAAGGATGGCTGAGTGTTGAAGAACTGATGCTTTTGAACTGTGGTTTTGGAGAAGACTCTTGAGGGTCCTTTGGACAGCAAAGAGATCAAACCAGTCAATCCAATAGGAAATCAGCCCTGAATATTCATTGGAAGGACTGTACTGAAGCAGAAGCTCCAATACTTTGCACATCTTATGTGCAGAGTCAACTTACTGGAAAAGACCCTGATGCTGGGAAAGATTAAAGGCAAAAGGAGAAGGGGGTGGCAGAGCATGAGAACAGTTAATAGCATCATTGACTTAATGAACATGAATTTGAGCAAACCCCAGGAGATAATGGAAGAGCCTGGTGTGCTGCAGTCCATGGGGCAGCAAAGAGTCAGACACAACTTAGCAACTGACCAACAAAAACACCAAAATTCAAACAGCTGCTATTATATCCCAGCATGGCCATTCTCTGTTTCCAGGTTTCAGGCTATTACAGTAGAACCTTAATTTTCCTTTCATCTACCATTAGAGAAATAAAAGCAACCTCTCAAACATATTTTTTAAATAACTTGACCCAAATAAGTGGCATTTCCTAATCCTTTTCCACTAAACCACTCTATTTTATTTTCTTTTAAAAGTTTTCTCCTTCCTTAAACTACACATATCTGCCTTATTTTAAATTACCTTTTGTCAACCAGATTGAATTTCTTTTGTCTTTCTCCTCTGCCTACTTTCTAAGAATTCATATTCCTCAGGGATTAAACGATTTCTCCTTTATTACCCGTTCTCTTGACAATGTTATCCTTATGGCTGAAGAGTCTGTGTTGGTGGCTCACATAATAATTTGCCTCACCTGTGTACAAATAGAAGTTTCAAATGTCAGTATAATGCTAACCATTTTCTCTTGAGATGTTCCCTGGAATGTTAATATATAATCCAGAGTAGTGAATAGAGTTGTGGTCTAGGAGCCAGAAATTTAAAGTCTTTGTTATTAGCTGTGGGAACAAGGCCAAGTCAGTTATCTTCTTAACCTTTGTTTACTCATTGACCAGTTGATAAGTTGAGACAAAGAACCTTTCCCCTGACCCCACTGTCCTTGGCTCAAGAAAAGAGATGAAAGTGCTCAGAAAAAAATGTCAAGCACTATTTAAATATTTTCCCAAAATAAATCCTATTATCTTACAATACAAAATCTCTCCTACTTCTCACTACATTAAATATATATATATATATTTATTTTTCTTTGTTCTCTGGAAATAGTAACATTACATTCTTCCAATTCCCATATTATCGACTTCCTCCTTTCTGTTATATTCCACTTTTGGTTATGTCTTCCTTTTTTTTTTGACTTGGACAAACATCTCTTAAATTGTCTTTCAGCCTCTAGACTTTTCTCACTCTCTTTTGTTCAAAAGCCAAGTATAATTTTAATGTGCTTAAAGCAAAATTATGATCATGGCACTTCACCATCCAAAAAATTCAATAATTCTTCATTGCCTAGGATGTTAAATATCTCTCTTCCTGGCATGGCATTTAAGACCTATCACAAGAATGTTCCTGAACTCATACTCTGCAGGTTTATTTCCTCTCTGCTCAGTATCAAAGCTTTTATTTTCCAGTGGAGCTGGCATAAGGGGGATTTCACCTTCTAGTTCTTTTTTCATGGTTTTCACCATGGATCCCACAATTCATTGTATCCTAATCTATCTAGTTAGTTCCCAATGTAGTTGTAAGCACTCTATTAATCCTTTTTCCCCAGAGTAGAACTCAAGCTATAAGAACAGCTGTTAATATAGTAGAACAGTAGTCTAGGTACTATAGATGCATTCTATAATTTAATACAGGTTAAGTGAGGTATTATTACCCCAATTTACAAAGGAGCATACAGGCAATTAACAAAATTGTATGATTTACTCATTTAGCTACAACCTAAAAGTAGAGATTTCAATCCATCTGTGTTAGGCTTCAAACCTCATGTTCTTTCCTTCATAGCAGTTGTTTTCAAACTATTTAGTAGATTTGCAGGTACCAGAAGTTTAAGATATACAATGAAAAAGGAAGAAGTAAAATATGCAGGTTGTAAGCCTCATTTCCTGGCTCTCTTTCTTTTAAGAAAAGAAGGATAAAAGAAGAAAATATACTTGGAGAAACAATTTTTGGAAAATAGCTGAACCTCTTTTGCATGATGAAACTTGCCAACACTTTTATGTTTCTTGATAGTTTAAAATAATTTTTGCAGCAATTTCTAGCCACAGTTCTCTTTATTAGATTGGAAGCTATTTGAAAGTAATTAACAATGTCTTACTCATTTTCTATTGTTCATAATATTGACAACTCAAATAAAGTTAAATGAATACATGAGTCTACCTTTGTAGTAAGCATATAATTTTACACAAAGGGGTTATGTTAACTCAAATAATGCCATCACCCTTTATTCTCCACATGTAGTTCCATATGTTGCTTCTCTACAATCATTTATATAAGTCAATTATAAAATCTTATTTTTCTGCTGAAAACAGAATGTAAAATATACACTTTTATATGAAGTTAATGAAATGAAACTCAACTGTGTGTTACTCAGTATCTCTAGGAAAGATAATTCATTGCATTAGATAACCTGGCAGTTAAACGTTAACTTTTCAAAATAGATTATGAGTTCTTTCTCAAAGAAAAGAGATATCTGAATTTTGTGAAGTAAGTTAGATGGTATAACTTGTATCCCAGGTCTTTTGAATCTCTAGGCAATAATAAGATAATATGGATATTTACTAAACTGCATTGGGATGCTTATAAGAGAACAAGTCAACTGTCATTTTCTTATCTATTCTTAAAGGCTGCCTACTAGTTCACTTAGACCCTCCTACCGATGCATTTGGAATTGACTACTCATATTCTCATAAAGAGCAGTAGTTTAAAAATTGTGGAAAAAATTAAAAGATGAATAGTAAAACTATATTAAAATATTTTTAAAGAACTATCTTTTTATACTACATTTAATATGCTAATATCATTCAAAGATAACTTTTATTCTCAAGATAGTCCAATAAACATGATGAGTCATTTCAATATGCTATGCTTCATGGAGCATTTTAAATAAACCTGAAAATCAGTTATAGGCAAATGGATGTTTTGCTGCTGGTGGCCACACTCAAAAGGAGAATCCTACTTCCTATGACAATATGGATCTAATGAAGAGCAGCTATGCGTTGAAAAGGTGTGTCCTAAAATGATGTATGATAAACACACAGAAAAGATAGATGATAAATTATCATCTCTCTGCTGTGGATGTGAGGTTTCTTTTGGTTTTGTTTTCTCATTTTGCCTTCAATTATAAATCACATATCATGGGATATATTCTTTCACTCCAATATGTGATATGCATTACTGGGAAGACACTTTATACTCAACAGAAAGAAGTATACTGCATATAAATATCTGTGTTGTTCAAGAACATCTGAGAATAAGCTAGCTTGGGGAAAAAAGAGTGAAATGTGAAGAGCAAGGTGAATGCACTACATTGGACTATCAAACTGAAAAATTTCTTAACACATTTAGAAATGAATGATGATCAGTCCTTTTGGACTTCCCTGGTGGTTCAGTGGTAAAGAATTTGCTTGCCCATGCAGGAGATGCAAGAAACACAAGTCTGATCCCTGGATTGGGAAGATCCTCTGAAGTAGGAAGTGGCAACTCACTGCAGTATTCTTGCCTGGGAAATTCCATGGACAGAGGAATCTGGTGGCTATATTCTTTGGTGTTGCAAAAGAGTCAGACAGGACCTAGTGATTAAACAGCAAACAGTAACAACCACACGTTCCTTTTCATTATTATTAATTCATTATTTTTGTTTGTTTCAGAAAAGAGAGTCAGAATTCTGTTCTTTCTTTTGGCTTGTATATTTGAGGATTGCAAATCTAATTCTGTTGAGAAGAATAAGTCAGGGGCCCTTTTCTTCTCTTGCAAGATATTCTCATTGTTTACAAGCTCTGAGACTAGGTCCTTGCATAACAATTAATTGTAAGAATGCATATATTTGAAATAATGTTTATAATTTTAATATTTTGATTTAACATCAACAAAAATTTAAGGAGCACTTTTTTCTACCACTAAGGATGCATTAAGTCATTAAATATACATAGTCTAGTGGCAGAATCTGGAAGACCAAGAGCAATCACAACAATACAGAGTCGTTAAGTGCTCTAATTCTCTCTTTTAACTGGTGCTATGAAAACACACAGTATGAGAACAGAAGAGGTATATGAGAGATACTGACATCTTCAGGAGATTTTGAAGCATAAGTAGAAGTGTTCTAGATGGCAAGACAGGGAAAAGACATACCCAGTAGCATAACCCAATAAAGCATGGAATGGTCAATAAATTGCCAAGGAAACACAGATGTATAGAACAGTCTTATGGACTTTGTGGGAGAGGGCGAGGGTGGGATGATTTGGGAGAATGGCATTGAAACATGTATAATATCATATGTGAAACCAAACTCCAGTTCAGATTCGATGCATGATACAGGATGCTTGGGGCTGGTGCACTGGGATGACCCAGAGGGATGTTATGGGGAGGGAAGTGGGAGGGGGGTTCAGGATGGGGAACATGTGTACATCCGTAGCAGATTCATGTTGATGTATGGCAAAACCAATACAATATTGTAAAGTTAAAAAAAAAAAAGCAAGGAAAATATGTCTGTAGGAGAGTGATTTTAGCTGAAGTTGTGGAAGACCTCTGTTTCTGTAGGACTTTATTGTTTACACCATGGTTTCTATTGGTCTGCATACCAAAAAAAAAGAAAAAAACATGAAACAGTGGGTGCCAGTATGACTATCTCTAATTTATCAAGCTCAGTGAAAAGCATGACTTACCCACAGAGATACAGCAAGGAAATGACATGATTGTGGCTAAAATTTCAGGTGTCCCAGCTCTTGGTTTGTTGTGTTTTGTTTTTTTTTCCTACAACAAAATTCTGCTCTAGTTCTCATTTGTACACGTTCAAATATCAGACACAAAAATGCAAAGTAATGAGAAAGGGCAAAGGAATTCGGGAATTAGGCAGACCTGGATTTGAATCACAGACTTGGTCTTGTTGAAAGAACTTGATTTTAATTCTTTCTTTTAATATAAATTTATTTGTTTTAATTGAAGGTTAATTACTTTACAATATTGTATTGGTTCTGCCATACATCAACATGAATCCGCCACAGGTATACACGTGTTCCCCATCCTGAACTCCCCTCCCTCCTCCCTCCCGATACCATCCCTCTGTGTCAGTCTTTTGGACTCTGTGGGAGGAGGCGAGGGTGGGATGATTTGGGAGAATGGCATTGATTTTAATTCTTAACTTCTTGGAAAATATTTCTAAACATAAAATAGAACATTCATTGATACATAATAAATACTCAGTTAATGATGGCTATTGTTATTTGCAAAAAGAAATCTTAATGACACAGATAACCATGATGATGTGATCACTCATCTAGAGCCAGACATCCTAGATTGCAAAGGGAAATGGGCCTTAGGAAGCATCACAATGAACAAAGCTAGTGGAGGTGATGGAATTCCAGCTGAGCTATTGCAAATCCTAAAAGATGATGCTGTGAAAGTGCTGCATTTAATATGCCAGCAAGTTTGGAAAGCTCGGCAGTGGCCACAGGATTGGGAAAGGTCAGGTTTCATTCCAATCCCAAAGAAAAGGCAATACCAAAGTATGTTCAATTGCACCACACAATTGCATTTATCTCATATGCTAGCAAAATTATTCTCAAAATTCTCCAAGCCAGGCTTTAACAATATATGAACCAAGAGCTTCCAGGTATTTAAACTGGATTTAGAAAAGGCAGAGTAACCAGAGATTAAATTGCCAACATCCGTTGGATCATAGAAAAAAACAGAAGTTCAGAGAAACATCTTCTTCTGCTTTATTGACTACACCAAAGCCTTTGACTGTATGGATCACAACAAACCATGGAATATTCTTCAACAGATGGGAATACCAGACCATCTTACCTGATTCCTGAGAAACCTGTATACAGGTCAAGAAGCAAGAGTTAGAACCAGACAAGGAACAAAGGACTGGTTCCAAATTGGAAAGGAGTATATCAAGTCTGTATATTGTCACTGTGCTTATTTAACTTCTATGCAGAGTACATCATGCAAAATGCCAGACTGGATGAAGCATAAGCTGGAATCAAGATTTCCAGCAGAAATATTAATAACCTCAGATATGCAGATGACACTACCCTAATGGCAGAAAGCAAAGAGGAACTGAAGAGGCTCTTGATGAAGTCAAAAGAGGAGAGTGAAAAATCTGGCTTAAAACTCAACATTCAAAAAACTAAGATCATGGCATCCGGTCCCATCACTTCGTGGCAGAGATGGGGAAACAATGGAAACAGTGAGAGACTTTATTTTCTTGGGCTCCAAAATCAGTGCAGATGGTGACTGCAGCCATGAAGTTAAATGATGCTTGCTTCTTGGAAGAAAAGCTACGGCCAATCTAGACAGCATATTAAAAAGCAGAGATATTACTTTACAGACAAAGTTCCATCTAGTCAAAGATATTATTTTTCCAGTAGTCATATATGGTTGTGAGAGTTGGACTATAAAGAAAGCTGAGCACAGAAGAATTGATACTTTTGAACTGTAGTGTTAGAGAAGGCTCTTGAGGGTCCCTGGGACTGCAAGGAGATCAAACCAGACAATCCTAAAGGAAATCAGTCCTGAATATTCTTTGGAAGGACTGATGCTAAAGTTGAAACCAATACTTTGGCCACCTGATGCAAAGAACTGAACTATTGGAAAAGACCCTGAGTTTGGGAAAGATTGAAGGCAGGAGGAGAAGGGGATGACAGAGGATGAGATGTTGGGTGACATCACCGACTCAATGGACATGAGTTTGAGCAAGCTCCAGAATTGGTGATGGACAGGGAAGCCTGGTGTGCTATTGTCCATGGGGTCGCAAAGGGTTGGACATGGCAGAGCGGCTGAACTGAACTGATAGTTATTTGATTATCACTATCATTGTTATTTTATTTTACATGAGATATGCATATCTTTCAAAAATAATCACTGTTTTGGTTTGCTAAGAAATATTTTCAAACTTGTTTTATGCTACGTTATATTGCATTTGTCTGTTTAAATTATCTTGTCTCCTTTATTTTTAGTACCTAAACTCCTCGTGAATAAGTAAACATTTATTCCTGTACTCCTGATGTTTAGTTCCACTGTTACCGCAAGGCTGAGATATTAAAAAAAAAAAAAAATTGAGGGAAATAAACAAAATCTTGTCATATAATAGTTGTGTAATGTAAATTATATTTGTTATATTTTATTTTTTAATTTAGATGATGAATTACTTTATAAACTTAAGATATGACACCTACCTGCCATGCCCCAAATAAGCAAATTAGTTTACTATATTCCTCATCATTATTATCCCACAATCTGCTTTTAAAGATGAAGGAAGACTTTATCAGATGAAGACTGAAGGAAGATATAGTATATTCATTTGTATAAACATCTCAAAGATAAAGATAAAAATTTAGGTGAGTATGCTTGCTTAAGCTCCTAGTGGAGACTAATGTCCTGACCAGTGTTAAGAATACTGAAACTAATAGTGCATCATTTATTTTTATAATTACTCCTAAATATATAGTCAATTTTGCAATATTACTGAAGCAAGCCCAGATATGCTTATTAAGAGAAATATTTGCAAAAGTGCTTAACATGATCCAAGTTTTGCTGGTATCTAATCAAGCCAATGTTGATTTGTGCTATTACAGATTTATTATCACATAACATGGACAATTGCAGTGTCAATGTATTAATATATGAGCAATATATAATTGCTTCTAATTGCTAATAATGTTCTAATTTAAGTAGACCTCTGCTCTCAGATAATTTACCTGTAGGTTCTATAATGTTTTATAAAGTATATTTTGGAAGGAATGTAATTTTCCTTTATTTCAACTACTGTTCGATATGAGAATCCAATGTATATTCCAGGAGTAGAAATTAAAATTAATGATGCTCTAAGCCAGGATAAGTAAAAAATAATAAAGTTCAGAATATGAATATGCATTGAGGTGATAAAGTTAGAGACGTGGTCTGTCCTGCTGTAAGTGAAAAGTAGGTCAGAATTAATACAGTAAGGTTTAGACCTGTTAAAGGGGCTAATCTAACACCATAGGGTCCAGCAGGTAATGAAAATAGGGCATTGCTCCCCAAAGGCTGCAACTTACTGATGCTATTTGGGAAAAAGAAGATTCTAAGGTGAAAAGTGTCCCATTCACATACTAATATGATTTAGTTTATCAAGCTGTGTGAAGTTTACATTGGCAAGCTGCAAGTAGAGTTTAGGGCTGGTGAGAAAAATTAGGGCAAATTTCAACTGAAACAAATGGAGAAGGCAATGGCACCCCACTCCAGTACTCTTGCTTGGAAAATCCCATGGATGGAGGAGCCTGGTAGGCTGCAGTCCATGGGGTTGCAAACAGTTGGACATGACTGAGTGACTTCACTTTCACTTTTCACTTTCATGCACTGGAGAAGGAAATGGCAACCCACTCCAGTGTTCTCGCCTGGAGAATCCCACGGGGGAGCCTGGTGGGCTGCCATCTACGGGGTCGCAGAGAGTTGTACATAACTGAAGCAACTTAGCAGCACAGCAACAATTGAAACAGAAGAATAGACAAGAGAGAATTAGAATATGGGGTATGCCTATGAATTTACCTCTTTGGGTCACCCAAGACTTGGTGAGAAATTAATGGAAGGAAAGAATTAAATTAGACTGGCTTCCCTGGTAGCTCAGCTGGTAAAGAATCAGTCTGCATTGCTGGAGTCCCTACTTGGATTCCTGGGTCAGGAAGAACCTCTGGAGAAGGAATAGGCTACCCACTCCAGGATTCGTGGGCTTCCCTGTTGTCTCAGCTGGTAAAGAATCTGCCTGCAATATGGGAGACCTGGGTTCAATCCCTGGGTTGGAAAGATACCCTGGAAAAGGGAAAGGCTACCCACTCCAGTATTCTGGCCTAGAGAATTCCATGGACTGTGTAGTCCATGGGGTTACAATGAGTCAGACAGGACTGAGCAACTTTCACTTTGAATTCATCATTGTCCTTAATAGAGATTCCTATTTCAGAAAAACTTTGAAATTGGGGCTGACATTAAGGAAGAGTTGGTAGTTCTAAAACCTAACAGCTTTTAGATAAACACTGTTCTTTAAAAGTGGTGAACAAACTTTTAGAACTGTAATCCTGGAAGATAGTCACTACATTTCTTTCAGAAGTGAAGCAGAAATGCAAGGAATTCTCTCAAGGGTATTAAAAAAAGAGCTAAAAACCCATCCAAGATAATTGTCTTCTTGAATTATGGGATTTTCTCTAATAATGTAAGAGACTTGGCCACATGATGAATACTGACTCTCACAAAAGAGTGTGTGTATATATATATATATATATATATATATATATATACTGGAGCAGGCTGCCATTTCCTCTTTCAGGGTATCTTTTTGATCCAGGGATTGAACTCTAGTCTCCAGGCTCTCACGCATTGCAGGCAGATTCTTTACCCACGGCTGACTGATAGCAGCCATGGAACTAAAAGACCTTTGCTCCTTGGAAGAAAATCTGTGACGAACATAGACAATGTGTTAAAAAGCAGAGACATCACTTTGACAACAAATGTCTGCATTGCCAAAGCTATGGTTTTTCCAGCAGTCATGTGAGAATGTGAGAGGTGGACCATGAAGTCTGTGAGTAGAAGAATTGATGCTTTCAAACTGTGGTGTTGGAGAAGACTCCTGAGAGTTCCTTGGGCAGCAGGAGATCAAACCAGTCAATCCTAAAGGAAATCGACCCTGAATATTCATTGAAAGGATTATCTCTGGAGTTCTAATACTTTGACCACATGATATGGAGAGCCAACTGATTGGAAAAGACTCTGATGCTGGGAAAGATTGAAGGCAAAAGGAGAAGGGAGGCAGCAGAAAATAAAATTGTTAGATAGCATCACCGACTCAATGGATATGAGTTGGAGTAAATTCCGGGAAATAGTGGGGAACAGGGAAGCCTGGTGTGCCATAGGACATGGGGTTGCAAAGAGCTGGAATCTACTTAGAGACTGAACAACAGCAAAAAATATTTTACAACTTTTCTTTGAGAAATCAAAAGACAATGTTGAGATGTCGTGTAGTTAATTGGCAAAGCATATTTAGAATAGGATTAAGGAATGATATCCATTTGATCAAATCATAAGAACCTGAGGACACAAATGCACATCTTTTCTTGGTTGTGTTTTACTTATGTTATTCTAAAATTCTTCTGTTTATATGTTACTCCAAACTGAAGTCTTATTTAGGTACAAGTTTGCAAAACAATTTCTCTTTCAGCCTGTTTAGTGTGATGTGAGCCCACCTTAACTTTAAGGGACAGAAAGAGGCCTGCAGGTCAGCTGAAAGTAATCAAAATGGTGTTTGATATACTGTGGTTAGAAAAGAATTACTGTACATTTCTTTTGAATTAATTTTATTCTGAAAAAACTGTAACTTCTTTTTCTATCTAAATATTCCCATTCCAACTTTGTCTCTTCAGTAGATATGGGTGAAAGTTTTAAAATAAATCCTTTTGTTACATTTAAATTTATTTAAATCCTTAATTGCATCCTAGGTAATTTCTGTTTTCTTTATTATATAAAAGAACAATTTGGGGGAACTGTATTATTTTATCCTGATTATATAGTAAAGACATATTAATCATCATTAAATAAGAATAAAACATAATGATTCTCCTAAGTGTTAACATTATCATAAAGTGCCAGGACAATTCAGAATGTTAAGATTTTAGAAATTATTTGAAGGGACAATAAAAGGGTAAATTTAAGTTTTTTACATCTCCTCACATTTGTAGCTCTAGGCTGATGAGAATGATAATTTGGTAGGCTGTGATTAACAAAACATGCTAGCTTTTAGGCTTTAGGGAAAGAAGTGGGAGTTACAACTGGTAGCTATATTAATATTACCATACCATCATTTAATTATATTTCTTCCTCATTCACCAGAATTTTTTTTCTGTCATTAACCTCTATCTTTAAATAAGTTTTTGCTGTAAAATGACAAAATGTGTACATAATTTTCTCTTATGTATTATCTACAAAAATTTTATTTTTTGTTTTTTTGTGATCATATTTGCATTTATTTATTTTAAAAATTGTATATAGTTGATATTAGTTTCAGATATAAGCATAGTGGTTGATATCTTTATAGATTACATATATAATATCAGAAAACAGGGCATCTGAGGGTTAATATTTTACTGAAATTCTTGTTGCAAAACTGTTTAAGTATATATATTTGTGTGTTTGCATGTACAGTAAATTACAATATAAAATCCATATCTCACCATATTTTGTGTCAAAAATGTTTGAACGCCAAGTTTCTAAACTATCAAGGGATAGATCAACAGGGCTTACAGCTCTGAATTAAGTTAAAAATACTCACTTACCAGGTAACAGATAATACATGTAAGATACATTGTTTAGCTTTTCTAAACAAAAGCTACTCTAAAACATTTTCTTACTGTCTTCTCAGATTGTACCTCCCTCAGTTTTACAGGAAGACTGTACAGAAGTCAGGACCCAGAAATGAGAAACCACACATCAGTGTTCAATTTCATCCTCCAGAGATTAACAGATAACCTACAAATGCAGATTTTGACTTTTATATTTCTATTTATCACATACATGTTGAATATAATTGGAAACCTGGTCATCTCATATTAGTGGATTCTCACCTTAAAACTGCGATATACTTTTTCTCCAAAATTTTTCCTTCTTAGAAATCTCATTCCCTTCTGCCTGCATTCCTAGATTCTTGTACAGTATATTAACAGGAGACAGAACCATTACTTATAATGCTTGCCTGTCCCAACTAGTTTTTACATCTATGTTTGGTGTAACAGAATTCTTTCTCTTGGTCACCATGTCCTATGACCGTTATGTAGCCATCTGCAAACCCCTGCATTACATGACCATCATGAACCACAGATTCTGCAAAATGCTTATCTTCTGCTGTTAGATAACCACTTTCTTAACTGTTTTTCCACTGTTTTGCTTGGGACTGAACCTGGAATTCTGTGACTCTGTCATTGATCACGTTGTTTTGTGACGTTTATCCACTCCTGAAGATCTCATGCTCAGATCCATGGTTCATGGAAGAGAGAACTCTTGTTTGCTGTGTGTTGATATTTATCACAACTCTTACATGTGTTGTTCTGTCCTACATATGTATCATCAGAACAGTTCTAAGATTCCCCTCTGCCCAGCAAAGGACAAAAGCTTTTTCCACCTGTTCTTCCCACTTTATTGTGGTTTCTATCACCTATGGCAGCTGCATCTTTGTCTATATCAAACCTTCATCAAAAGATGAAATGACTATTAATAAGGAAGTAGTAATACTTACGACTTCCATTTCCCCCATGTTAAACCCATTTATTTATACTCTGAGAAACAAACAAGAGAAACAAGCATTTAGTGATTTACTCAAAAGAATTCTACAGGTCTCAAAGAACTAAGAGAATGTTGAAGTCAGGTTCCCTAAACAATTGTCTTATGTTTATATCCTCTATTATCTCTTCCTAAGTGAGATCTGGTCTTATATTCTGATTAAGTAATTTCTTTTTTTTTTTTTACTTAATATTCAACTTTATTTTCTCCCTGCCCATTTTTTAAATTTATTTATATTTTTTAACCACTTATCATTCATTATTATTATTTTTTTTTTTACTTTACAATATTGTATTGGTTTTGCCATACATCAACATGAATCCACCACAGGTCTACACATGTTCCCCATCTTGAACCCCACTCCCACCTCCCTCCCCGTACCATCCCTCTGGGTTATCCCAGTGCACCAGCCCCAAGCATCCTGAATCCTGCATCGAACCTGGACTGGCGACATAAATCACAGCAGGATCCTCTATGACCCACCACCCAGAATACTGGAATAAAAGTAAAAATAAACAAATGGGACCTAATTAAACTTAAAAGCTTCTGCCCAACAAAGGAAACTATAAGTAAGGTGAAAAGACAGCCTTCAGAATGGGAGAAAATAATAGCAAATGAAGCAATTGACAAACAACTAATCTCAAAAATATACAAGCAACTCCTGCAGCTCTATTCCAGAAAAATAAATGACCCAATCAAAAAATGGGCCAAAGACCTAAATAGACACTTCTCCAAAGAAGACATACAGATGGCTAACAAACGCATGAAAAGATGCTCAGCATCACTCATTATCAGAGAAATGCAAATCAAAACCACAATGAGGTACTATTTCACTCCAGTCAGAATGGCTGCGATCCAAAAGTCTACAAGCAATAAATGCTGGAGAGGGTGTAGAGAAAAGGGAACCCTCTTACACTCTTGGTGGGAATGCGAACTAGTACAGCCACTATGGAGAACAGTCTGGAGATTCCTTATATGAAACGAATCGCCAGTCCAGGTTCGATGCATGATACCGGATGCTTGGGCTGGTGCACTGAAATGACCCAGAGGGATGGTACAGGGAGGGAGGAGGGAGGGGGGTTCAGGATGGGAAACACGTGTATACCTGTGGTGGATTCATGCTGATGTATGGCAAAACCAATACAATATCGTAAAGTAATTAACCTCCAATTAAAATAAATAAATTTATATTTAAAACAAAAACAAAAACAAAAAACCTGGAAGTAGAACTGCCCTATGACCCAGGAATCCCACTGCTGGGCATACACATGGAAGAAACCAGAATTGAAAGACACACGTGTACCCCAATGTTTGCATACAAAAATTTTAAATGATAGATTGCTACAAAGAAAATAATTATGACAGTTTATCTCATAAAAGTTACTTATTAGTTATTAAATATGAAAAATACAGTATATAAAATAGTAGGTGTTTGCACAAATGTATAAGGAATAGCTTCATAACATGTTTTATATATTACTTCTATTTTTTCTATGCCAATATGATATAAATTATGACATTTTATAAAGTAACAAAACTTAAGAAGTGATGTCTACCCATAGAGTGACATGAGTTTGTTACATATTAAGGAAATTTCAAGGTAATTACAAAATGATTTGTTTTACCTAGATAATGAAATTATTAACTTTTCTTTAATGTTGTAATTCATTGTATGAGACCACAGCTATAACAGGCGAAAGGGACTTGAGTATGAATTAAATCAAATATATTGAACAAGATGGCTTCCAGGATCTTTTATGTTATTCTACTACAATATGCATTTCATTTCACTGTGTAATAAAGACACTATACAGTACCAAACATACTATATATTTAATCATATTAAATTATAAGACATATTTGTAGTAAATTTGAATTTATTAATAAATATATATATATCTTTATGCTTAAGAGACAAGTTATTTAATATTAAAATTGATCTATCAACACTTGAAAATGGAGAAAACTTCAGCACTTACATATTTTATTTTAGTATGAGTTATAGTTATGTGAAGAGTGTATATCTTTTAACAGAATTCTGATTGGTATGTCTTTTATACAGTCACAGCTAAAAATAAGAAATAATATGTGCATGCATTTATATAGTACAACTTTTTATATTTCTAATCAACATTAAAGCATATCTTTTTATTTATTCAATTCTACATTTGAGTTCCTCTAAAATGTAT
Organism: Oryx dammah; assembly: GCF_014754425.2. Classification (NCBI taxonomy): domain Eukaryota; kingdom Metazoa; phylum Chordata; class Mammalia; order Artiodactyla; family Bovidae; genus Oryx; species Oryx dammah. The sequence goes on from NW_024070186.1 coordinate 122,434,681, forward strand.
AGAGCATTAATATTTTTTTCTAAGCTTTTATGTAGCAATTTTGTTACAATTAAAAGGCTGGAAAATTTTTGCTATGTTTTCTAAGCTATTGAATTCTGAATTTGAGTTTGTAATCTTCTGCTTTTCAAAATCTCTCACTATACTTATTAATGTGGTTAATTATATAAATTATATAAAAGTGGTTAATTATACATAAATTATATATAAAATTATATAAATAATTTATAATATCTTAATATTAAACCATAGTTTAATTATTGATGATAAATTAATTTTGATAAAGCATGATTTTTTTAACGTGTTATTGTATTGTATTTGCTAGTATTTCATTTAGGATTTTTCCCTTAGTATTAAATTAATTTTGATAAAGCATGATTTTTTTAACGTGTTATTGTATTGTATTTGCTACTATTTCATTTAGGATTTTTCCCTTAGTATTTGTAAGTTAAAAGTGATTTCCATGATAGTCATAATGGAGGAAGGAGAAGATGGGAAGAACTGAAAGAGTAGCTTTGAATGTGCACACTACCTTGTGTACAGTAGCTAGTGAGAAGCTGCTGTATAGCACAGGGGGCTCAGCTCTGTGTGCTGTGATGACCTAGAAGGCTGGGAAGGGGGTGAATAGGAGGGAGGCTCAAGAAGGAGGGGATATTTATTTACTTATAGTTGATTTACGCTGTAGTATGGCATACACTAACACACCATTGTAAAGCAATTATCATCCAATTAAACAAAGTAACTTCCAGTGTTCTTTTTCCCCCCTGCTATATCTTTATAAGACTTTTAACTACAGATGTTTTGATGTCATTATATTTAAAAAAATGGAAAACTTTAAAATCAGCACCTATTTAAGATTTGATATAGTTAGCAGAGCTGTGATATATAGCATATCCTTATACAGTACCTGTAATTTTGCCTATTTATAAATATATTTTTATAAATTATATCATCCTAGAAAATATCTTGGAGAAGGTAATGGCAACCCACTCCAGTATTCTTGCCTGGAAAATACCACGGACGGAGGAGCCTGGTAGGCTGCAGTCCATGGGGTCACGAAGAATCGGACACATACTGAGCGACTTCACTTTCACTTTTCACTTTCATGCATTGGAGAAGGAAATGGCAACCCACTCCAGTGTTCTTGCCTGGAGAATTCCAGGGACGGGGCGGGCCTGGTGGGCTGCCGTCTATGGGGTCGCACAGAGTCGGACACGACTGAAGCAACTTAGCAGCAGCAGCAGCAGAAACGTATCTATTACATATAGGTTTTCAAATCCTTCTGCCTAGAGTTATGGTATGCCTTTAATTATTTTAATGTCTTCTTTATTGGAAATCTTTACTCTCTTGATTAATTTTATATGTTGTTGATCTTTTCTTTTTTTCTAGGCAAGATGAATTAAGCATTTGAAATCTTTACTGATCTCTTTGCTGACCTTACCCATTCTGTAGTTTGCTTTCTAATTAGTTAATTTCTGCTTTTATCTTTATTTCCTCTCTTCTAGATTTTTACATTAAAATATTCTGGTTATATACATTTTTTAAAGACTTATATCTGCTTGTTTTTATTTCCCCTTTCTTCCTCCCTTCCTCCCTCCCTTTCTTTCTCTCTCCCAATCATGTTTGGCACAATGATTTTTCCTGTGAATAACATTTCAGACAGTCCTTATGTATTTTATAGATTTTCTGTTTTCAAGTTAGATTTTAATCAAAGGTTTTTTCTTATGTTTGACTCATAAGTTTATTTCTAAATATTGTTTATATTGCCACTTAAATATGTTCTTTCATTGTCATTATATTCTGGGATTATTGAGTTCATGACAGAAAAAATAATTTATAATATTGCTTTTACATTATCTTTTACTGATTGCTGTTTTCTTTGCTACTCCATAGGTAATTGATTAAAAAATAAGTTTAGTCATATATAAAAAATACCCCTTATTTTTAAGGCATAATTTGATATATGTCAGATCAATTATATTTTTGCTATTATTCAGCTTAGGTATATAGTTAATATTATTTGACCTGTCAAGGTCAAATGTATGTTTCTACAACAGGTAATACTACATACACAATTTCTAGATAATTATCTTTGCAATCCATGTTTCTGTGTGCTCAGTTGCACAGTTGTGTCCAACACTTTGCAACCCCATGAATGATAGCCCACCAGGCTCTTCTGTCCATAAATTTTCCAAACAAGAATACTGGAGCAGGTTGCCATTTTCTACTTCTGGGGATCTTCCTGACCCAGGGATTGAACCTGTGTCTTACATCTCCTGCATTGGCGGGAGGATTCTTTACCATGGCACCACCTGGGAAGCTCCTCTTCTTCCAATACTGTCAATTTGAAGTGACCATCTTTATTTCATGTATTGTTGCTACCTGAACTCAAATTAAAGGGTTGAAAAGATTATATAGAGCAGTGGCTAATGAGAAATTTTCCAGGTGGTCTTAAAAGGAGGAGCAAAGTTCACATGTCTCAAGCGATGTTTTACCAAGATAACCAACAAGTAACAAGTCCATCACTTAGGGCACTACCTAAATATAAAATATAAATGAGAAAATGTAAAATTCAAAAGTAATATAAATAAAATCCAATTAAGAACATGTCTCAGAATCTTCATGTGACAATAAAAAAAAAGTTTGTGAACAGCTCTTGAAAAAAAATATTAGCTTTTATGTTGTATAAACGAGCACCAGCTTTTGTAATTAAATAGTTATATTGTCAACTACTTCCTATGATGAAAATGCCAAAGTAGGCTATACCTTATCAAAATAAGTCACATAAACACAATTTGGAGTTTTAACAAAATATCACTTAAATCTTCCCTTTAAAAAAAGACAATTAACAACCTATCAGAAGTAGAGTGCACAAGCTCCAAAAATACAATTAACTTCTTATGTCAAAGAAAAAAAAATAGTAAGAAAACTAACAAAATAAATAAATTTGTCAAAGCCTTAAAGACAGGTTTCCTGCCCTAAAGTTCTGAGATAATTGAAGATCAGGGTCTTGAAAAACAAATGTTTTCTGCTATCCATGTATGCAGGTAATGTCATCAGTGAGGAGAATGTCTACAGCAGATACACCTTTTGATTATTCAAATACAAGGAAAAATACAAAAAATTTGGCATCAGGTCTGCTTTTCTTAAACTGCTAGAATTCAAGCTTTTATCCTTTAATATGTAATAAACATTATTACATATATATCTACAGTGAAAATCATTACTGCCAAATACCCTGTATTGCTGTACCAGTGGTTCTTTTTCTCATACAGAAGGGAATATTTGGGAAAAATAAGGGACATTTTATTTCAAATGCATTTATGTATTGAGAAGATTCTAGGTAATTTAACATTGGTAGATGATACTCCATATAATTGAAAACTGAAATAAAAGATTAAAATTAATAGCATTTTCAAGGTATAATCCTCATAAATTTGTGAGAAGATAACCTTATTAATCAAATTACATAAAATTCATCTGGGTCAATTTAGAGCCAAATTGTCCTTGAACTAGAAAAACATCAAAATGAACCTGTTTGCTTTTTAATTATTATGGATCAAGATGGAAAATTAAAATTTAGCCCTTTAAATCCTCTGGGGTTACTAAGGATTTTTGAAATTGTCATTTTAGTTTGCACAGATTACACACTGACTTCTTCCACCTCACCCAAGCATTGGATTAAGCATCACATAAGGTTAGTATTTTTTGTTTGAAAATTACATTTATACAGAGAGAATGTAATGATGAGAACTCCAGTTCATGTTTCAAAGTCACACAGTCTAGTATAATGATTCTACAATGATTGACATTTTTTTCACAGTTTGTAATCAGATGTGCATAATGTTCAAATGTACTCTCTAAACTAAAGATTTGGTGTCCTATTTTCCTTTTCAATGGATATGTAACTGAAGAGAAAACTAACACCCAGTTTGTTTCACTTCTGATATGAATGTGAGAAAAAGCTGCCCATCTCTTTTGTTCCCAGCCTACAAAGGAAGTGTCATTTGACTAGGAAAGATACTAATTTTTATATTTTGGCATACTGCCTTTTGAAATATCCTCAGTTGGGAAAAACAAAGTTGAATCTCAAGTCCAAAATTATCCTACACATGATATTTTAGAATGCCATGGTTAGCTGGAATTTCATGATATGATGAACTGGAACTTTCAAGTTACAAATCATAAGGCCATGTCAGAAAAAATCAGTTTCTGATTTCTTCAGCTACAGCTCACATTTTCCTCTTAACTCTGTCTTGGTCTGTCTGAGATTAATTTGCAAGAGATGTTCAGTAGAAAGAGCAAGACATTATTCACTTAAAATGTAAGATAAAAATATCTTTTTTTTTGCAGTTGGTATAAAAATGTCATGGTCTTTCATTATTTTTCCCACACTTATTGAACAGGACATGAAATTTCAAAGTTTTAGAGGGGACAAAAATTCTTTGTAGCAACTTTAACATTTCCTTGGGTTTGATAGCTTTTGGAGTGTGTAAGCTGGAGAGGTTCAACTCATTAGCCAAAACTGATAATCTGCTAAATTCTCTTTCATTTGCTCTTTCAGGAAAGTGTCATTTGCTTGGCAAAAGAAAAGCGTGGATTAGGCAATAAGAGTTAAGTCTTGTACTTCACAGCCTGATGCAATAGAACAAACTGTGTAACTAGATTTGTTTCTTTGCCTGGAAAATCCCATGGACGGAGGAGCCTGGTAGACTGCAGTCCATGGGGTCTAAGAATAGTTAGACACGACTGAGCGACTTCACTTTAACTTTTCACTTTCATGCATTGGAGAAGGAAATGGCAACCCACTCCAGTGTTCTTGCCTGGAGAATCCCAGGGACGGGGGAGCCTCGTGGGCTGCCGTCTATGGGGTTGCACAGAGTCGGACACGACTGAAGCGACTTAGCAGGAGACTCGGTTTAAGTTTTTATTCCATGATTCCAGTGTGTAGAACTCTGAGCATGAAAAGTGTTAGTAAAAGTGTTAGTCACTCAGCTGTGTCCAACTGTTTGTGACCCTAGCCCACCAGACTCCTCTGTCCATGGAATTCTCCAGGCAAAAATACTGGTGTGGGTTGCTATTCCTTTCTCCAGGGGATCTTTCCCACCCAGGGATTGAACCTGGGTCTCTTGCATTGCAGGCAGATTCTTTACCATCTGAGCCGTCAGGGAAGCCCTTGGATCATGGAAAGAGCAGCCTGTTAACATTACTCTCAGTGTCACTTTATTTTTCCTTTCCTTTATTCCCCCCTACCCAAGTACATCCTCACTTATTATTATTTTTACTATCTAGTATAACTGTTGTTATTATTTGCAATATGCATTATATTAAGTTTTTGAATACAGGCATAGTTTAAATAAATACTAATAAATTGCTGGAATCTGGGAAGTTGTGAAGCTAAGCCTGTTCCTCTGCTCCGACAAAGATAAAAAGATTTAGGTGATAAAGCGTGTAGCAGGAGGAGGATAGGAGAAGCAGAGCGAAGGGGTGTGTTCATATTCTCAAATTAGTAAAACTCACTGTGGTGGAAAGTTACCGCCATAGGAATTCCTAAAGCAGAATGGTCCTCAAAACATTCTACTCATGATTTCAATAGGTTTAAGGTAGCCTCCAGGTAGAGGTCACCTGAATCTCTAGCAAATCCTCACTTGTTACAATTGGCAGCTTGCTCCTAGTGGAAAAAACTTTCAAGACTAAAGATACACTTGCCTTCAAGATTCTAAAATCTCATCCTTTTCTCATTCATTACTCTCTAAAATAAAAATCAACTATTCAACAGGTCAAGTGCTTCTTCAAACTTCATCAGGTCAGGCAGAGTTTCCCTGTTGGTAGGGAAAGGATTACCCATGTAATGGGATGAGGTATATACTTCTAAACTCAGAATCTTTCCTCTGATTCCTGCCAACACACTGACAATTCTGTCATCATAGATGAAAATTTTTGTGTCAACGCACTAAGGCTTGTGATTGACCACTTCAGGGGACACATTTTGACATAGCAACACCCCACATTAATTCCTTATAGTATGTTAGTTAACCAGAGAGTAGTGTTTTCAAAAATTTGCAAAATTTAGATACTGAAATACTTCTGGGAAGATTACATGATTTGGTACTGAACCAAATATTGATAACAGGTTATTAAAAGCAAAAGCTTTAAAAAAGCTCTAAGTAGAAACAATTTATGACTGCTCCTAGAGTCCTATTACGATGAATATACCAGGTAGTGTCCTGATTGTGGTGCTGGGAGAAAAGGTGACAGTAGATGGAGCAAGAAATGATTCCTTCTTTTATTAGGAGTTAGCAAGATGGAAGAAGAAGGATGTTCTTTGCAGAGGAAAGCATGTGGCTTAGGCAAGAGAGAGACTTTTGGAAGAAACTTAAGATCCTTTCGCATCTCAAGGACCAAGAAAGGTGGTCTATTCTGGTCAGTAGAGGGTGTTCCTGTGGGGTAGAAAATGCCCTGAGAGGGACTGTGTCAGTCCAAGGGCATTGGTGAGATACTGATGGGTTTTGCATAAATTTACATTTTATGAAGATGTCACTAAATGCTTTGTGGAGTATGAGAGAGAAGAAATAAAATTTGGAATCAGGAGGAAAACGTGGCTACTGCAGAAATAGCCAACAGCAAGGATATTTTTTTTTCTCTATGTTTATTATTATTTTGCTAAGAATTAGACTAGGCTTATTTTATGAATAGGATAAAATTAACCTGAAGATTTAACTCCAGGCAAATGTTAGATAAAGATGTAACTCTTCATGAAGCACGGCATTCATCTTGCATCCCTTTATCTCTGTACATTGGAGTATGGCATAGTGCCATGGTTTTGTTTCCTAACTGTGAGCTGAAGCACCCCATGGCACCACAGTGACCTCACAAGAACATTTTAAATTTGTCAGAGTCAGAGCAGTATTTGTTGAACACCACATGAACTACTAGCCAGTGATAGACCAGGGTTTCAATATTAGATCGCTCCACATTCCTCTCTGTGGTGCCATTACTTTGTGAATCTGGGGTTTCAGTATCTGCTGTGATAAAAAGCAAGTACCATGTAAATAGCAATGTGTAAATCATATGCCATTTTTTTTTCTAGAATCTTACTTATTTTGACATTTAAAAAACTATAAGGAACATTTTGGGCTTTTATTTCTGTTTTGTTCTGTCTTTTGCAAGATTCTCCATCAGTTCTATCATTCATTAACTATAATCTTCCTTCCTATGTAGTGCAATTATAAGAGAATTTGGATACTCCTTGTCATTCTTTTTTTTTTCCTTCTTCCAGCTTTATTGAGATATAATTGACATACAGCACTATGTAAATTTGGAGCTTCCCAGGTGGCTCAGAGGTGAAAATAATCCTCTTGTCAGTGCAGGAGATTCTAGAGATTGGGTTCAATTCTTGAGTAGGGAAGATCCCCTGGAGTAGGAAATAGCAACCCGCTCCATTATTCTGGCCTGGAAAATCCCAGGGACAGAGAAGTCTGGTGGGTTATAGTTCATGGGGCTGCAAAGAATCAGCTACAGCTGAGCGACTGAGCATGCACTATATAAATTAAAAGTGTACAGCATAATAGTTTGACTTACGTACATCATGAAAAGAGGATCACAATAAGATTAAGGACCACTCTTCATCTCATATAGATAAAACATTAAAGAACTAGAAAATAATATACAATTTTTCCTTGTGAGAAAAACTCAAGATTTACTCTCAAGTTTTGTGAATAATGGAATGAGAGAGTCGCTCAATAGTGTCCAACTCTTTGCAACCCCATGGATTATACAGTCCACGGAATTCTCCAGACCAGAATACTGGAGTGGGTAGCTGTTCCCTTCTACAAGGGATTTTCCCGACCCAGGGATCGACTCCAGGCCTCCTTCATTGCAGGGGGATTCTTTACCATCTGAGCCACCAGGGAAGCCCAAGCAGTATTAATTTTATTTATCATGTTGTATATTATATCCCTAGTACTTCTTTATTTACAGCTGGAAGTTAGTACCTTTTGACTACCTTCATCTGTTTTCCCTTCCACCTCAACCCTGCCTCTGGTATCAACAAATCTCATCTTTTTCTGTGAGTTTGATTCTTGCTAGAGAAAAGGATACATGGTCTGCATCTGGCCCATCAGTTCAGTTCAGTTCAGTCGCTCAGTCATATCTGACTCTGCAACCCCATGAATCGCAGCACGCCCAGCCTCCCTGTCCATCACCAACTCCTGGAGTTCACTCAAACTCATGCCATCCAGTCATCTTATCCTCTGTCATCCCCTTCTCCTCCTGCCCACAATCCCTCCCAGCATCAAGGTCTTTTCCAATGAGTCAAATCTTTGCATGAAGTGGCCAAAGTCCTGGAGTTTCAGCTTTAGCATCATTCCTTCCAAAGAACACCCAGGACTGATCTCCTTTAGAATGGACTGGTTGGATCTCCTTGCAGTCCATGGGACTCTGAAGAGTCTTCTCCAACACCACAGTTCAAAAGCATCAATTCTTCGGCACTCAGCTTTCTTCACAGTCCAACTCTCACATCCATACATGACTACCGGAAAAACCATAGCCTTGACTAGACAGACCTTTGTTGGCAAAGTAATGTCTCTGCTTTTTAATATACTATCTAGGTTGGTCATAACTTTCCTTCCAAGGTGTAACAGTCTTTTAATTTCGTGGCTGCAATCACCATCTGCAGTGATTTTGGAGCCCCCCAAAATAAAGTCTGGCACTGTTTCCACTGTTTCCCCATCTATTTCCCAAGAAGTGATGGGACCAGATGCCATGATCTTAGTTTTCTGAATGTTGAGCTTTTAAGCATCTGGCCCATAGACATATTTTATTTTGAACCCATGGGCTGGGTTCAGATATACATGTAAGTAAATTTATCCATAAAGATTGTACACTGTAATATTATGGCTATCTTTTAAAGTCAGATAATTTGACAACACTTGACTCACAGTTTTCCTGCATAGCAACAATCAGCAGAAAACACAGGCTGCTCCCTTCTGGAGAAAGTTTTTCTCCTCACTCTGGCACAGTTCCTACTAACTTACTCCAGACTGGTCTTAGTAGTTACTCGAGTTTGTCCCAATATAATGTGACAAGAGAGATTTAAGTTAGGGTTCATTACTTAAAACATGAAATTTTAGTGTGTTTTTGCCATGTATCTGTGAGTGATTCAGAGAGTGGAGGTAGTTCTGCAGCTATTAATACTAGTATTATTAGTCAATAAGGTGTTTTTGATATTATTCCACATATAACAGGCATTATTCTAAACATTTTACATTTATTATTTCAGTATACTCATAGCAATATTACAGTCACAAAAATTCTACAACGTAGTGTTCTCACTTTTTAATTATGGTTGTGTCGAGAACTATGAATGTTCTCAGATTTTATCCTTCTCACAAGCTAACAAGTTAACTTGTCACAGCCTCATAGATGCTAGCAGAAGATCTGAGGCTCTTGGGTTAGAGACAAAGGAATGTATTGTCATTCAGCAGCTTGCAAGCACTGCAGCTTGCTCTGATTTCTCTTCCACTCTAAGTGCCATGGCTACAGTGAGCGGTGGATTCCTGGGTGCTGTGGCGCACAGTATGCACTTATCAGCTGAGGTCAGATATCCTCAGTCTTTTGTAATGGACTGCAAGAAGACTGCCTCACATCTGCCATTTGCCCTGAAGCAGACATCATCTTGACTGAGCTGGCCAGTAAACCAGCTGTCTGCCAAGAGGAAGCTATTGTCTCTATCTTCTAAAGCTGTTGGCTAAACAAACATTTTTTAAATGGAAGAATGTCTTTTTACAATGGTCTGAGACAGAGAGGATAAATAAATAAAGACTAATATATTGCTTTAAACCTTTTGTTTTCAAATAACATTTCAATTTTCTTGCACAAAACAATGATAACATTATAAATTTGATGACAAGCAAGTAGAAACCTGCTGTAGGCAGTAGATGGAGGAGAGAACAAGACATCTACAAATTTTTTTAAAATATAAATTTATTTATTTTAATTGGAGGCTAATTACTTTACAATATTGTATTAAATTTAATGGGAACCTAAACTTTGAGAATAAAATAAGAATACTGAAACATTAAAGTATCCCATTTATGAACCAACTTTGAACTAGTAGTTCCTAAATCTTTCTGCTCCAGATAGTTTTAAAAATCACAGTTTCTATGAGTCAACCATAGGTCTATATATTAAAAATAAAGCTAAAATTTAATTTTAGAAAGTTCCCCAGGAGAATCTGATTTGTGGTCTTAAGAGAGCATGGAGATCATGCAGTTCTGAAGGATGATCTCCAAGTAGGAGAGTGAAGTTGAATCAAGGTGAATTGTGTATCACCTCCAGGAAGTAAAATGGAATAATGATTGTACTTAAGGAAATAATAAAATTAATACATCTTTCAACTCTGTGAAAAATGTGTGTTAAAAAATAGTGCAGTGTCAAAATGTAAGGAAAGCCCAAAGAATAGACTCTTCTATATTAATTCATAAATATACCATGAATTCTTGGGGACTCAAGGACTTGTTTATTCGAAAGGTATAAGCCGTGGAAGCAGCGTATCAGGCAAATACAAGCTGATGAAATTGACTCCTTATGTTTTTTATATCTTTGTATCCATGCTTGCATGATTAATAGTTAATTGTCCCAGATACACTGCCATTAAGATAAAAGTGTCCTGGATTAAATAAGCAATTCAAGGTCCATCAATATTTTAGATTCTTTCTCTCCTTCTTGGTGACTTCTGCTGCCATCCATCATAACTCTTCCTAACTCAGTGATGAAACTTCCAGTTTTCTTGAACAATTTTTCTATCAAGTTCACAATTAACTTTTCTAATAGAAATCCTATAATGACCTTGGGAAATTCCCATATCCAACTGAAAGAGACATTCAGAAGTCCACAGCTCTATACCAATGGCTTACAAACTCATAACTCCAGACTTGCATATCCTAGTATTAAATATTAAATTCTAATTTAACTATTATTTCATTGCTTTAAAACTTTTCTCATTCTGACCGAATAGCAGCTGGGAAAACCTTTCACATGGCCACCCTCTGAAATACCTAGATGTTTTCCACCTCAGATTTTTAAATCTAATAGTCTTTATTTGCCAACAAGCTCTTAATTTTGAGATGTTATACTCCTTTACTTTCACTCTCTACTCCTCTTATTAAGTCCATCTGTTTGTTTAGTCTATTATTCTACTTTTTATTAAAAATCATCACTCATTAGAACCCTTGATCTCTTCCTTTTACTTTGCTTGCATAATTTTGGTGCCTTTGCTTCTTCAATAAAGAATCTGTACATTCATTTAAAACATGACCTATTCAGAAATCCAAGAATAACAATAAAAAATTATAATTTTGAACTAATACAAGTTCGTGGAATCCAATCTCAGTTGAACACTGAATTTTCTGCTCATTATATACTCATTCTACATGATCCCAAGCTCAGCTTTAACTGATTCTATACACCCAATGGGCTTCCCAGGTGGTGCTAGTGGTAAAGAACCCACTTGTTAATGCAGGAGATGTAAGAGAGACAGGTTTGATTCCTGGGTGGGGAAGATCTGCTGGAGGAAGGCACAGAAACCCACTCCAGTATTCCTCCCTAGAGAACCCCCTGGTGGGCCACAGTCCACGGGGTTGCAAAGAGTCAGACAAGACTAAAGCGACAGCATGCACGCACGTACACCTGATAACTACTCTTGAGTTCCAAATCTGTATATTCAATCGTGTGTTCAATATCATGCCTCTATTTAGAAATATCAAATATACAAGCTTAATATACTTAAAACAAGCTCACAATTCTACATCACCAGTGTTTCTTCTCTCAGTAAATATTTCCGCCATCTATTAATGGTGTTTCTCTAAAAACTTATGTTTGTTAACCTAGCTTGTGACATCCTGTTCTTTAGTCCATAGAACCAAAGAATTAGAAAAACTGCAGATTTACATGTTAAATTATTCCACCTTTCTGTCAGTAGTTCTAACAGTCTTGTCTGAACCACTGTCAGCTCTCATTAGAATAGTTCCTTAACATTTCTCCCACTGTCCTCTCTTGCCCATCTCATAAATTTGTTCCCCTGTAGCCAGAAATATATATATCTGATTATAGTATCAATACTATTTTTTGCCTAAAACTCATTAGTTTCCTTTTTCCTTCTTCTTTCCCTCCTATCTTCCCTTCCCTTCCTACTTCTTTCTTCATTTTTTATTTTCTTCTGTTTTTCTTAGGATACAAACTCAAATCCTGAAAATAAGTTTAAGGCTCTGCAGGATCTAACCCAACTAACTACCACTTACTTTCATTCTATTTTTTTGACAATCTGTATTCCAGTCCCAGTGGTACCCTTTCTGGATTTTTTTAAATAGCTACCTTCCTCTTCACTTCAGGACTTGTGTACTGGCTACATCCTGTTCTCGAAATACTCTTCTTTATCCTTGTCTTTTCATTCCTCAACATCACATCTTGCACAAATCCTTCATATCCAGCAAATATCACTTCCTGAGGAAGATTACCTATGAGGACTTCTTGGAGCAAAGCAAGAGAGTGCTGTACATCTTTTAAATAGCATTTATGAGGGCATTTACAGAGGCTCTTCTGGTAGCCTAGTGGTTAGGACTCTGGGCTTTCAGTGTTGTGACCTGGGTTCAATACCTGGTTGGGGAACTGAGATCCCACAAGCCCTGCAGTGTGGCCAGGAAAAAAAAAAAGACACTGACTCTACTTTGTTTTTATTCAGTCCCCAAAGTTTAGCATAGTGTATGATAGGAGTAGATGATAATTATTTGTAGAAAGAAGGAAGACATGTTCCAGAAACTCCAATGTATTTTTTTTTTAATTTCTAAGGCATTCATTTCAAAACTTCACTGCTTCCTTAAAGATCCCTTCTATGTAAATTTTTTTATCCATCTTGATAAATTGTCTCTCCTACTTTACAGATAAAGCACAGGCCATTAAGTAAGAACTCTATTTCCTGAACACACTTCCTATTGTTGGCAAATCGGTATCTGCCCATTATTATTATCTTCTTTCCTCAGTCTCATTGTACAGAGGGTCTTATGTGATCAACAGTAATGCTTACAGTCAGATATAACATATAAAGTATATTATATTTTAAAATAATGTTAGATTTTATAGCTAGATCTACAAATATATAAAATCATGACATTTTCAATATTTGGGGATTTATTTTATCTGCTTATCTGTTTAAAAACATTTTTTTCAACTTCTCTTTTTTTCCTAGCTCTATTCTTAACCATTAAAAAGAAGTGCTATATTTATATTATTCTTCAAAAATGGTAATTGACTTCATGCTGCCTTCTATCTGCTTTGTATCTCTACTTTTCTTCTCAGAAAATGCTCTTGATAGATTACACTGACTTTCTCTACCTTTTACCTCCCATTCACTTCTCAAATTCTGTTATCTTTTATGCAACCATTTCATTAAAACTGCTTTTTCAAAATTCATCAAACTCTCCCAGTAAAAAATAAAAATAAAAAACCACTTTTCGTGTGCTGTCACACTTGGCTTCTCCAAGTCATTTGGCACTATGGGCCTCCCTGATAGTTCTAAGAATTTCACACCCTAGGCTCACCAGATATCATCTCACCACTCTGGGCACAACTTTGCATCTTTGTATTTCTTAACATAACCTTTAGATCTTTTTTTTTTTTTTTTTGGTGTTGTAGATTTTGCTTTTTAAATATCAGAGTATAAACTTTAGCATTCTTCTCTTTTTAATTTACACATTTAATAGAATATAATTTTAATAAAAGTTATAGTTAATCAAAAACTTACACTTCACCTATAGAAAAGTCTAAAATCTGTATTTCTATCCTGGATAATTTATATCCTATGTTCTAGTTAGTAATTAAACAACTTCACTTAGCTCTTGGTAAGGTTTTTTTAAAATTACATGTTTAAATATAAAAACATGGAACATATCTCATTTAAATGAGAACATTTCTCATGGAACATCTCATGGAACATGTCTCATTTCTCCCTAAAACACCAATCTTTTATTCTTTACTCTGATAAAGTACACCAAATACCCCGGAATCCAAGTTGAAATCCTGGGAGCCATTTTTGTATTTCCTACCCTTTTACATAAATTTTTTTAACTCATCACTTACACAATCTGTCAGTTTTACTTTCCCAGATCTCTTGACTTTTCCCTCTGCTCCATGCCTTTGGCACCTGCTCTTCTCTAAGTCCTCATTTTTAATTACCTGGATTTTTTCAATGGCTTCCTGCCTTTTCTGTTTTCCTCAATCACCTACCACCACACTCTTCAGACTGATCTTTCAAAAATCTAATCTAAACTTTCTTCATTTTAAATTATTGCTCTTGAGTAAACTCTAAACTTTTAAGCATGACCTACACAATTTCTTATAATTTGCTCCTTCCTGGTCATAGAATAACTGCTTATTGAATCAGTAAATGCATGGATAAATATTTGAAGGCTTATCTTTCACCAGTGCTTCCTTTTTATGCTTAATGCTAGCCAAATTGAGTGTGTAACACTGTATCTATAAAATGTTGCTTAGCACATTCTACTCTTCCCCTCATCTTTTACATTTCCAAAGCCTAATTGCATTTGAAGACACATATCTTCCAGATAAAAACATTGTTGGAGGAACTGAGGAAGCATTATTTCCTAGGTTCTCAGAGAAGGTCAAATTGCACTTGCCAGAAATGTCATTAAAAAGTGTCAAAATTGCAGAAATAACAAAATCTAAATTGTCATTCTATTTGTTTTATCTCTATGAAAACAGGAGTACCTCAAAACAGAAGTGAAACATGTATGTATCACCTGCAAGAATTACACATGTGTGCTTCTCTACTACCATTTCATAATTATTTTAACTATGCTTATCCTGTCTTTATCTGGTGAGATCACTAGGTTAAGAAGCTTCTTCATTTAATATTCATTTCACCTTTCTCTTCTTTCAAGTTATGTGTTTTTTTCAGTGAAAGGTAGACCTCATATACTACTTATCATTACTGAATGCTTATTGTAAAATAAAGGTTTGAAAAATATATAAAGAATAAATTGATGAAAAATTATATATTTGTTTTTTTCTAAGGTCTTGATTTCCCTGTCATTGATATGCTAGTTTTCCTAATGATCAAAGTAAAGACCCAGATTATGGGCTTTGATGACTATTTTTAAAAGTACATGAAAAGCAAAAAACAAAACTAATGATGAATGGCTTAAGGAGTGTGAAAACATCACGTTCACTCCATTTTAAATTATTAAATCATAACTTCAATATTATATAGATGACTTATATTAACCAAATACTATGGAGGCAAAAGTTCAATTGACTAAATTTTTTTTTTTAATCCCATAAAAAATTAATATATTTTATTTGGGATTTTCTTAGAATATTAATGTTTTTCTTTTCCCAATTAAAAATATTAATGATTGATTCCTGGCCAATGGCAGTTTGAAATAAGGTTTAAAAAAATAGAAAAGTGATGAGAAAGATATATTTGCAGTACTCTATCATATCTAGACAGTTCTCACATTTATAATTATGACCCCTGGTTTACAGATTGTGGCTATATAGTCAAGAAGATGTTAAATTTAATGATCCTAATAACAAAATCAAGTTTTAGTTATGCAAATAATACAATGAGCTTTCACTGAGGGTTCATCCTGGAGGCCTAAATTAATTCTTTTTTCAGGTAATTATGTTGTTTTATCTTCTTTGTGTCTCATTGGTCAAACTTTGAAAGATTTTCCCTTCAGTTTTTGAACACTTAAGCCGTTAGTTGTAATTTCAAAGAACACTTTCATTTTAAAGTCAAATTGCACTGAGAGAAGAACGTGACAGCCTAGGCCTTGGATAGACTCTAGAGAGGTCATTTATGGAAAAGATAAAACAATTACAGCTCCACTTTGATAATAAAATGAGGCTTTCAGGACTAGGATGGGGTAAAGGAGAGATTAAGAATAGTGGGAATGATCAACAGTGTGAGGACAGGATTTTCAGAAGAAATCCTTTATCTTGTTTTAACTAATATATTGCTAAAACTAGATATTTAGGAAAAGCCAGTAAAATAACTAAAGCCAATAATGTTTCGTTCAGATTTAAAAATGAGGTCCTGTCAGGTTGAGGTAGGGATGTACAGAAACTAACATATAAAGTGTATTTGCTAAATTTTATGAAGAAGAATTTTATCTCAGAATATGGTGGCACTAGTGGTATAAAACCCATCTGTCAATGGAAAAGACAAAAGAGATGTGTGTTCAGTCCCGGGTTGGGAGATCCCCTGAAGAAGGGAATGGCAACCCACTCCAGTACTCTTGCCTGGAGAATCCCATGGACAGAAGAGCCTGACAGGGTACCATCCATAGGGTTGCAAAGATTTGGTCAGGATTGAAGCGACTGAGCGTGTCTGTTATCTGTGTATTCTTAAAGGAATAGTAACAAGAATTCTACACAGGTATAAGTGTTTCAAAAAAAATTGTCCTTTTACATGAAGAAGGTCAAAAAATCAAAAAAGATGTGGAATTAGAATCATTCACATAGTAAGATAATAATAATAGAAAAGTGATGAAGAAAATGCAAAATGGTTTCACATAAACAATTTTTAATAAATATTAAACATATATATACTTTTAAAAAATTTCTATGATAATATTTATAAAATATAGCAGTTTGTCTCAAGCATCTGAAATAAAGATCAATCTTTTTCTTAATTTTGTTTAACAGTTTTTAAAATAATTTATCTATGATAAAATTGTTTAAAGAAACAAAGAAAAATGTTTTAGAATTACTAGGAATATAAGAAAAAATTGAAATTTAAGTAATCAATGAGAAGTAAGTCTGCTAAATCTTGAATGTGTTTAGGTAATTTCCCAAAATTTTATAGAGTTTTTTAATTTACTGGAGGAGGTTAAATATATTTTAATCAACTGAATTCATTAATGGGCTGTTTTATGCTAAGTGGCTTCATTAGGTCAATATATCAAAGATGAATATTAAGTTGTACTAATTATAGTAATAAAATATTTTAACATGAAAATGGTATCATTAGAAATTAACAAGCCTGAATTCTAAAAATGATTAATAGTATATAACTTCAACATATATTGTAACGATACATCCTCCATATTTAACGAATCATCCCTATTGTAACAATACCAGAAAATCAATGCTCAATAACCTTATGAGTAAATAATGTAATCATTTTAAAGATAAGGAAATTGGAACTTAAGGTATAACTCACATACCATGGACCAGGGATCCAACTTAGATGTTTCTGCTACTGAAGAACAGTTAAATGCCTGTTAATATGTTGTTAGAAAGCTAACTATAAATT
The DNA here is from genome assembly GCF_014754425.2 of Oryx dammah. Lineage (NCBI taxonomy): Eukaryota > Metazoa > Chordata > Mammalia > Artiodactyla > Bovidae > Oryx > Oryx dammah. The sequence continues at coordinate 122,452,010 of NW_024070186.1, forward strand.
AAATTACTTTTATTTTAAAAATGTTTCTGATTTGACAATTGATAGGTTGAACTGAATAATAAGCAATTGCACTGGGACTCTGCTTTATCTTATTCACTTTAATCACATGACAAATCCTTAAGTTTTAGATTTTGAAGAAGATTTACATGATTTAAAGGATGATCTATCGACCATACATTATAGCCTTCACTTAGCAATTGCCAGTTAATCTCATTGCCATTCACAAAGGTGCAGCCATTTTTGTCCTATATTGTTTAGTTGGTTAATTGGAAGAAAATTGATAATAAACATTATAAAATATAACACTTACTGAGTACTCGTTATGAGTAAAGCACTTTTGAAATATATTAAATATATGCTGCTGCTGCTTCTGCTAAGTCGCTTCAGTCGTGTCCGACTCTGCGAGCCCATAGATGGCAGCCCACCAGGCTCCCCCGTCCCTGGGATTCTCCAGGCAAGAACACTGGAGTGGGTTGCCATTTTCTTCTCCAATGCATGAAAGTAAAAAGTGAAAGTGAAGTCACTCAGTCGTGTGTATAAACATATTTAATTTTAAAAACTACATTATAAGGTTGATACTATTATAATTTACCATGCTTTTTAGATTGGGAAATGGAGGCACAGAGAGTTTAAGGAAGGCCACATACCTGGGACAGCAAAGTGGAAAAAAGAGCCCAGATAATGTGAGTCCAGAAGCCATGATTTTCATCATTTTACAATAATCATTTTAATTCAGTGAACATGGATGTCAAACCAAAATAGGAAAGAGCATCAGAAAGTTTGTCTAAGCTGTGGATTTTGGCTACAAAGTGATTGATCATGAGAGACCTGTAATCAGTTGAAGAACTGTGAAAATGGACCATATACATTAGTTTTATGGACATTACAGCTAGAACTCAATATTTATTTTACTAATATAACATGATGTTAGAAATTTTACAGATAGGACAATGTTCAGGTATATATAAAGTTTCTGAGAAAATACTAGAAGGAAATGAGTGTGTAAATTGAAGTGATGAGAGTAGAGTTGGGCATATGGCCAGGAAACAGTGGCCAAAAGACCAAATACTGAGGTCAGTTCAGTCCAGTTTAGTCGCTCAGTCGTGTCCGACTCTTTGCAACCCCATAAACTGCAGCACACCAGGCCTCCCTGTCTACCACCAACTCCTGGAGTCCACCCAAACCCATGTCCATCGAGTCGGTGAAGCCATCCAACCATCTCATCCTCTGTCATCCCCTTCTCCTCCTGCCCTCAATCTTTCCCAGCATCAGGGTCTTTTTAAATGAGTCATCTCTTTGCATCAGGTGGCCAAAGTATTGGAATTTCAGCTTCAATATCAGTCCTTCCAATGAACACCCAGGACTGTTCTACTTTAAGATGGACTGGGTGGATCTCCTTGCAGTCCAAGGGACTCTCAAGAGTCTCTTCCAACACCACATTTCAAAAGCATCAATTCTTCTGTTCTCAGCTTTCTTTATAATCCAACTCTCACATCCTTACATGACTACTGGAAAAACCATAGCCTTGACTAGAAGGACATTTGTGGACAAAGCAATGTCTCTGCTTTTTAATATGCTGTCTAGGTTGGTCATAACTTTCCTTCCAAGGAGAAAGCGTCTTTTAATTTCATGGCTGCAATCACCATCTGCAATGATTTTGGAGCCCCCCTCAAAAAAAATAAAAAAAAATTAAAAAATTAAAAATTAAAAAGTCAGTCACTGTGTCCACTGTTTCCCCATCTGTTTGCCATGAAGTGATGGCACCAGGTGCCATGATCTTAGTTTCCGGAACTAAGGTCAGAGTCTGATAATTCATCTCTAATCTTTTAGCTTTTCAGAACATTCAAACAGAAATAAGTTGGAAGTGAAGAATTATGTTAAGTATGTTACTGACACTATTTCAAATGACAAAGGGATTTTATCTGCAAGTTCTCATTTTAAAATACCAGAAATTGTACTGGTTCCTGAAATCCTGGTGGAGGCCTCAAACTTGAGAAACACCTTAGAATTCACAATGCCCACTGCTGCTAAGTCGCTTCAGTCGTGTCCAACTCTGTGTGACCCCATAGATGACAGCCCACCAGGCTTCCCTGTCCCTGGATTCTCCAGGCAAGAACCCTGGAGTGGGTTGCCATTTCCTTCTCCAATGCTTGAAAGTGATAAGTGAAAGTGGAGTCACTCAGTCGTGTCCGACTCTAGCGACCCCAAGGACTGCAGCCTACCAGACTCCTCCGTCCATAGGATTTTCCAGGCAAAAGTAGTGGAGTGGGGTGGCATTGCCTTCTCTGACAGTGCCCACTAGGATAAGAAGAAATGAATTTACTTGCCTGAGATCGCACGTCCAGAGGTCAAGTCAGGGGGACAGAAAAATATTCTGTGCTCAGAAGTTACTTTTACCATCTCATATTGAGTCCAGATGTAGCATATTTTGTTAACCTAGTAATCAATATTGGGTCGTGCACTATTTTCAGTTTTTAGTAAAGAATCATTTCTTTGAAATCATTACTTTAAAAACCCCACATTGATGAATTATCAAGGAAAACTCCTACACTGATATATTACCAAACTGAATAGAGAAATTAGAAATACGAACATGTGTGCTCAGTCATGTCTGATTCTTCGCAACCCCAGGGGCCATAGCTCCAGACCCAGAGACTGAACCCTGTCTCTCGCATCTCCTGCACTGGCAGGAGGATTCTTTACCACTGCGCCTCCAGTAAAGCCCAGAAGTGTGAATATGAAGCAGCAAAATGAGCCCTGAGAACTTCCCTCTTATGTACATATCATTTTTTTCCAACTTGGAATTAAGATGGAAGATATCTGGATTTAAGTTGTAAGAGTAAGAAATATGAAGATTCATTTTTGGTTTCCTAAAGCAGCGTTTTGAGATGCAGTACTCGATTGCCAGCCAACTAAATCTCAAAACTCGGTGATAGAATAACTAGAAATACCAGAAAAATTACACTGTCATTCTTGGTCCCTTTGAAAAACTCTTCTAATATCCTAGTCTGAACAAAACATTCTGGCCTGTTTGTGGTAAAATGCCAAGGGACACAGCTATAGCCTGGGCAAACGAGTATAGTTTAGAGTAAAAACAAGCTGAATTTTTTTTATTTTACATGTTTCCAATCTACCAACTTAACTTAATTAATAATGTACACATACTTTAAAGACATCAAAGGGAGATACATAACATTATATATTAAAAACTGTGATCACTCTTTCTAAATTCTTCTCTCAAGAAAGTGATTTTCTATTCTGAAAAGCTATTATCTCAGGACAGAAAATTATTTTTCTATGTGACACGAAAATACCTTAAATAGAAAGTTAATAAGACATATCTGTATCAGCTTATTATTAATTTATGGCTAGCTCTTTTTTGGAATTTTTCCTCTTGCAACTAATGTTTTCAAGGTTCTTAATTCAAACAAAAGAAATAGTCTGCATCCATACACATAAATTTGAGAATATTTCAAATGAGGAATCTCTCGCTACTTACTCAGTGAATTAAATGGATACTCTTCACATCAAGATTAAAAATGATTTTCTCTTTTGAAGTAAGTTATTTAAATAATACATCTATTTTTAGATTTCTTTGTGTCTAATAACAAAGCCAACTCTATCAAGCTTCATAATCTGCCTTCCATCATCTAAAGTGTTGTCTCTTTCTACCTTTAGGCTGGAGAGGAAAATCACATATTAAAGTGAATTGGGAAGTCTGCTGTTTTACCATCATTTCTAGCTCCATCACTTGTTTTCTATTATATACTCGTACTGTGCATGCCTGTGAGAGAAATCCAAACCTAAAATAAAATCTGACATTTAATCACCCTTAGTGGACAAATTACATAAATTATTTTAAGCAAATTAGATGATGTTCTAAAATATGTTTCCACTCTTTATGCTATATTTGGTTCCCAAATCCATCCTTCATTCTTTTTTTTTTTTTTTTTGGCCTTCAACTGTGCTCTAGAAATCCAACTTCCCTGCACTGCTCCACTTAAATTACTTAATCTCTGATATTTCAGAAGGATTCAATTAATGGAAAGTTACTAGAAGACAGGAGAAGAGAGGGAGATCTGAAATTTATCCCTGTGCTGTATCCTTTGACTACCTCTCTTTGCAAATACAACCCCTTTTCTGGCTCCAGTTCTTCTCTGACCAGGATAACCTGTTCACTTTGGTGTTCCAAGCCCAGGGCTGGTTAACAGCATTTTGCTATTACAAGTTTGATTGTGCTTCTCCTTTATGAGTTCTCCAAATTCTGCCTATATTTCTGTGAAAGTGTCCTCGTTAAAAACCCTTTAGCTACCTTTCAGGACTGCCGTCAGTTCCTGTTGATATCCTGAGTCACACACAATCTAATGAGTAAAAAATGAGAATCTTATAATCAGTATTTAGAAAACATGGCTTCAAGGGAAATAAAATTATTAAGACCATTGTAATTTTCCTAGTTTGACATAGACTATCCTTGAAGAGCACCGTGCTTCTTTACTACAAAATCTTGGTTTTACACATCAAAAATGGTTCAAATGCTTTTGAAAAAAAAAATGTTTCTCAGGGAATCTAATGCAATTCTTCATGTTAATTCAAAATTCATTTCTCCTTTCCTACTTAAACTTTCATTGATTAGCATCCCTTGCTTACTAATGGGTAAAATAAAAGGGCCTGGGAATATTTGAGTTTATCTCTTTTTCTAAAGTGAAAAATAACTGGTTTTAAATTGGGTATTCCCATTTATTTTATTGAACACTTTGAACAGAATTACCTTGGTGTGTGTGTGTTAGTCGCACACTAATGTAATTCTTTAAACAGTATTGGTGAAGAAAGTTTAATTTCTGCTTTTACTCATCTTTTAGCATTTATAGTAACTTTATTGACTCTCTTTTAACACTATTAACTCAGATTTTTATGTGAAACTGCTACATATCATTGGTCTTGACAGGTTTCCTGGCAATAATTTAAACCTGTGCACCTAACTGGGACAATTGCTTTTTCTTGGTCATTTTTCTTAATAATTTTATAAAAACATGCCTTTAGTTAAGAGTCAGTGTTATCACAACTTCAGCATAAGCAATTCTGATACTAAAATTGTATAAATATTATGTACGTATTTGAGAAGCCATTTGGAAAAATCTGTCTCTTTGCCTTGCAATCACCTTACATATACTTTGCATCAAGTAGCTTTTAATTTTCTGATCATAGCTTAATTTAAATGAGTACAGAAAACTAATGGGAGATTATTTAAAATCTAAAGAAATAAGAAACTACTTACTATTGAAGCAAGAGATGTTTTAAAATATTACAATTATCCTAGTACTTATTGCAATTTCATGAACTTATATTTAATAGATTGTGTTAGACCTTTTTCAGAAATCATGCTTTGTGGCATTTGCTCTTATTTACTATCTTGGCAGAAAGTTCCAGCTGAAGTCAAGGTCACCTTCTATCCCAAAGTTGGTATAATTAGTATCAATTCAATGTTTCTCCAAGCTTACACAGGAGGTTATTAACTGTGTTTCATATGGAGTGTCAAAGAAGCAAAGGCAATGCCAGCAATCTTTTCAGCTTCAAAGGCACAACTCATAAATTTAATTCATTGGCTAGTAAGAAAGATACAACCTGTTTAGTTTATTAATGATTTTAAAAATAATTTCAGAGATGTTCTAGAAATACAGTTATTCATATATGTAGGCCAAATTTTTAAATAAAAGACAAATTATCCTCCTAATAATAAGCAACTCATTTAGTCTTAATATTTTATGTGATGTGCTTTCTGGAGTATAATAATTATGGAAATTTTAAAATTAATATTTATATGTACTTGCGTATTATATAAAATGAATTCAAGAAAAGGGCACATATTCTACTATGGAACATTTTCTTTCTTAGAGGTTATTTTGCAGGAAATGTATACATTATTAAATTATATTAAATCTAGATTACCATAAAATCAGTGAAGACACTCCCATAGTCATAGAAGTAGAAACAATATTAATAGAACTGTTTATTCAAAAGAAATATAAACTAATGGTACAAAGATTTCTGTTTAAATTGATTAAAGCCAAAGAAATAAATAAGCTTAAAATGAAACTCTTAAAAATATTTGATGTTTTAAATTGTACAAGCCACAAGAATTCCCCTGGAAAATAGAATAGAGCATAAGTGTTCTGCTTCCCTTACTAGGTGGCATGGGGAAAAAATATGAATACCAGTTTCTTCAAATATTTCCTCACTGCCTAAAGAATAAGAAAATATGTAAAGATTTTCAAACTTTGTCAGAGTTCAACTTCATTCAAGTCCAAGGCAAATGCTCGATTTAGATTCAGAAATGGTTATACATAACAAGGGATTCTTACTCCAAGGAATATCTACTAGAATAGAAAGAATAACTTTAGCATCTTGGGCTCTCTTGGAATAACCTAATCTGAAACACTTTTGCTATTCCAATGTGCGGATTGTAGCTGACAAAGAGACCAGGACCCCAAGTCAACACTCCCACCCATGTCTGGCCTGTAGTCACTACCTTCAGTATTATCAAAATGGTACTTGTAACAAGATTGACAGTGAGCGTACATTGTCCCTATTCTTTCCAAAGTATATACTGTGCTTATTCTTTTCAAGCAAGAAGCATTTTAAATATCTTATTTCCATTAAGAGCTATGTTTCACATATTTAATTTTGAAACAGAGTCAACTTTATATAATAATTATTGTTTTGTAAAAGATTAGTGGAAATTTAGCTACTTGGTTGGAGAAGGAAATGGCCACCCACTCCAGTATTCTTGCCTGGAGAATGCCAGGGACAGAGGAGCCTGGTGGGCTGCTGTATATGGGGTCGCACAGAGTTAGACACGACTGAAGCAACTTAGCAGCAGCAGCAGTCTAAATGTGGAACCCTGGCTTTTTGCAGATAAGCAGGTCCCTCTATATGGACCATCTGGAGACTGAACTATTACTTAATTTTTTCCAAGTTTAGAAAAGCCCAACATATTGACACTTAATTTTTAAAAGCTCACAACACCATGCAAATTGTGTTTTATTACCACCAATAAAATCAGAAACATTTAAAATAGCTAAACACTCATAATACAAGCTCATAAACAATTTCTTGATTTGCACACTTAGGGATTTAACTGTGTCAAGATGATATATTTTACCATTGCAAATGCTCTATTTGAATGCATTTATTCTGACAAATCAGAGCTTTAATGATTTTACTCCACTCATTCTTTCTCAGTGCTAGGATTCTTTTTTGTTGTATTCTGAAAAATGTTTCTTTATCACTTTGTATTCTATTGTGTAAGTATCTATGCCAAAAGAGTGAGGAGGGCACACATTAATGAAACCAAATAAAAACAAAATATAGACTAGATTTTTTTGACATAAAGGAAATAGACTTTAGAAGCACAAGTCAGATCATTATTGCTTTTTAACTTGACATAGTTAAATAGATGCTTCAGACAGTGGTTTGATGTGCTCAGGTATGCAATTTGTGTTTATTTTATGTTAGCATATTTTATTTTGAAACCAGAGAAATAAAACAACAATTGAAGTAAAGGAATCTGCATACAAAACTATTATGTCACAAACAACATTTTAGGCAATTATAGTTCACTAAAAATGCCCACATTAAATATGAGTTGAATGTTACAATTCATCTCAATTTCTCTATAGTGGCATAAAGTAAATTCTTAAGCAATTTATTTTCATTGAACACAGCTTAGCTTCATGCATATGATTTTTTTTTCCACAAGTAACTAAGATTGCTTCAAGAAATCTTTAGAGAAGGGAGATCTTTCAAGTAGCAATATTTTGGAATTACACTTAATAGGATTATATTTAATGGCCAAACATGATCCTAGATTTATAAACATTTAAATAGTCAATTTTTGTATGATTTGTATGTTTTTTAAATTATAAGGGCAGCATATGGACTAAAAATTATCGGCCTTTTATTCTAGAATGGAGCTCTAATCACTGCAGATGTATGCTAAATTCATTCAATTCTACCTGAATAATCTAAAATATTTTACTTGATATTACATTTTCAGACATAACTAACTAAATTAATGTGTAATTTAATTGTGAAGAATTTATATTAAGTTGTGTTGTGTGCTTAGTCTCAATCGTATCCGACTCTTCTCAATCCCATGGACTATAGTCTGCCAGGCTTCTTTTTCCATAGGATTTCCCAGGCAAGAATACTGGAGTGGGTTGCCATGCCCTTCTCCAGGAGTTCTTCCCAACCCAGGGATCAAACCCAGGTATCCCACATTGCAGGCAGATTCTTTACCTTCTGAGCCACCAGAGAAACCCTACATTAAGTTAATGCTTGAAATTGAGCTTTTGATTCCAGAGATATACACTTCAAAAGAAATCCATCTTGAATAAATGTATTGTCAGCCTAGCAAAACAACCAGGTAAGGAACTAGGCTGCCCCACCTATGAACTTCTTACTTTCAGAAAGTCCCGGGTAACTCAGACAACTGATCACCTTGAGAAACTAGCTCTCCCTTCCTATGCCTAATTCCCATTCTTAACAATTCAAATTTAACAATAATGATGTGAGTCCACAAAACTCTAGACACCCCACCTTTGAACTCTAATAAAGCCAGAGACCAAGTCTGCTGTGTCTTTCTAATGGTGATTTCTCTAGGTGGTCCTTCAGAATCTGTGAGTAGTAATTTTGTTCCTCAACATTCTCTGTTTTTTGTTTTTTTTTTTTTTTTTTTTTTTTGCTGAAGGGCATCCAATGACCATATTAAGAACAAGGGCTGGTCCAACGCTACTGGCCTCAGTATCAGGTGCCAGTAGGTGCTCCTAAATGCAACAGGAGCTGAGGCAAGTGTCTCAAGCAGTCATAGCCAAAAGCATCACTATCAATAGGCTGGGACCAAAACAGTAACTCATCTCTAAATTTTTTTTACTGGTCATACTTTTCTGGTTGTAGATAATTTGATAATAGTTGACTTGGTTAATTTTAAAAAATGTATTTTTAAAGAAAAAAATTTGCAGTGCCATTCTGAAGTAAAGAAAGTGAAAGTGAACTTGCTCAGTCGTGTCCGACTCTTTGCAACCCCGTGGACTGTAGCCCATCAGGTTCCTCCATCCATGGGATTCTCCAGGCAAGAATACTGGAGTGGGTTGCCATTTCCCTCTCCAGGGGAATCTTCCCGACCCAGGGATCGAACCGAGGTCTCCTGTATTGTGGGCAGACGCTTTAACCTCTGAGCCACCAGGGAAGACCATTCTGAAGTAAGGTCCACTCCAATTACCTCGTTATAGTTAACAAATTGATTGTAATTATAAGCAAAATTGTACAATTTTATTAACAAAAAATTATTTTTCCATTTTTAAGTCTGATGTAAAATAAATCAATACTTGAACCAATAATTCATTTGGATTTTTACATGGATTGTATAAACGATGTCATTATCACTTTTAGGATTTTTTTCCCTATCTAAAACATTGAAATGCATGAAGTATTTAAACAGGACAGGGAGTATATTAGATATTTTATACCTTTTCTCCATATATGTCATTTCATTTCTGCACTTACAGTCTTATAGAGGCAGAGACAGATAAGTAGGCATTTAGGAGTTTTTCTGTCTTGGTAAGCACAAAGGCTTCAATTTTGAATTCTACTTTTAAAAATCATGATAAATAGATATAATCACTGATTTATCTCACTATGTCTCATACATGTTTCCTGAATTTTCAATATCTTTATATCAAGGTGCTGATATAGAGGGTGCTGTTAAAGATGCCTAGATTATGAGATAGTTTATATAAAATTGAAAATATACAATATGATAAAAATAATTTTAGGGCTTCCCTGGTGGCTCAGTAGTGAAGATTCTGACTGCCAGTACAGGAGATACAGGTTCCATCCCTGATCCAGGAAGATCCAACAGTTTGTGGAGCACCAAGCCCATGTGCCACAACTACTGAGCCTGTGCTCTAGAGCCTGGGAACTGCAACTACTGAGCCCACTGCAACTACAGAAGTTCACATGCCCCAGAGCCCATGCTCTGCAACAAGAGAAGCCACCGCAATTAAAAGCCCTTGCACTACAACTAAAGTGTAGCCCCTGCTTGCTGGAACTAGAGAAAAGCCTGCACGGCAAGGAAGATCCAGCTCAGCTAAAAATAAGTGAATAAATAAAGAATTATTTCAAAAAATTAAAAATGCTTTCAAAGTAAGCATACCATGCAAAAATTATATTAATTCTAGAAATCATATCAGGTCATTTGGAAGCATTTTATAAATGATCATATTTAACTCATCAAAGTTTATCTCATTAAAAATGTATTAAAGTGATAAGAAAACCCCAAATTCGTAAAAAAGTGTATATGGATAGATGGATGGGTAGATAGATACAGATACAGATATATAGATATATATCTTCTAAATTAGTTGATAGCATTAATCAGGCCACTAGCCTTAAAAAGTTGCAAGTTCTATAAGCAGAAAAAGTGCTATAGCAATGATGTTTTGTAATGAAAAATGTTTAAGAGATCTATAAAATGTTCAGATTTTAGATATATGATATAAATCAAAAATATTATGAACTTCTTAGACAATTTATTAATTGTTATATTCAAAGATAGGTAATTTCCATATGTTCTAGTGCCATTTTGTTATTTGATTTGACTAATTAAAAGTAGGTTTGAAATTAAAATGCAATCGGTGCACTAACACCAAATAATTTTGTCAAAACTAGAATTACTATAGGAAAAATACACAATTTCACTAATTGTATGATGCAAACGTGAATATATTCATTTTACTTAAAAGAATGAAGCAATAATTGTCATACACTGAGTGCTGATTATGTTGCCAGAACTCTAAATATTATCCAGTCCTCAAGACAATCAGAATCGAGTGTTTCTCATTTTTCTGATGAAAATGCAAGTGCTAAATTTGGTTCAACGTCTATGACCAAAGACTGTGTAAACAGAAGAACCACAGCTCACACCTAAAGATGTCTCCTGGACTCACTTATTCTCTGTCTTTCCCATGTTTGGTAAGGTTTGCTCCTTTCTCTCTTTTAGCACACTTATTTGTAACAAGATACTGCTAATTGCCAGCTTTCTTCCTTATGGTTGAAGCCCTTCTTCCTGCACACAAGGATGCATTTCATGTACAAACTGAAGAGATGTGCAAATTCTCAAGGTTATAACTGCCAATCTGAGTAGCTTATTTTGTTCTATTTTATTTTGATTTTTAATACAGCTGCAGAATGATTCTTCATTTTTAAACTGGATGTTTATCATAGAGAAGAAAACTCAGCAATGGCAGGGGTGGTGAAAGAATAGAAATGGAGATATGAATGGTGATTTATTTGTGTTAACTTATTAAATATGTCTGTACAGATAGAGATAAATGTTATATTTATGAAATCTGAAGAAATGATATTTAAAGCTAATAAGATTAAATATAGTTAGTTTACTTAAGATTACTAAATGAGACAGGGATGAAGCAGATAAACTTTAAAAAAATTGGCAAGCTGGAAATATTTAGTCCTTAGCTTTTCTTAGACAACATATTTTTATTATGATATCTTTTAAATGATAATTTTGTAACATCTTTTGCCATTTTATAAATAAATGAACTCCACTAAAATATAATTGCATCTGAAAGCTCTAATTTAATAGGTAATGCACGGCTGAGTGAATATCATATAACTTATAAGCAGCAGAGTACAAAAATCATAAAATATTTATATATTGACAAAATTCCCAACTCCCTCAAATATGGACTAGAACATTAATCATGCTTGGTGACCTTCTTCAGTTCCCAGTTGTTTGCTGAAGTTAGCAAGGAAAATAGACTTATACTAACATTTGATGTCAGTGTTACTATTTTTTTCTGTATAAAATAGATGCTATGAATTGCTTAACTCATAAAATGTTTTCTTTTCATATATCTTGATGCTATTTGAAAAATGATATGTTTCAATTTGCTAGTGTTTTTAGATACAATATGTTTAATATCCATAATTTTAACCCTGGCATAGTGCTGTTTCTATAATACATATAACAGGTATTTGACAAATATTTATTGAAGAAATTAATCAAGCTTTTTTTAAGTATGTCTTTTTTAAAAAATTAAACCAACATAGCCTTTTCCATCAAAGTAATTTCTTTGTACACTTAGAACTTAACATTACCATTGAGATTTTGTGGGTAAGCAATAGCTACATTTCGTCTGAATTGCTGTTTGTAAAAATCTTTAGAAAAACAATAAGTAAAGCAAAGTAGAACATTAGATATTTTACATTCCATATATTATCATAAAGTGTTTTTTTCTTCATTTTTATTATTTTTCCACCCATTTCATACACATTGTTATAAGAATGATCTTTAAAATGTTCTACTTTTAGATTTAAATCAAATACAGTTTTTTTTTTTTAGTAATACTAGGTATTTTTAATGATTTTTATTGTTATCACCATCAAGTTTTAGCTATCAATCTTGTACCCTGCATAACAGAATAAACTTAATGAACATTTACCAGATACTAAAATATTTTTTCTGGAACAAGAGAAAAAATACTACAAACACTAAGTAAAAGCTAGTAGCAACTCAATATAATACTGAGAATTAATAAAAATTCTAAGAGACACAAGAAGTCTAATTGAATAGTCTTTATAAGTGAAAACAATGTTAAGTGTATCCCTGATGAAACTTTAGATATATATTTTTGTAAAGTCCTTATGAGCTCAAATTAAATTGCTACATTTAACACATATTAGTACAGCCAACATGACATAAAACATGTATAAGCATGTATAAGAGTAAACGACAGACTTAAATAGGACACATTGTCTCTGAACATAGAAATAAAGTTTAAATCGTGTATTTCTATAATGTGCTCAAAAAATCTCAAAAAACTTTTCATTTCTTCATTATCTAACAACCACTTAACTACTCAGAAATTTTTTTAATGTTTTTGAACCATGATATAATGATTTCTTTTTTTTTTTTTTTTTGCCCTTAAGAATTCCTTCAATATCTTTTTGCTTGCTGTGCTTCAGAAAAACATCTTATTAGTAATCAGACACCAGAAATTATTCCTAGAGCTAACCATCAATCCCTGTCATCCTGGATAAGCCTAGAACATTTGCTTCTGCAACACTCTCTAATTACAAGAAGTAGCTCCATTCAGCTAATCACTTTAGGATGATATATTAAATATTTACCTAAAAGTTCTATGTGGTAAATAACTTATAATGACCCCTGTCACGCTAATTTTAGAACAAACTCAGCACTGCAGGCTTTTTAATCCAGTTGCAGAGAAATAAAAAATCATTAACACTAAAGTAGGGTCATAAAAAAGCAAAAACTACCTCTGCATTTTTGAACATCTTATCTCTTTGCTTGTTTTTATAAGGTAAAGTACCAAAAAAAAAAAAAAAAGCTCCCATGTTCACATTTTAAATTGTCAATGTTTCAGAGCTCCATATTTTTTTTTTACCTATATTCTGAACATTTTCATGAATCATATCACACTAAGAAAAATTAAAATATACCATCTTGTCTTATATTGTATTACAATAACCCTAACTGACAGTAACTGACTTAATTATTCCTTATAATTAAGTAAAATTGGATCTCAATTCTTCTACTCTTTAAAAAAAGTAAGCCCTATAAATTTCTATTTAACGTGTTTTCTAGGCCATAACAAAGAAGCATACTGTACCTCTTATGTTGCTGGTTGTTGCAGATGTGGTTGGGCAGGTGGTTATGGCTACAGTGGTTGTGACTGTTGCAGTGGTAAGGGAGGGGATGAGAGTAGTGGGAAGCAAAGTGTTGGGAGCATCTGGTGAGTGGAAAAAAACAAAATATAAAACAAAATCATATCATGCAAACAAAACAGAAACATAAATGATTCAAATTATAAATACATATATCTTATTTAGGTTTAAATTTAACAGGCTTAAACAGATTATCTGGTACAAAGCTCCTTGTACCACGCAGTTCTTGTCATTTTTTGTTCACTTATTTTTCATGCTCTTACACAAAGCAAAAACCTGGAGCAATGTTTGAGGATAAGCAGATTGCTTGCAATATTTTGAGTGAAATTTAAAATGACAAGAATTCATTTGTTCACTGAGTCATTTAAAATGTTTGACATGCAGTAGCAAAATACAGATAGGTAAAACAAAAATTGACATGCTTTGTCAAAGAAGTAAACAAAGAAACAACACAACAGAAAATATACACAAATAACACCACCATATAAGATTAAAGAAACATTAACAATGGGTGAGTATATGCATGTTAAATTCTTTTTTATATTTTTAGGCAAACAATGATAGGAAATAGGGTGAAAGCAATCTTTAGACACAAACAAAAAAGAAGCCAACTGTTATTATTATTACTATTATTTTGCTTTTCCTTTTCTCAGAAATGGTGTTAATGTACAGCTTAGAATCTTGCAATTCTTACCCTGGTTAGCTGGTAACGCCTTCTAACAATTTTTCAGTACATAGGAGTCTTTAACAAGTATTGGGTCAACTAGCATGGAACTCAATATCTGAAATGTTTATGATTCATATTATTTGGCATACCTAGGAGAAGTTATTGAACATAGATTTGAACCATAATATTCAACCCCTAGTCCATAAATAGTCAAATCTGGCAAAAGTTGACAGTAGATTCAAGTACAGAGGACATAATAAACTGAAAAAATAGCTCAGAGTTTACAAGATTTTCCTTCCTTTCACTCAAAAGCAGCTGAAATTTGGAAAAGCAGCATAAACACTGAAACAATATAGCCAGTGTCAAGCAATGAGAATTTCAGTAAGATCCTGAGAGTCAACTCTTGTCTCAGGTGTATAGGCATATAATTTACACAGTGAGAAAATGAGAAACAGTTCACAAATTACCTGTAATTACTGTGCTGGGGTTTGATTTCACATGTTTGTTACACAGCCCCTATATATTCAGAGCATTTGACAGATTATTTTGCTATTAAAAGGCTTCTTGTCATTCCCTCAGTTAAAGTCTGTGAGTCACACCAAAATTTTTCTAGTTCCTTACTTCTGATAAATAGCCCTACTCAATCCTCAGACTTTAACCTGCTGAATTGTCTAAGCTGGAGACATCAGAAAACAGCATGAGATTACTCTCTTATCTTTGGTATTGATGTTTACACCTGTTTTTCAACAGGGAAAATACTTCCTGGCCAGTCAAATTAAGAAAATAACCTTCTAAAAATCCAATGATGCTACATCAGTCACTAGAGAAAATGGGTATTGCCTGGAGTGCAATTACCATGATTATAAAGTAGAATTGACTTTAACAACATTATGAATGAATAAATATTATGTATACATGCACGTTCATCTCTTGTTTACTAATTTATGTTATACCTTCTTATTTTCATTATAAGCCTCCTAAATAGGGTAGGCATGCTACAGATAAATGAAAGACATTTTCTAAATTTAAAAAAAAAAAGAGTGTAATTTGAACTTTTACAAATATTAAAATCAGAAAATAATACACCTTTTTTCAGTTAGCAAAATCATTTTCTCATTAGGATCTCCAAATATATGTATTTAATTAGTGTAAAGGGAAATATCTTACAGGGCTATCAAATATAGGAATGTACAATAATATTAGTCCCTTAAAACTCAGTGGAAAGAATTTGATATTACCAAACTATCACAGATTATAAAATATTAGATTATTTGCTATCAGACACTGGAGTAAAGAAAATTTCACTGGCTCTGAAAAGCAGTTTTTCAAAAGCATCTATATCATTTGATTCTCAGATGCAAATAACAGTATTTGGTGTTTTTATTTATTTATTTGTATAGCAAGAAATATCACATTGTTTAGATTTCTTTACCTTACTGTGTATTAACAAAGATAGCAATAACTAACTCTGATTAGTTTTGGAGACAATCTGTATATTTTCTTGAGCATTCTTTTATAAAACAAGCAATATTCTATTTTCCATGTGAAGACACATGATATATAAGGGCTTCCAACCCCATGCTAATATTCAAAAAATATAAAAATAGTGGGTAGTTTTAATAATTGCTAACCTACTTTAAGACACCTGCCCTAGAGTCTTTTACAATGTCCACCACAAGCCATTATAGACCCACGATCTGGCTCTTGCTTATCTGATCATCATTTTCTCACATCTTCTCCCCTTGACTTCAGTTCAGTTCAGTTCAGTCACTCAGTCATGTCTGACTCTTTGCGACCCCATGAATTGCAGCATGCCAGGCCTCCCTGTCCATCACCAACTCCCGGAGTTCACTCAAACTCACGTCCATTGAGTCAGTGATGCCATCCAGCCATCTCATCCTCTGTCGTCCCTTCTCCTCCTGCCCCCAGTCACTCCCAGCATCAGAGTCTTTTCCAATGTGTCAACTCTGCATGAGGTGGCCAAAGTACTGGAGTTTCAGTTTTAGCATCATTCCTTCCAAAGAAATCCCAGGGCTGATCTCCTTTAGAATGGACTGGTTGGATCTCCTTGCAGTCCAAGGGACTCTCAAAAGTCTTCTCCAACACCACACTTCAAAAGCATCAGTTCTTTGGTGCTCAGCTTTTTTCACAGTCCAACTCTCACATTCATACATGACCACTGGAAAAACCATAGCCTTGACTAGACGGACCTTTGTTGGCAAAGTAATATCTCTGCTTTTGAATATGCTATCTAGTTTGGTCATAACTTTCCTTCCAAAGAGTAAGCATCTTTTAATTTCATACCTCCAATCGCCATCTGCAGTGATTTGGGAGCTCAAAAAAAAAGTCTGACACTGTTTCCACTGTTTCCCCATCTATTTCCCATGAAGTGATGGGACCAGATGCCATGATCTTAGTTTTCTGAATGTTGAGCTTTAAGCCAACTTTTTCATTCTCCTCTTTCACTTTCCTCAAGAGGCTTTTTAGTTCCTCTTCACTTTCTGCCATAAGGGTGGTGTCATCTGCATATCTGACTTGAATGCACCTAAAAAGAAACTGGATGAAAGCAATTGATGGGAAGCACCTTGGCTGATATGACAATTGGGTCAAGAAAATGACGTGTCAAATAACAAATCTGTCACTCTTACATATTTTTAATCACTAGTATCATTATTTCATTATTGAACGGTATGAAAAGGCAAAATGATAGGATACTGAAAAAGGAACTCCCCAGGTTGGCAAATGCCCAATATGTACAGGAGATCAGTGGTGAAATAATTCCAGAAAGAATGAAGGGATGGAGCCAAAGCAAAAACAATACCCAGCTGTGGATACAACTGGTAATAGAAGTAAGGTCCGATGCTATAAAGAGCAATACTGCTTAGGAACCTGGAATGTTAGGTCCATGAATCAAGGCAAGTTGAAGTGGTCAAACATAAGATGCAAAAGTGAATGTCGACATTCTAGGAATCAGCAAACTAAAATGGACTGGAATGGGTGAATTTAACTCAGATGACCATTATATCTACTACTGCGGGCAGGAATCCCTTAGGAGAAATGGAGTAGCCATCATGGTCAACAGAAGAGTCTGAAATTCAGTACTTGGATGCAATCTCAAAAACGACGGAATGATCTCTGTTCATTTCCAAGGCAAACCATTCAATATCACGGTGATCCAAGCCTATGCCCCAACCAGTAACACTGAAGAAGCTGAACTTGAACTGTTCTGTGAAAACCTACAAAGTCTTTTAGAACTAACACCCAAAAAAGATGTCCTTTTCATTATAGGGGACTGGAATGCAAAAGTAGGAAGTCAAGAAACATCTGGTGTAACGGGCAAATTTGACCTTGGTGTACAGAATGAAGCAGGGCAAAGGCTAATAGAGTTTTGCCAAGAGAATGCACTGGTCATAGCAAACACCCTCTTCCAACAACACAAGAGAAGACTCTACACATGGACATCACCAGATGGTCAACACTGAAATCAGATTGATTATATTCTTTGCAGCCAAAGATGGAAAAGCTCTATACAGTCATCAAAAACAAGACCAGGAGCTGACTGTGGCTCAGCTCATGAACTCCATATTGCCAAATCAGACTTAAATTGAAGAAAGTGGGGAAAACCACTAGACCATTCAAGTATGACATAAATCAAATCCCTTATGATTATACAGTGGAAGTGAGAAAGAGATTTAAGGGACTAGATCTGATCGACAGAGTGCCTGATGAACTATGGACAGAGGTTCATGATATTGTACAGGAGACAGGGATCAAGACCATCCCCACCAAAAAAAGAAATGCAAAAAAGCAAAGTTGCTGTCTGAGGAGGCCTTACAAATAGCTGTGAAAGGAGGAGAAATGATATAAGCATCTGAATGCAGAGTGCCACAGAATAGCAAGGAGAGACAAGAAAGACTTCCTCAGTGATCAATGCAAAGAAATAGAAGAAAACAACAGAATGGGAAAGACTAGAGATCTCTTCAAGAAAATTAGAGATACCAACGGAACATTTCATGCAAAGATGGATTCAATAAAGACATAAATGGTATAGACCTAACAGAAGCAGAAGATATTAAGAAGAGGTGGCAAGAATACACAGAAGAACTGTACAAAAAAGATCTTCATGACCCAGATAATCACGATGATGTGATCACTCACCTAGAGCCAGACATCCTGGAATGTGAAGTTAAGTGGGCCTTAGAAAGCATCACTATGAACAAAGCTAGTGGAGGTGATGGAATTCCAGTTGAGCTGTTTCAAATCCTGAAAGATGATGCTGTGAAAGTGCTGCACTCAATATGCCAGCAAATTTGGAAAACTCAGCAGTGGCCATAGGACTGGAAAAAGTCAGTTTTCATTCTAATCCCAAGGCAATGCCAAATAATTCTCAAAATACTGCACAATTGCACTCATCTCACATGCTAATAAAGTAATGCTCAAAATTCTCCAAGTCAGGATTCAGCAATATGTGAACTGTGAACTTTCTGATGTTCAAGCTGGTTTTAGAAAAGGCAGAGGAACCAGAGATCAAATTGCCAACATCTGCTGGATCATGGAAAAATCAAGAGAGTTCCAGAAAAATATCTGTTTCTGCTTTATTGACTATGCCAAAGCCTTTGACTGTGTGGATCACAATAAACTGTGGAAAATTCTGAAAGAGATGGGAATACTAGACCACTTGACCTGCCTCTTGAGAAACCTGTATGCAGGTCAGGAAGCAACAGTTAGAACTGGACATGGAACAACAGACTGGTTCCAAATAAGAACAGGAGTATGTCAAGGCTGTATATTGTCACCCTGCTTAATTAACTTATATGCAGAGTACATCATGAGAAATGCTGGGCTGGAAGAAGCACAAGGCGAAATCAAGATTGCCGGGAGAAATAGCAATAACCTCAGACATGCAGATGACACCACCGTTATGGCAGGAAATGAAGAGGAACTAAAAAGCCTCTTGATGAAAGTGAAAGAGGAGAATGAAAAAGTTGACTTAAAGCTCAACATTCAGAAAACAAGATCATGGCATCTGGTCCCTCACTTCATGGGAAATAGATGGGGAAACAGTAGAAACAGTGTCAGACTTTATTTTTTGGGGGGCTCCAAAATCACTGCAGGTGGTGACTGCAGCCATTAAATTAAAGATGCTTATCCTTGGAAGGAAAGTTTTGACCAACCTAACTAGCATATTGAAAAGCAGAGACATTGTTTTGCCAACAAAGGTCCGTCTAGTCAAGGCTACGGTTTTTCCAGTAGTCATGTATGGATGTGTGAGTTGGACTGTGAAGAAAGCTGAGTGCCGAAGAATTGATGCTTTTGAACTGTGGTGTTGGAGAAGACTCTTGAGAGTCCCTTGGACTGCAAGGAGATCCAACCAGTCCATTCTAAAAGAGATCAATCCTGAGTGTTCATTTGAAGAACTGATGCTAAAGCTGAAACTCCAGTACTTTGGCCACCTGATGCGAAGAGTTGACTCATTAGAAAAGACTCTGATGCTGGGAGGGATTGGGGGCAGGAGGAGAAGGGGACAACAGAGGATGAGATGGCTGGAAGGCATCTCTGACTCAATGGACGTGAGTTTGAGTGAACTCCGGGAGTTGGTGATGGACAGGGAGGCCTGGCGTGCTGCGATTCATGGGGTTGCAAAGAGTCGGACACGACTGAGCGACTGAACTGAACTGAACTGAACATTATTTCAGCTAACATGTTTGGAAACATTTTTGTTCTAGAATAAAAGAAAAAAATGAGGCCTTCTTCATTCCGGTCTTTCTTCTCACCACACTGTCCATTCAATTATTTCAACTTTATTGTGAAAGAGCAAACATTTAATCTTAATAGTCAATGCCAGGAGATTAATCAGAATCAACTACAACTCAACCATGTAAGATTAGCTGGAATTAGAATTCTCAGAAAGATCAAGAGAATAGAGTGTTATTTCTTATACCTAAACTTTCTATTGCTATGATTTTACTCATGTCAGTTTCACCACTGGGCAATGAAGCTTTGAATGGAAGAATTTTGCCTGCTTTATTTTTGGTACCTACCACAATTTAGAAGGTCAGTAAAAATTTACTAAATGAATTTTTTCATAGCATTATAAGCATATAATTTATTTTAGGGGATCTAGAAAAGTCTACTTTTTAACTAGTTAATATAAAACTATTTCATTACTGCTGATCACAAAAAGTTCGCTCTCCTTACTACTTATAGAAACTTTTTATTTTCTGAAGCATACATTTTCAAGACAACCTAAAACTACTACAACCTAAAACTTCTTTCAGTAAATATCCTTGCTAACAAAATGAGGACTTCTCTGGTGACTCAGTGGTAAAGAATCCACCTGCCAATGCAGAAGATGCAGGTTTGAATCCTGGGTCAAGAAGATCCCCTGGAGAAGAAAATGGCAATCCTCTCTACAATTCTCTCCTGGAAAATTCCACAGACAGAGGAGCCTGGTGGGTTATGGTCCATGGGGCCGCGGAGAGTCTCACAAGACTTAGTGACTAAGCAACAACAACAAACAACAGAATAAATGAGTCTTTGCCTACATATTCTGCTGCTCTGAAAGCTGTGTGAGCCTGACCTGAGTTTCACGCACACCGCATCTCCTTAGGAACTCCCTCCATTTTCAACTGACTTGAGACTTTCCAAGAAAGGGTAAAAGGCTAGGAGGGACCACTGAGTAACTCACTGTGATCAGCAGTAAATGATCAAAGCCAAATTGTGAGTTGTCTATTACTATCCCCACTTAATGGATGAGAAGATTTTGAGATAGTTTCCTTGCTTTGAAAATTACACAAACATATGCTATATCATAGAGAGAATTTTCTTAAATATATTAAGTATACTGGAGAGACAAATTTTGCTAACATTATTTCCATCTCAAGATGATTTATTGTATCTGCCTGACTATAACTCTTGTCAAAGCAGAAATTAGTAAAATTCTGAGCTGTCTTACTAAGTTCAAACACCTACCTCTCTAGTTTTTACCCCTGCAAGTAAGCACCAACATTTGGCATCATTCAGCAATTATTATAAAGGTTTTGGCCTTTTATTTAAACATTGATAAAAAACAATGAGAATGAGAATGAAGGGGCTTCCCTGGTGGCTCAGATGGTAAAGCATCTGCCTGCAATGCAGGAGACCTGGGTTCGATCCCTGAGTCGGGAAGATCCCCTGGAGAAGGAAATGGCAACCCACTCCAGTACTTTTGCCTGAAAAATTCCATGGACAGAGGAGCCTTGTATACAGTCCATGGGGTTGCAAAGAGTCAGGCATGACTGAGAGACTTCAGAACTTCACTTCACTTCAATGAGAATGAAGCTATATTTCCATAAGGAAAAACAAAATTGGAAACACAAGTAATAGTCATTTACCTTATTTTTGAGGTATCTAGAATCTTGTGTATTTTAAAACCATTATGCTATTAATATAAAGCATACTTAACAAATATAGCACAGGATAAAAAATGAAGATCACTTTCTCCTTTTCTACAGCACATTCATTTTTTATCTCTCCTTGTTGAAAAAAATACACTGTCTAGAATAAAAATACACTGATTCATATGCAGAAGAATTACAAATGTGCCCATATATAATAAAAGTAACTTAATCCTGGTTCAACATCAATTTATTAATTCTGTTTATAAAGCCACATAATCTGCAGTCATATTAATATTATAAGTAATATGCTAAATATGACATCAATTTAGAAGATTTTGCCTTACATGTTCACATCTTATGATTAAAGGGTATTTAAATGGACACAAAAATAGCTATAAATAAAAAACAGAAAAAATCAATGGTAAGTAATTTATGAATATTAACATTCAGAAATGGCAGCTATCTAATAGATCAGTCAATTAACTACATGATATTTCATCTCTGTTTTCTACAATACAAAGACTGGCTCAAATTTTTCATTGTCATTTTCCTTGGAGAGCATGTTAATCTAATTAAATATTGCTTATTTGCCTGGAAAAAATAAGTGGCTAAGAAGTTCAGCATTTATAATTTACAAAAGAAATTTAGTGTATTATATAATATATTTTCTAGATATTAATATATAAATGATGAACTAACAACTGATAAAATATGTAGTGGATGAAAAAAGCTATCTTCAGAAATGAGCGAAGGGAAAATAATTAGATTTTGTTTATTTTAGTTTAGATCTGCTCAGAGAAATTAGTATACAGACATAAAACCAAAAAGAGAAATTCCAATAAAGTTCTTCAAAATCAGAAATAATAAAACATCTTATAGTTAGTAAGAAATTTGAATGTGAAACAATAATAGCTTAAAGTTTTTAAAAATTATTATCACGATATATACAAATGTGTAACATCGATTTCTCTAAAATTGTGATTATGTGTTTAAATCTTTTCCTAGCAGATTAAATCTTAGGGAACTACTCATTTACTATATACTATCATGGATAAAACTTGCTAAAATAATTTTGTAGTTTAAATAAGATATTTAAATGAATTTATAGAGGTCCATGATTCATTATTATTTATTAATAAAATGTTATTGTTTTAGAAAACTATAGTAGCCATAATAAAATCAGGAATTTCCTTTAAGGAAAAAATTTGAGAGTTTGTATTGATGGGGAGCTGAGAAAAATAAAAGTCCAAAGGCATGAAAATATTTGCCTATAGTTTTACCTAAACATAAGAGGTAAATTAAAATAAATTACAAATTTCATCTTAATTGTAACCTATATAAAGTGTTACCCTAACATATAAGGAAAATTCAAGAATATTTCAATAATGTCAGACAAAACCTCAAATCTAGTCAACTGCACAATTGCATATTATGAAGGCAAAGTCTGAGTTGGCTGCAAAAGTTATTCATATGAGTGAATATTGAGTACAAATAAATGCAGTGTAAATACTGTGGGTTACTTCTATAAGAACCTATTCATTTTCAGAAACACAATTTCTGCTCATACAACAAAGCTATTGAATCAGGAAATTAAAATCTGTGTTCCCAGGGACCATGGCTAAATTTGCTGTGACCGTTCATTGTCCATCATGTCTCCTGCTTAACCTCTATGATTCTTATGTGAACTCCAAGCTATACCCACTTGAGTTGCCTCAGTGTTAAAGTTTTCTGGAACAACAGGGGCTAGAGTTCTTCAGCACATGTATGCTTGGCTTCTTTTCTTTATTTCTTATAATGCCAGTTAGCATAAACAGAAAAGCCAAAGCCTGGAATACAAGACATCTGCCCTAACACAAGTCATTTCCCCAGATTTTAGACTCAGTTCTTTCTGTTCTCTTTGTTGCGTGTTCTCAGTTACATCCTGTTTCACATTACTTTTCTCTTTCATGTTTAATATCTTCCCTCAATGTGCTTTCAAGCACTTTACATGCACCTCTACACATGCTTATTTTACATATTACCATGACACATATATTTATGTACCTATGTTTCTAATAAACTGTAAGCTCAATCTTTAGAAATCAGCATGTTCTTGCTTTTAAAAATACAACTTTGCCTTGGTACAAATTTACTCTGATCCAACCCATCAGTATCACCCAGTCTCATCTTAAAGTTAGGACTTCCCTGGTGGCTCAGACGGTAAAGCGTCTGTCTATAGTGTGGAAGACCTGGGTTCGAGCCCTGGGTAAGGAAGATTCCCTGGGCCTGCAACAGCCCATAGACAGAGAAGCCTGGTAGGCTGTAGTATGGGGTTGCAAAGAGTCAGAGCGACTTCACCTTCACCTTAAAGTAAGCCTTCCCTTTTTTGATGTGCCTAGTGAAATGCTACTCTCAACTTTCAGCCTTATTCCTACCTGCTCTGTAAAGACTTCCTTGATCAACTAAACCCCAACCAATTTCCTTTTTCTGAACACTTTTCGTGCTTTCTGAGTTTAACTATTGTTCCTGCATTTTGTTACCTATACCCCTCTACCATAAAATTATGGGCTTCTCTGGTGGCTCAAATGGTAAAGAATCTGCCTGCAATGAGGGAGACCTGGCTTCAGTCCCTGGTTTGGGAAGATCCCTTAGAGGAGGGCATGGCAACCCACTCCAGTATTCTTGCCTGGAAAATCCCATGGACAGAGCACCCTGGTGTATTGTCATAACAATATTGTTTACGGTCATGACCACACTATTGTGACCCCACCCAGAGTTATGTGCCTCTCACTAGCTGTATAGCTCTATCTTTCCTTCAGTGGAGAACATCTATCAAAATACATGAGTAATATTAAGGTAAAATTTTCTTTAATTAACATAGTCACTAATACACTCAACTATTCTCTTATTAATAATAAAGTTCACAGTAAACAGAATACATACCATAGCTCTTTATGAAATCAGTGGTTGAAATCTGGGAAGCTATCACATTTACTTGGCAATTAATGCATTACTAGTTTTTTGTTTTTTATTTATGAGTATAAAAGATGATAAGATAACAAAGGAAATAGATATCAAATCTATGGTATATTTCAGTGCTTCCTTAGGGTACTTAGCTCTAGGCTTTGAATTTGACTGATAATTTATACATAATGCATCTTTTGGTGGTAATAGCAATGTTGTCAGTACATAGGAAATGGCATCAATTTTAAAGATATGGATCAGTAATTGAGCCTTATACATGGTGGATCTCTGCAAAAAATTATCCCTCCTCCTTTTACCATTCATGAAGTAATTTTTAGGAATTTTTGCTAAGAATCTTCCAGTCTAAAAAATTAAAATGCAGCATACTGAAGAATATGACATTCCAAATGCAGTTTTTCAATGTTTTTAAAAGTGTCAGAGCTCTAAATCATCATACTCAATTCAAAATAATAGAAAAAAGGGTCCTTTTTCACATCCTAATGAAGGAATTCAAAAAATTCAACTATATTTTGTTATTGGAGCTTATTAGAGCACAACAGAACCTGTATAACCTTGTCAAAATGAAATCACTTCCAACAAGCACTGTATACAATAAACTCCAGAGTATTACAGCACCTTTTTTCCAATAACGAGCTTTTCAGGTTAAAGGTATATTCTGTTCTCTACAAATGCAGTGTACAATAATTTCTAACTTGTCAACCTGTTTTGTCTTGTGGCAGTTTCTCTTTTTAAAAATGGCATTCTGGCCCATTCAGATTGGATTTTCGAAGCAAAATTAAGTCTAAAGAGTCCCAGAAGCCCAAGCTGCTTGTTTCCTCTCCAAGGACTAGTATTCAGTAGGGAGAAAAACTGCTACCATTTAGTCTGGATTCCATGTGTCTACTTCCTTTCCACTTTCTGTCACTAACTCCCCTAGATGGCCCTGGGATAATCAAGAGTGAATCCAAACCAAGGTTTATTATTGGAGATATGGAATATCATTAGTGGAATACTGTTGGCCAGAACTCGACATATTAATATAAGAAGCATCTTTCTGATAGAAATTATTCACATTCTCTAATTTTAAAAATAATAAGGCATCTAAAACTTTACCAATAATTACAGTGCCATTGGAAGCAACTGTAAGAGGGAAAGTTTACTGTATTTGCTTTTTTTGCCTGTGCAGAAGACATTTATCTGTTCCCATTATGTTCAGCTACTTATAACAGCCTATTTGGATTAGAGCATAAGAATGGATAACAGCACCAAGGCTCTTACTTAAATGACTAACATCAGGTTGACAAGGCCTCAACAAGCCAGAGGTTGCCTCCTCCTCCAGAGCCATAGGCTAACCTCATCTGCTTCATAAAAAGGAACCCTTTCAAAAATTAGATTTGAATGCCTCCCTTTTCACTCCTCTGATAGCTTCAACTGGCTTCACATACTGAATGAAATCCTTATACAATAAAAAAAAAAAAAAGGCTGAAAAATGAAAACTACTGCAATTTTAAACTAGGTGGCAACCTAAAGTCTTATGTAATTACAAGAAAAGTTGATGAATAATATCAGTCTGTTATTGAAAAAAGGTATGCCTTTTTTCTCTTTAAAAATATTCTTTTACATTCAAGCTGAAAAGTGAAATTTAAAATGGAGGAAAAATTCCTTTGAAATGTATGATTCTATATTATTTAGCCCCAGCTATTTCCATACTGGGAGTTCTTTCCTAAAAGTACTTTGTTCTCAGTCTCTCAGTAGTGTCCAACTCTTTGTGGCCCCATAAACTACAGCCCACCAGGCTTTTTTGTCCATGGGATTTTCCAGGCAAGAATACTGGAGTGGGTTGCCATTTCCTTCTCCAGGAAAATTACTTTACCAAAAAGTAAATCAGATGATTTGATCAAATAATTTTTAAGTTCTGTAAGGTTGTCAGTTTCCTTTGGGAGACTAGTAATGCTTCCCACTAGAAGAAAAAACTTAAATAAAATATAAATATACAACAAGGAGTGGTGTGATGTAGTAAAAAAAAAAAAGTAGTGCTTGAAAAATAAAGATGTTTTCATTTTTCATTTAGGTTCTGTGACAAAATAATAGAGACATTTTCTCTACAGTTTAATCCTTTTTCACCTGTGCTTCTTCATCCAAAAAACAGTTCAGATTTGGCCTTTTATATAAGTCATTTTGGACCAAGTTTCTTTATTAGTGATGAGTAACAGTTGATTTCCTAAAAGCAAACATATTAACTTAGGAAATTTGTAGATGTGAAAAAAATTTGTATGACTTTAGGAGATTCATTCAGTCTTTAAAGATGGTACAGATTTAAAAATGCAAGGAAGTTCAGTTCAGTTCAGTCACTGAGTCGTGTCCAACTCTTTG
Organism: Oryx dammah; assembly: GCF_014754425.2. Classification (NCBI taxonomy): domain Eukaryota; kingdom Metazoa; phylum Chordata; class Mammalia; order Artiodactyla; family Bovidae; genus Oryx; species Oryx dammah. The sequence goes on from NW_024070186.1 coordinate 122,479,133, forward strand.
CGACATCATGAACCACAACATGCCAGGCCTCCCTGTCCATTACCAACTCCCAGAGTTCACCAAAACCCATGTCCATGGAGTCGGTGATGCCATTCACCCATCTCATCTTCCGTCGTCTTCTCCTCCTGCCCTCAATCTTTCCCAGCATCAGGGTCTTCTCCAATGAGTCAGCTCTTCACGTCAGGTGGCCAAAGTATTGGAGTTTCAGCTTCAACATCAGTCCTTCCAATGAACACTCAGGACTGATCTCATTTAGGATGGACTGGTTGGAACTCCTTGCAGTCCAAGGGACTCTCAAGAATCTTCTCCAACAACACAGTTCAAAAGCATCAATTCTTCTGCACTCAGCATTCTTTATAGTCCAACTTTCACATCCATACATGACCATTGGAAAAGCCTTGACTAGATAGACCTTTGTTGACAAAGTAATGTCTCTGCTTTTTAATATGCTGTCTAGGTTGGTCATAACTTTCCTTCCAAGGAGTAAGCATCTTCTAATTTCATGGTTGCAATCACCATCTTCAGTGATATTGAAGACCCCCAAAATAAAGTCTGACACTGTTTCCTCATCTATTTGCCATGCAGTGATGGGACCGTATACCATGATCTTAGTTTTCTGAATGTTGAGCTTTAAGCCAACTTTCTCACGCTCCTGTGTCACTTTCATCAAAGGTTCTTTAGTTCTTCTTCACTTTCTGCCATAAGGGTGGTATCGTCTGCATATCTGAGGTTATTGATATTTCTCCCAAATCTTGATTCCAGCTTGTGCTTCTTCCAACCCAGCATTTCTCATGATGTGCTCTGCATATAAGTTAGCTTCATATTGTAAATCATATCTCTCCCAACTTCAAGACAATCTTATGTGTGCTTTGCAAAAGTAGTGATAACATGAATGGAATACTAAGAAATGCTAAAATAAGTGAAATTTCAGGAGACAAAAATCACTCTTCACATCAAGACTCTCCTATTTAAATATGTCATGCTTATGACTAAAATCTCTCAAACTTTCTCTGCTTGGTCCTGTTTAGAAATGTTCATTTGTTATCATGCAAAGTATTTCTGTAACTCATACTAACTTATATATATATTATATAGTATATATATGTATGTGTGTGTGTGTATATATATATATATATATATATATAGAGAGAGAGAGAGAGAGAGAGAGAGAGCTGCACCTCTGTTGGCTCAGATGGCAAAAAATCTCCCTGCAATGCAGGAGACCCAGGTTTGATCCTTGGGTCAGGAAGATCCCTTGGAGAAGGGAATGGCAACCCACACATATATTCTTGCCTGTAGAATCCCATGGACAGAGGAGACTGGCAGACTACAGTCCATGGGGTCACAAAGAGTCAGACAAAACTGAGCAACTAACACACACACACACACATGTTACTATATATATTTCTCATCATGTAGTAATATTTCTAATTTTATCTTGATTTCTCTTCCTATTTAATACACAGATTCCATGAATGAATAACTATGGGTTCTGGATCTTGAACCAAATATCCTTAAGGTATAACTAAGTTGTGCTATTCTACTATGTTACCAACTTGTATAAGTTGAAAAAAGCTGTCATTAAATTGGAGTTTATCACACAGCATTAATTTTGGTGAATTCTAATATTCACATATCTGTTTGTTGTCTGATCAATGCTTACAGGTAATAAAATGAGTAAGCTGGAAAACTCAGCAGTGGCCACAGGACTGGAAAAGGTCAGTTTTCATTCCAATCCCAAAGAAAGGCAATGGCAAAGAATGCTCAAACTATGCAAATTTCACTCATCTCACAAGCTATTCCCAGGGATGGCAGAACCTGGTGGGCTGCTGTCTATGGAGTCACACAGAGTTGGACACAACTGAAGTAACTTAGCAGCAGCAGCAGCAGCAGCAGCAGCACACACTAGTAAAGTAATGCTCAAAATTCTCCAAGCTAGGCTTCAGCAATATGTGAACCATGAACTTCCAGATGTTCAAGCTGGTTTTACAAAAGGCAGAGGAACCAGAGATCAAATTTTGACAAAATCAGCTAGATCATCAAATAAGCAAGAGAGTTCCAAAAAAACATCTATTTCTGCTTTATAGACTATGCTAAAGTCTTTGACTGTATGAATTACAATAAACTGTGAAAAATTCTGAAAGAGATGGAAATACCAGACCACCTGACCGGCCTCTTGAGAAACCTGTATGGAGGTCAGGAAGCAACAGTTAGAACTGGACATGGAACAACAGACTGTTTCCAAATAGGAACAGGAGTACATCAAGGCTGTATATTGTCACCCTGCTTATTTAACTGATATGCAGAATATATCATGAGAAATGCTGGGCTGGAAGAAGCACAAGCTGGAATCAAGATGGCTGGGAGAAATAACAATAACCTCAGATATGTAGACGACACCACCCTTATGGCAAAAAGTGAAGAACTAAAGAGCCTCTTGATAAAAGTGAGAGTGAAAGTTGGCTTAAAGCTCAACATTCAGAAAACGAAGATAATGGCATCCAGTCCCATCACTTCATGGAAAATAGATGGAGAAACAGTGGAAACAGTGGCTAACTTTATTTTGGGGGGCTTCAAAATCACTGCAGATGGTGATTGCAACCATGAAATTAAAAGACACTTACTCCTTGGAAGATGATGCTGTGAAAGTGCTGCACTCAATATGCCAGCAAATTTGGAAAACTCAGCAGTGGCCACAGGACTGGAAAAGGTCAGTTTTCATTCCAATCCCAAAGAAAGGCAATGCCAAAGAATGCTCAAACTACCGCACAATTGCACTCATCTCACATGCTAGTAAAGTAATGCTCAAAATTCTCCAAGCCAGGCTTCAGCAATACATGAACCATGAACTTCCAGATGTTCAAGCTGGTTTTAGAAAAGGCAGAGGAACCAGAGATCAAATTTTGACAAAATCAGCTGAATCATCAAAAAAGCAAGAAAGTTCCAAAAAACATCTATTTCTGCTTTATTGACTATGCTAAAGCCTTTGACTGTGTGGATCACAATAAACTGTGGAAAATTCTGAGAGAGATGGGAATACCAGACCACCTGACCTGCCTCTTGAGAAATCTGTATGCAGGTCAGGAAGCAACAGTTAGAACTGGACATGGAACAACAGACTGGTTCCAAATACGAAAAGGAGTACATCAAGGCTGTATATTGTCACCCTGCTTATTTAACTTCTATGCAGAGTACATCATGAGAAACGCTGGGTTGGAAGAAACGCAAGCTGTAATCAAGATTGCTGGGAGAAATATCAATAACCTCAAATATGCAGATGACACCACCCTTATGGCAGAAAGTGAAGAGGAACTAAAAAGCCTCTTGATGAAAGTGAAAGAGGAGAGTGAAAAAGTTGGCTTAAAGCTCAACATTCAGAAAACTAAGAGCATGGCATCAGGTCCCATCACCTCATGGCAAATAGATGGGGAAACAGTGGAAACAGTGTCAGACTTTATTTGTTTGGGCTCCAAAATCACTGCAGATGGTGACTACAGCCATGAAATTAAAAGACGCTTACTCCTTGGAAGGTAAGTTATGACCAACCTAGATAGCATGTTCAAAAGCAGAGACATTACTTTGCCAACTAAGGTCCATCTAGTCAAGGCTATGGTTTTTCCAGTAGTCATGTATGGATATGAGAGCTGGACTTTGTAGAAAGCCGAGGGCCGAAGAATTGATGCTTTTGAACTGTAGTGTTGGAGAAGACTCTTGAGAGTCCCTTGGACTGCAAGGAGATCCAACCAATCCATTCTGAAGGAGATCAGCCCTGGGATTTCTTTGGAAAGAATGATGCTAAAGCTGAAACTCCAGTACTTTGGCCACCTCATGAGAAGAGTTGACTCATTGGAAAAGACTCTGATGCTGGGAGGTATTGGGTTCAGGAGGAGAAGGGGACGACAAAGGATGAGATGGCTGGATGGCATCACTGACTCAATGAACGTGAATCTGAGTGAACTCCTGGAGTTGGTGATGGACAGAGAGGCCTGGCGTGCTGTGATTCATGGGGTCGCAAAGAGTCGGACACGACTGAGCGACTGAACTGAACTGAACTCCTTGGAAGGAAAGTTATGATCAATCTAGACAGCATATTAAAAAGCAGAGACATTACTTTGTCAACAAAGGCCCGTCTAGTCAAGGCTACGGAGAAGGCAATGGCACCCCACTCCAGTATTCTTGCCTGGAAAATCCCATGGATGGAGGGGCCTGGTAGGCTGCAGTCCATGGGGTCGCTAAGAGTCGGACATGACTGAGCGACTTCACTTTCACTTTTCACTTTCACGCATTGGAGAAAGAAATGACAACCCACTCCAGTGTTCTTGCCTTGAGAATCCCCAGGGATGGGGGAGCCTGGTGGGCTGCCGTCTATGGGGTCGCACAGAGTTGGACACGACTGAAGCGACTTAGCAGCAGTCAAGGCTATGGTTTTTCCAGTAGTCACGTATGGATGTGAGAATTGAACTATAAAGAAAGCTGAGCACCAAAGAATTGATGCTTTTGAACTGTTGTGTTGGAGAAGACTCTTGAGAATCCCTTGGACTGCAAGGAGATCCAACCAGTCCATCCTAAAGGAAATCAGTCCTGGTTATTCATTGGAAGGACTGATGCTGAAGCTGAAATTCCAATAATTTGGCCACCTAATGAGAAGAGCTGACTCATTTGGAAAGACCCTGATGCTGGGAAAGAGTGAGGGCAGGAGGAGAAGGGGATGACAGAGGGTGAGATGTTTGGATGGTATCACTGATTCAACAACATGAGTTTGGGTAAACTCTGGGAGTTGATGATGGACAGGGAGCCCTGGCATGCTGCGGTTCATGGGGTCACAAAGAGTTGGACACAACTGAGTGACTGAACTGAACTGAACTGAATAAAATGCATTCAAATATAATATTTAATATTGCAATATAGAAGCTTATTAAATGAAAATTAAAGGAGATTTGGGGAATGTTTCAAAAATATTATTTTTATACAGTTATATTATAATTTAACAAAACTAAAAAGAGCTATTTACTAATTTTTTTTGTGCAAGTATATTAATGATAGAATCTTTTTGATGTATGTAATCACAAGTTGAAATCAACATTGCCAGAAGAAATATCAACAACTTCAGATCTTCAGATGATACCACTCTTATGTCAGAAAATAAAGAGGAAATATGGACACTCTTGATATTGGTGAAAGAAGAGAGTACAAAACTGGCCTGAAACTCAAAATTCAAAAATCAAAGATCATGGCAACTGGTCCCATCATTTCATGGCAAATAGAAGGGGAAAAAGTGGAAGCAGTGACAGAGTTTATTTTCTTGGAATTCAAAATCACTGCAGACGGTGACTGCAGCAATGAAATTGAAAGACTCTTGCTTCTTGGAAGGAAAGCTATGAAAAACCTTGACAGTTATTAAAAAGCAGAGACATCACTTTGCCAGCAAAGGTCCATCTAGTCGAAGATATGGTTTTTCCAGCAGTCATGTATGGATGTTAGCGTTGGACCATAAAGAAGGCTGAGCACTGAAGAACTGATGCTTTTGAATTGTGGTTTTGGGGAAGATTCTTGAGAATCCCTTGGATTGCAAGGAGATCAAAACAGTCAATTCTAAAGGAAATCAACCCTGAATATTCACTAAAAGGACTGATGCTGAAGCTGAGACCCCAATACTTTGTCCACTTGATGAAAAGAGCCAACTCATTGGAAAAGATCCTGATGCTAGGAAGGACTGAAGGCAAAAGGAGAAGGTGACAGCAGAGGATGAGATGGTTACATAGCACCATCAACTCAGTGGACATGAATTTGAGCAAGCTCCAGGAGACAGTGAAGGACAGAGTAACATGGTGTGCTGCAGTCCATAGGGTCACAAATAGTCAGATACAACTTAGCGACTGAACAATAACAAGTAAATCAGGGACTGATAAGCTATAATAAGATTTGGGTTTTATACTAAGTGTATGAAATGCTTTTGGCAAAATTTTAAATAGGGTAAGACTAAAGACTATGAATGTAAAATATTTATATGTTTCATCCATGTGGGAACTAGATTGGTGCAGGGGAAGCAAGGAACCCATTAGCAGTGTTACAATATTCTAGGCAAGAGAGGATGGTGGAAAGAAGGAGACATACTCGGAAGATGGTCAGGAAATAGTGTCAGCAGGATATGCTGTTGAATTGGAAAGAGAGGCAGAGAAAATTAGAGAATAATTCTTAGATTCCAGAATAAGTACATGATCTGTTGTTACAATATTTGTAAAAACTACATTTTTGTAAGACGCTACAAAGCAGGTTTTATATAATACCTTCCTCTAGTTTAAAATGCCATTGCTTCTAAAAAGGAATACCAAAAATGTCCCCCACGGGCCATTGAATACTGCTTGAATTTGCTAATGCATTCAGGGAGAAGAGTTCTATACATTTTATAAAGCTATAATCTAGGCTTTTTTGCACATTAAAAAATCTAGAAAGCCTAAATGCCACAGGTATAATAATTTTGTTTGGCTTACCTTACTACAATCGACGGAAAAAATCATATATAAAGAGTGCAAGAGAAAATATTTTAAATGTTGAATTTGTTGGGTGGTGAAGTCTTTCATCCCTTCAGACAGGAATGAGGGTTTTCCTCATGGACAGTTTAGTCAGTGACCCACCTAGGTACCATAGACACATTTATTGATACTGCAGAGTGGTATATCTGAATGAATTTTTGTCTTGAAAAGTGAAACTTTGTTCACTTTATGTTCATCTTAAAGAGATGGAATTTAGCCTCAGCTCCATGTTGAGTATGCTTGCACAAATCCACCTTTCAAAAAGCTTTATAATGAAAGCAGTGCCCTTGATTCCACTATTTGATCCATTCCACTTCTCTCTGTAGAGTTCAACAGCATATTCATCCAGTCAGAGGTATGCCTTTCCCACAGGCATCACAGCTCTCCCTGCCTATTCATGTCCAGAGATGCTATGCTTTATCTCAGCGATTAAAGAAGGTACTGTTTTAAGAGTCATCCGACTAGTTTACTGTCTGGAAACTCTCAACTGAAGATGAGAGCAGCAACCACAGGGCTCTTCCATTAGGGCACTGTTTGTTGTTCCATATGGATGTCTTTTTCTACCCTTTGCTTCCTACACTGTATATTTTTCCATCTATACTTCTAAAGAAAACTTCTCCAAAGGAAAATGCTCATTATGAGCACACAGAATTAATTTACCAACTGGCAGGTCTGTTTCTATATGAGGAAACAGATTTTAGCTGAATCCTTTCTGAATGTTTGCTAGGCTGTACATCTGTCCATAATCCAGTCTTCTCTTTCCTGCTCCCCACCCACTCATCTGAGCTCAAAGATTCACTCTCTTCCTTTCATTCAGATCTGTATCACCTTTCCTAACAGCACAGTTAAGTTTAAAAAAAAAAATCGTGCAGATTCTCAATGTTTCTAAATGTTTGTTGCTGGATAATTATATCAGTAAATGTAGGTGTGACTGCCGAATTTTTAGTCTAGCTACATATTTACTATGAAGAACTGAGGTGCATTTTAATTTTAATTTATGAGAATTCTTATTAACTCTCAAAACATTGATAATCATAGCAGGAATATGTGAAGCATAAGACTAGGAAAGTATGTACACTTGCTCAGTTCTAAACTAAGCTAAGCTAAGTCACTTCAGTCGTGTCCGACTCTGTGCAACCCCATAGACAGCAGCCCACCAGGCTCCCCCGTCCCTGGGATTCTCCAGGCAAAAACACTAGAGTGGGTTGCCATTTCCTTCTCCAATGCATGGAATTGAAAAGTGAAAGTGAAGTCACTCAGTCGTGTCCGACCCTCAGCGACCCCATGGACTGCAGCCCACCAGGCTCCTCCATCCATGGGATTTTCCAGGCAGGAGTACTGGAGTGGGGTGCCATTGCCTTCTCAGAGTAAGACAAATTGAAAAACAAATTTAAGATATTACTTTATAGTAGTCCTAATCTGTTTCATAATTAGTACTGCATGCATCTATATATGTATTATTTATTTTGCTAACTTTAGGATCACATACTAATAATGTTTAAGCAATTGAATATATACTTTGCACATTTTTTAAATATTTGAAGGAGATAACAGATGGCTTGGAAATGTTTGTTAAAGTGAAAGAAAGGCTACACTCCATGACTCAATTTGTCTCTCTCCCATGATAAGCAAATTGACTAAAAGGAAGAATTAGCACCTAAAATGGGAAGTGAACTTGCATTTACCTATAGTCTCTGAAAGAAACAGAATCTAAATAAACAACATAGCTTCAAAGTTTGTCTTGATGCAAAAATCTGCAAAATCTTGGTGTACAACTTTCTGTCTCTCTGCATTTCTGACATTTATTATTAACAATAAAAGCAGAGTGAAAGGAAAATAGCATTGATTTTTTTAAGTTGTAAAGGCATATTTATTAGCTTGATGCCTTTCACTAAACCAAAACACACAGATATTTCTAGCAGTAATATTCTGTCTTACTATAAAAATTAAAAACTTGAAACATTTTGTTATAATTGTTCTTACTAGCTAATGATAAAATGTGATGTATCTTATTCTATATATGTGTTATTCTGAGGTAAATTATCCTGGAAACAAACAAAAATCAATATCACATTTTTCACCAGTATTTATTTCAATAGATACATGAACAAATATGTAAAACAAATTGTAACTGTCGAGTGATGTTTTAGGGATACAAAGCCAGCAACTGTCAGTAAACTGGTTGAGATTACATAAAAAAGCTTTTTACACTATTTCACTTTCTACTATGATAATAATACTAGTTATGGAGAGTTTTACTTGTCATAAAGATGAAATTTGCTAGAGAAAGCAAAATACATATATAGAGAGAAAACTAAAAATGTGGGAAAGTGCAAGGTGAGCAATTTTGCTCAAAATAAGAATAGCAAGAGTTAAGATAATGAAGAAGTAATGAATTGTTATAAAAGTTTATTTACATAAGTCGATAAACAATGAAGTCATGGAACAAAAACAGTGGCAAAATAGTTTTAAATTTCATATGAGAGTAACTATGGTAATGTGAAAAGTAAATTCAAAGACAGATGGGGAACATCATGCAAAACTTCTGGAATAGCACATCTCAACTCTGCCATGACTATATGAGACAGCATTGAGTTGGGTCCCAGGTAGAGTGGGTTCTCCACTGAAACTCAAAGTGGAATCCCTGTTACAGTGTGAATCCCCTCTACAGTGTGGACCTGCCATAGTTAGTGCAGCTACTGGTGGAAGAAGAAATAAGTTACTCATGTTTTTTTTTTGTTTTTCCTACTTATATTACTGTATTTCTTCCAGAATTCTGGGAAGGGTTTTGAGACTAGAGATGATAGTAAAAGAGTTCCAACATCTCTGTCCATCTTTCATTTGTATGCTAAGATGTTGGTTATGCATTTCTCTAGCATGAATGTGAAGGGAGGTCAAAGGCACTGGAATAATTAAGGAGGAAGAAGTTTAGGACTGGGAAGGATGTGGTAATTTGTGTTTTTCACTCCTCAGAGATATTCGTTCAAACTGTTCCAGGAACTGCATATTTCTGACACTTTCAAAAGAATATTTTTAAATCAGTGGATGACAAATAAATATAAGAATTTAAATTGCTTCCAAGCATAAAATAAGACTGGTATCAGACCAATTGCAATTCTTGACAGCCGTTCTTTATGTGATGAATAGATATCATCTATGATCTCTGTATCTATACAAAAAGATGCAGGTCTGGGTAGTCTCTCTTTGAGGAAAGAATATTTTATCTATACTTTCTGAATTTGATGTTGCATCAGAGGAACAAGAGTAATTATAACTTCTACTCTGCTCTCTCTATATTACTAATTTGCTGTAGTGTTGATGTTTTTATGATCTTCTCTATTGCTTAGTTAATAAGAATATAGGATTTCCTCATTCTTTAATAGAGATAATTTAATTTATGCTCTGGGTACCACTCAGGGAAGATAATGGATGGTAAACTGTATACAACTCTTGGGTAAATTTTATACCAGAGGATTGGATTGAGATTGCCTTTGGTATCATAAGACTACTCAGTCAGTCAGTCAGTTCAGCTGCTCAGTTGTGTCCAACTCTTTGCAACCCCATGGACTGCAGCATGCCAGGCCCCCTGTCCATCAGCAACTTCTGGAGCTAACTCAAACTCATGTCCATTGAGTTGGTGATGCCATCCAATCATCTCATCCTCTGTCATCCCCTACTCCTCCTGCCTTCAATCTTTCCCAGCATCAGGGTCTTTTCCAGTGAGTCAGTTTTTCACATCAGGTGGCCAAAGGATTGGCGTTTCAGCTTCAACATCAGTCCTTCCAATGAATATTCAGGACTGATTTCCTTTAGGATGGACTCATTGGATCTCCTTGCAGTCCAAGGACTCTCAAGAGTCTTCTCCAACACCACAGTTCAAAAGCATCAATTCTTCAGTGCTCAGCTTTCTTTATAGTCCAACTCTCATATACATACATGACTACTGGAAAAACCATAGCTTTGACCAGATGGACATTTTTCAGCAAAGTAATGTCTCTGCTTTTTAATAAGCTATTTAGGTTGATCATAGCTTTTCTTCCAAGGAACAAGTGTCTTTTAATTTCATGGCTGCAGTAACCATTTGCAGGGATTTTGGAGCCCCCCAAAAATAAAGTTGGTCATTGTTTCCATGGTTTCCCCATCTACTTGCCATGAAGTGATGGGACCAGATGGCATGATCTTAGTTTTCTGAATGTTGAGTTTTAAGCCGCATTCCTCTTTCACTTTCCTCTTTCACTTTCATCAAGAGGTTCTTCAGTTCCTTTCACTTTCTGCCATAAGGGTAGTATCATCTGAGTATCTGAGGTTACTGATATTTCTCCTGGCAATCTTGATTCCAGCCTGGGCTTCAATCAGTCTGGTATTTCTCATGATGTACTCCGCATATAAATTAAATAAACAGGGTGACAATATATAGCCTTGACGTATTCATTTCCCAGTTTGGAACCAGTATGTTGTTCCATGTTCGGTTCTAACTGTTGCTTCTTGACCTGCATACAGATTTCTCAGGAGGCAGGTAAGGTGGTCTGTTATTCCCACCTCTTGAATTTTCCACACACAGTTTGTTGTGATCTACACACTCAAAGGCTTTGGGGTAATCAACGAAGCAGAAGTAGATGTTTTCTGTAATTCTCTTGCTTTTTGGGATCCAGTGGATGTTGGCAATTTGATTTCTGGTTACACTAGCAATATTATAATAGTAAAACTCTGATTTATTATATCTATGTTACTGACACTGGTAGGCGCTTCTATTTATGTTGTATGCCATTTGTTTATGAATAATCCAAGAGTATTGTTACTTTTTTTTATTATTATTAATTCCAGACACTTGGGCCATGTTGTCACAAACCCTGACATTTACACTATTGTATATTCATCCTCCTAGAGCTCTTTGATTTTTGTACTATATTTACTTGAATGCTTATTTTCCATGTTTAAAGTCCTTGAGTGCTATTCACTTTTGCTCCTATAGTGCATTTGCATTCAGTGGATAAATGTTAAATATTTATTTGGTTAATGAAGGAATATTTCTGTTGATCTGAGTTCTTCAAGTAGCAAGAACAGCAACAGAACAACATACCATTAATATGGGACCATTAATATGGGAGTAATTAACCATTCAAAAGAAATAAATAGCATGATAACAAAACAATATGAGACTAACTTCAATATTTTTACATAGCAGCAGAAAACACAAAACTATTGTGGTCACAGGAATTAATAGTATAACAATGGCTAGCAATTTAACAGATTAATGTTTCCACTGCTGAGCTTGTTAATGAAAAATGCTATTTTTTTTTCCTAATGGGATCTCTAGAGTACAAATGTTTTGAAAGTGCAATGTTTTATCTTACAGATATTTATATACTGAATTTTGTTAGGCCTTTCACTGAGAATGAGATTCAGACTGGTAGTTTCAAATTACTGTCTGTAGTTCTAATGCTTTAATTTCCAAAGGGGTCATTATAAGGAGTGAAGGGGGTGGGGACCCTCCAGCGTTGACACAAAATGTCAGTGCTGTTAACGATTAAATGTGAAAACATTTAAATAATCCTCTTGCACTGACATCCAAAGAATAAAACCTATTAGGATGGCATCTAGATAGCAGATGATTTCACAGCAAAGTGCTCCGACCTTCATCAAGTTAAGAATCAATAGAACTTAGGTAACTGTGGTAGAGTCAAAGATGGTCTCAGCTCATGAAAGGCCCTTCTGTGCTAGAGCTATATTAAATTATCACAGCTAATGCAAAATCAAACGTGGTGTAAAAGATAAAAGGGTAAAGTTCTCACAAACGATCACTTATCACTCCATTCCGAAAGGCATACAGCATTCATTATAGATCGAAATGCCACTCAAATTTCATCATTTAGTCAGGTTTTGAAACAGCCAAACCATGAATAGAAGAGAGTAGCTTTTTATATTTATACAACCAGTGACTAATGAGGCATTATACCCTGTGTACAAAGGAGAGAAAAAAAACAAAACTTTATTTTGTAATGAACCCAATTGGAGCCCTTTTAAAACACAGTGTAATGTGGTTTCACTGTTTCATCGAGCCTCTCATTACTTGTGTCAATAATCCTAGGTAAACCAGTGTTGAACTTCACAGCATTTATCTAGCAGCATGAATAGCACTAATCTATGGGGTGCTTTTTATGAACTGTAGTTCAAAAAGCAAAGCCAAAAATGACTTCTTACAAAGTGCTCAGAGAAATATTTATTAGAAATATGTCAACTGCCAACTACCTAAAAGTAGCTTGGCTCTTTAGGAAATCATACTGTTGGCTAGCTTGCAAACACTGAGAAAACATGAATTTTTCCCCATTTGAATTACTTAAAAAAAATGAATGACATTTTTTAATCAAAGTATATTATTTCTTCTGTCACTTCCCTTCTAATTGTCTATATTTTATGTCATATTGTTTTCGACAATGTGACATACTATGCAACATGCCCCAAGTTTCCCAAAAATTGTTAAGTGAATCAAGCACTTAAAGTTGAGGGTGAATCAGACTTCACTTCCATGACTGTAGTATCTAAACCTCCAGGTCAGCATGAACTGTAAGTGACTCCTGGATCCTGCTCTAAGGATCTAACTTGACACACTCAGGGTTGTTATATTCTCTCTGGCAGTGAGCCTGGCAGGGTTTGTCTACAGGGGGTTACCACATTTAATTCCAATTTATCAGTCTAACTTGATCAGGCTGAACTTTCCCCAAAACTGAAATTTGCACAGTTCATGAGATACCATAAATTACTCTCTCAGCTCTACTGTTTTCAAGATGTTTATATGTGGAAAGTCTATTCAGCACAAGCCGTTGTTTACCTTCAAGAGCAAATTGTTGCTAAGAACTGAGAAATGGTAGACACTAAAGCAATTTGAAAATAAGAAAGTTTTGTAAATTGATTTAATATATTATTGAGGCCTGTATCATAACAACATAAGTATCTTTGGAAAAGCAAACAGGGTTATTTTTCCCCTAAAATTAAATCACTTTACAAAGAATTGGAACTTATGGCCCAAATTTTTCTTTTTGGAAAGTTATAGAATTAATCCATGTTTCTTACAGTTATTTTATACTTATATTCATGAGTAACGTTTCAAATAACTGTACTCTGTAACTTCTAAGATCCATTAGATTTATTACAGCTTTGTATAGATTTTACACAATACTCATTCAAATACTGTAATATTATGTAGAACATATTAGTCTTAGGAAATGTTGTCTTGGTGAAATATATGAGAAAAATCTTATATTCTATAATGTTTTTTTTTCTATTTGAGATTCACATTATACCATGTAAATAAACTCTGAGAAGTCTTGAAATAAAAAAAAAATGACTGACTTCATTTATTATAATATTTACCAATTTCATAAAAGTTCATCTTCATAACAATATGTTAAAGCTACTTCATGAACAATCTGTCCTGACTTTTGGAGTTTACAGAAAATAGAAATTCTCTCTAATCTTGGGAATTGGCATGTCTTTTTGCCATTTTGTTATATTTACTCAAAATATGAGACTAATGAGAGGAGAAAAAAATGTTCGTGGGTGTTTTAATTATTATGCATAAGAAATTAGTGCAGTTATCATTAGTACTGTATAGCTCTGTCTTTGCTGCCTCTCGTTGACATACTATCATTCTTTGTAAAACTACTAATAGTGATTATAAAATATATTTTTATGATAATTCTACCAAAATTAACTTAAGGACAGTTTTCATGATTCTGATTTATAATTAAAAGCATTTATTTGTAAAGCATAAAGAAAACCATTAATATGACTTACTAGTCACCATCAAATAATACACAGTATATTTGCAATTAAAAAATCATTTACAAAACAGCTTTTTATTTCCTAATATATGCTTTAATTTTATTTTATTATTTAATTTGAAACATATTAATTGTGAATTTTTGAGATATTTACACTTATGAGAAGTTCTTCTGAAAGAAAATGAAAACCTGTTTAAATTTTTTTATTATTCTAAAGATTTTGATAAATTTTAGCAGTTTTTCAGGTCATTCATTCTGACACGTATAATAATGTCAAAAGGGTACTCACCATGTACAATGAGAACGTACTCTGCACTGCTTTGGCCAATAGTATTTGTAGCTTCACATCGATATGTACCATTATCCGTTTTGTTGAGGAAAAGAATGTTTAGCTCCCTACCACTCACAACCATTCGGTCAGGATCTGGTAATTCTCCACCATCCTTTGTCCACAAAACAGGTTCTGGCCTATTGGATTTAAACATACATATAGATAAAAAAAAAAAAAAGAAAAAATATATATACATGAAATGTTACATATTGTGTGACTCAAATAAATCAAACAGTTTATCTTTACCACCCATTTTGTGGATAGCAATGTGCTTGCTAATTTCTGTTCTGTGCTGTACTTAGTCACTCAGTCGTGTTGACTCTTTGTGACCCAATGGACTGTGGCACACCAGGCTCCTGTGTGCATGGGGATTTTCCAGGCAAGAACACTGGAGTGGGTTGCCATGCTCTTCTCCAGGGGATCTTCCCAATCCAGGGATAGAACCCAGGTGTCCCACGTTGCAGGCAGATTCTTTACCATCTGAGCCACCAGGGAAACCCTGCTAACTTCTATAGGACACCAAAAGAACCATAATACACTCACTCAGAAGATTTGAGATATAACAATTATAATTTAATTCTTTTCTCCTTAACGAAGGAGACGTGTATTAAGGAACTAATTAGTAGAGTCATTAGAGTAGTCACCAATAGACAACAGGTCCTGGGACCAGATTCTGTGGCTAAATGGTTCATACCTACTGGCTTCTGGAAGACTGTCTTTGGGCTATTGGAGCAGCCTTCCACAGAAATCCTGGAATTATGCCTTTGCATTTGGGGCCGCCATAATGGCACAACTTTGCCTGAAACCACCTGAAACTTCTCCCTCTTACCTTTCTAGGGATGTTTTCTCATCTAGATGTTTTCTCATCTCCCTAGAGGCTTTTTTCCTGAAATTTCTCTTTTTATTTCCCTTAGTTTTATTGAGATATAATTGACACATAACATTAAACTAGTTTAAAGTGCACAGAATAATGATTTGATATATATATAAATGTTGAAATGTGATTGCCATAGTAAATTTACTTAATACCCATCACCTCACATAGTTATATTTTTTTTCTTTTGATGAGAACTTTTAAGATCTACTCTCTTAATACCTTTTATGATCAAATATTATTAATTATGGCCAGCATACTATACATTATATCCTCAGAACTTATCTTATAATTGGAATTTTGTACCTTTAAACCATCTTCACCCATTTCCCCTACCCCTACTCCTGCCTCCAGCCACTTTTATTCAACATTGTACTGGGATTCCTAGCCATAGCACTTAAGCAGGAAAATAAATAAAAGACAACCAAGTTGAAAATGAAGAAGTAAAACTGTCTTCATTTGAAGATGACATGAGAACATATATCAGAGAAGGAAATGTAACCCACTCCAGTATTCTTGCCTGGAGAATCCCATGCACAGAGGAGTCTGGTGGGCTATAGTACATGGGGTCAAAAGACTTAGACATGACTTAGCAACTAAACACAGGAAACTCTAATAATTCCACTGAAAGAACTGCTAAAACTAATAAATGAATTTAAAGTTACAAGATACAAAATTAATATACAAAAATCAATTAAATTTATAAACACTATCAATGAAACATTGGAAACAGAAATTAAGAAAACAACCTATTTTACAATTGCATCAAAAAGAATAAAATACTTACAAAGAAAACCTGACCAAGAAAGTGAAAGATCTGTACACTGCAAACTATAAGATATGAATGAAAGAAACTGAAGAGGACAAATAAATAGAAAAATAATCTGTGTTCATAGATTGAAAGAATTAATATTAAAAGTCCACAGTCCCCTAAGCAATCTGCAAATTTAATGTTATCTTTATCAAAGTTCTAATGGCAACTTTTCA
The DNA here is from genome assembly GCF_014754425.2 of Oryx dammah. NCBI lineage: Eukaryota > Metazoa > Chordata > Mammalia > Artiodactyla > Bovidae > Oryx > Oryx dammah. The sequence continues at coordinate 122,495,639 of NW_024070186.1, forward strand.
TATAAAAATGACAATCCTAAAATATGTACGGAAAAACAAAAAGCCCCAAATAGGCAAGTAATCTTGAAAAAGGGGAAAAAAGCTAGAGGTTTCACACTTCCTGATTTCAAATGATATTTCAAAGATATAGTAATTAAAACAGTATGATATTGGCAAAAATACAGACCCATAGATCAACGGAATAGAAAACTCAAAAATAAACTCACACATATGTGGTCATTTAATTTTTTACAAAGGAAGCAGGAATATACTATGCAAAAAGGGCAGTCTCTTCAGTAAATGGGGCTGGAAAAACTGAATAGCCACATGCAAAAAAATAAAACTGGGCCTCTGTTTTACATCATAAAAGTCAACTCAAAATGTGTTAAACACTTGAATGTAAAACTGGAAACCTAAAACAGGAAAAAAGCTCCTTTATATTGATCTTGGTGATGATTTTTCTTGGATTTAATACCAAAAGCAAGGGCAACAAAAATAAAAAATAAACATATAGGAACACTTTAAATTAAAAAGCTTCAGCATAGCAAAAGAAACCACTTAAAAAATGAAAAGCAAACTATGGAAAGAGGGAAGTTATTTGCAACTATTGTGTGTAGGTAAATAAGATAAAGAGTAAATATTCAAAATAAAGAAATAACTTACACAAGTCAATAACAAAAAATGACCTGATTGAAAATAGAGAATCGGGAGAGATTTTTCCAAAGAAAACATACGAATGGACAACAGATACATGAAGAAATGTGCATTATCATTAATAACCAGGGAAATACAAATCAAAGCCTGAAGGAGATAACACATCTACTAGAATGGCTATCTTCATAAAGACAAGAAATAATAACTGTTGAGGAGGATATGGGAAAAGGAAACCCTCCTACATCGTTAGTGGGAATATAAATTGGTGCAGCCACTATAAAAAATAGTAAGGTGGTTCCTCAGGGGCTTCCCTGGTGGTTCATTGGTAAAGAATCTGCCTGCCAATGCAGGAGATGTGGGTTCAGTCCCTGGTCAGAAAGATCTCCTGGGGAAGGAAGTGGCAAACCACTCTAGTATTCTTGCCTGGGAAATCTCGGGTACAGAGGAGCCTGGTGGGCTATAGTTTATGGAACTGAAAAAGAAGATGGACAACACTTAGTGACTAAGCAACAACACAGGAGATTCATCAAAAAATTAAAGATAGAGCTACCATATGATCCACTGATTCTATTTGTTGGTATACATCCAAAGGAAAAGAAATCACTATTTTAAAGAGTTATCTGTACTCATATTCATTTTAGCACAATTCACAATAGCTGAGTCATAGACCCAACTGAACTATCCACTGACAAATGAATGAATAAAGAAATTACAGGAGGCAGGGAGGCCCCTAAGTGCAAAATAAAAGATACTTGAGTAGTTACAAAAAGAAAGAAAATAAATTACAAATGTAATGGAATATTATTCAGTCATTCATAAAGAAATAAATTCTGACCCTTGTAACGATATGGATGAAACTTAAGGGCATTATGCTAAGTGAAAAAGTCAGAGAGAGAAAGACAGCTAATATATGACTTCATTTATGTGTGGAATCTAAAAAACCTGAGCTCATAGAAATGGACAGTTCTCCTTTAATCAAATACTTGCAAAGAATTCTCAAAACCTGCTTTTGGGAAGAAAGGATAAATGAATCATGAATCTCTGTCTTCAAAGATTTCATTCTTACATAATTACTAATCATAGAAATAATTATTAGTATCTATCACTGTGTTTGATAATGGTAGTTATCCTAATTACTTAATGTAGTTTCTATAATCCTCATAAGAACAAAGTTTTTAAAAATTGTAATGCAGATATTAATATAGAACATTAGAGATGCACTCAAACCCTGGTCTGACTGCACAATCAATGCTTTGTCCACTATCCCTTGTATTCTAACATGATGAATATTTTCCTAGTTCTTCTGTGTTAAAATTTCAACTTTAAACATGATTTTATCTTACCATTGGAAATTATTTTCAAAAAAGCTTTAATTATTTATTTTGGTGAAAAACTGAACTTCTGTTTTGTTGTTGCAAATATATTTATTAATAGAACATAGGTCTTGATAGTGGTGCCTATGACCCTGGCAGCTTTTCTAAGATTAAGAATATTTTTTTATTCTGCAAACTTTCACAAAAAAGACAAAAGTTGTAAAACAATTAATAATAAATATTGTAAATTTTATCAAAATAAGCAGATCAGCAATGTGATGAAAAATCACTTACTCTATTAGTAAAAACTTGTTCTCCAAAAATGTTAGAATAATACACTAATTTATGTCATCATCCAGTTATATAGATAACTTATTCTGATAGCATCTTTAATAAAAGTCAAACCTTAATACTTTTCAACTTTCTTCATATATCCCACATTTTATTGTTGCTGTTTTAATTTACTAATTCTTATTTTAAAACTAATGGACGAGATAATCTTGAACCATTCTCATCCTTAACATTCTTTGAAGAAAAAAGCTGGCACAATAAAATTATGACTTACTGCATATAACAAATAATTAAAACTGTGTCCTTTCTACAAAGCCACATAAGACCACCATTAAAATAATGGTTACATTAAGGATAATTTGAATTTTAGAAAATTAATCTTTAAAATACTGCTCAACAGAACTATTTTATATTAAGCGGCAATGTTTTCTTAATGTATAAGTTGGGATTTTTAAACACACTGATAATTGTATACACATACCTATTCATTTCCATAAATAAATTATACTCCCCAAATCCAGACTGTCATAATTTTTTCTCTGTTAATGTTTGTAAGCTTGAAGTCACATCTAAAACATATCAGCCTGTAAATTTGTAATTAAATTTAGATATATATTTTAAATTTGTGTAGAAAATAAAGATCTAGAAAAATTATTCATTGTTACTATTTAAAAATTTTCTTCTAAAAAAGATAATTCTCCCTTTTAAGAAATAATGAACAAACACCTGGACAAATAGTTCCAGGAGATTCTAGCAGTATAAGTCACTACTGACACCGAACATTGCAGGATTCTCCATCATACCCTGTATCATAAATCTTCAAGGTGGCAAAAAAAAGTTAACACCATAAAATGAAATTTTAACAAAATGGAGGTTACAGTTTATGCATCAATTAAAAATAGCCTACACATATTTGAATTAGTACTTAAAATTCTCAAGCTACTTAATATCACATAAAAATATTAAGTGATTTAGCAAGTCTTGATACAATTTGTGTTTCATCTTAATAAAAAGGACCCCTAGGCTTTCTCTAATTGGAACCTAGAAATGATTGAGTTTCTTGCTGCAAAGGAATAAAAATCTTCCCTGCTGTTCAGGCGACCAAAGGAGATCATTTAAAAAGTGGTTCCAGTCTATAGTTACTCTGGGATAAGGCTGAGAAAGAATAGGAGCCAGACACCAGGAGTCACAGGACGGTGACAGAGCATCAGGCATCAGATAACACTGTGTAACTCCACATGCATAACCCCACAGCTAGAATATTAACATCCTCAATCTGGAGAGTTGCCCCTTTCAAAGCAATTAACTTTCAATTAAAAGTTGAAATTTTTCATATGAGATAAAATTAGAACTATGTTCTGTCTACCAAATCTATAAGGCTGAAAAGATGTTTGTTTTTCTTCTACCCCCTAAAGATAGCTGTGTAGCAGTTTCTTCCTAGGGCAAGAAGAAAAACAGCAAGAAAATTAATTTTTTTAAAAGGGAACCAAATATGATTGTATATTTACTATATTGTATTCTAAAGTCTTATAACTTGCTTTTACCTCAACAGACTTTAAAAAAATCTTTTATTAATTCACTATTTTGTTTTGTAGATATTTAAGATTGCCGGGAGAAATATCAATTACCTCAGATATGCAGATGACACCACTCTTATGGCAGAAAGTGAAGAGGAACGAAAAAGCCTCTTGCTGAAAGTGAAAGAGGAGAGTGAAAAAGTTGGCTTAAAGCTCAACATTCAGAAAACTAAGATCATGGCATCAGGTCCCATCACTTCATAGGAAATAGATGGGGAAACGGTGGAAACAATGTCAGACTTTATTTTTATGGGCTCCAAAATCACTGCAGATGGTGATTGCAGTCATGAAATTAAAAGACGCTTACTCCTTGGAAGGAAAGTTATGACCAACCGAGATAGCATATTAAAAAGCAGAGACATTACTTTGCCAACAAAGGTCCTTCTAGTCAAGACTATGGTTTTTCCAATGGTCATGTATGGATGTGAGAGTTGGACTGTGAAGAAAACTGAGTGACGAAGAATTGATGCTTTTGAACTGCGGTGTTGGAGAAGACTCTTGAGAGTCCCTTGGACTGCAAGGAGATCCAACCAGTCCATCCTAAAGGAGACCAGTCCTGGGTGTTCATTGGAAAGACTGATGCGGAGGCTGAAACTCCAGTACTTTGGCCACCTGATGCAAAGGGTTGACTCACTGGAAAAGACCCTGATGCTGGGAGGGATTGGGGGCAGGAGGAGAAGGGGACGACAGAGGATGAGATGGCTGGATGGCATCACCGACTCAATGCACATGAGTTTGGGTGAACTCCGGGAGTTGGTGATGGACAGGGAGGTCTAGCGTGCTGCGATTCATGGGGTTGCAAAGAGTCGGACACGACTGAGGGACTGAACTGAACTGAACTGAATAGGAGAATCTCATATCTTTAACAATTCCTTATTTATAAATTAGTGTTGGAAGGAATTGCCACAACTTTCTCAGACTACTGGTTTATTTAAAATTTTACCTTGATATAAACATGATTACTAATATCCACCCAAAGTCTTGAGATAGTCATTCAGATATTTATTCTGTAAAGTTATGCCACAGTAACAATCCCTCTAACTTTCCCAACAGTATATGAACTCATTCACTCCCTAGGCATTGATGAGAATATCTGTTGCTGAGACTACTGATGAGTTTTGCCTTCAAAGCTGTCATTTTTCCCTTTAATGCTCAAGAAGAATAAAGAATAAGCAGTTCAGTTATAGAAATACCTGTTCCACAATACAGATCTTCTAAGGAAAGAATTTTAATATCCTTACAAATTTGGACAGAGGGTGGAGTCTTCCTTGGTAACTCAGTGGTAAAGAGTCTGCGGGCCAGTGCAGGAGACATGGGTTCAATTTCTGATCCAGGAAGATTCCGTATACCATCGAGCAGAGCAGCTAAACACCCTGCACCACGACTATTATGCTTGTTCTCTAGAGCCCAGGAGCCACAACTACTGAGCCCATGTGCCACAACTTCTGAAGTCTGTGCACCCTAAACCCCATGTCCTGTGACGAGGGGGGGGTCCCACACATTGCAACTAAAAGGTGATTCTCTGCAATCACCACAACTAGAGAAAGCCCATGCAGTAAGGAAGACCCAGTAAAATAAAAACAAACATTTAAAAAGCGGATAGTAGTAAAATATCTTCCGATTTTGGAATGGATATATGCTCTGGTGTCTTCTTTTTCCCTAATGGCTACATCCCCCTTGAATTCTGCAGTGACTTTTCCTCCAAAAGCACAGTGCATGTTGGGTTCTAATTTTAAAATTAATCCTATGAAAATTAACTTACTTTTTCTAGATGAAAGTAAAAACAAACAAACAAAAAGTCACTGTAATAGCATTCAAGTAAATGTCTTGTTCTAGTTCAAAGAAAAGGAAAGAAGTTACAGACTATAATTACATATATCTTGTACTTCCTTTAATATAAGACAAAACTATGAATGCATAGTTAATAACTTGGGACCTTATGCACTTTTATGGCACATGAAGATGACTGATGCTTTTATTTCAGTTTAGAAATTCCATAGGTGGCAGTAAATGTGATTGAAGTTTCCATAATCTGGATTTTATTTTTAACCCTCTAATTCTTATCATATTTTTACCCTAATGAAAAAGAAGATAGTGAGAGTTATATAAACATCTTGATTTTTTTTTCTGCTTTAAATAAACTTTTTAGTCAAGAAATTATACCAGGGAGTCTTTATCAAAACCATAGCATTCATGCTATCAAATTTTTAGAGAACTGGAAGGAGAGAAATTAAATGCAAATTAATCAACAAGTGGGTTCAAAATTGGGTTCAAGTTTAGAATTTTAATTTTATTGGGTTCCTATTAGGAGTATTCTGAGAAAAATCTAGCCCAGATAATCTCTGTTGGGTACATGGAGATTACATTCATAAACCACAGTCAAACTATGTCAACCAAGTGAAGAGAAAAACAAAAAGAAAATAGGAAAACAGAAACTGGGGTTGCTTCCTCCTTTTTTAAAATTTAAAATATAAACACAAAGGAAGTTCAAGGAGTAGCCTTTCTTGAAGCTGTGAAACTAATTCAAGCTGTAATTTTATAATGAGTCTTAGTTTTAGGCAAAGGACATGGTAAATAACCTAAGAGACTGAAAAGGATTACTTTGGAGTTATTCATTATGTTGATCATTTCAAAGTTAAAGATACATAAAGAGTTATTTTGTTACTGAGGATCAAACAAGGTATTTCTGACAAAGTTTGTAAGTAACTTTTTATATTTATTCAAAGGCATATTCTTAATTATTGTAAAATATAGATCTAGGCCTTTGGAGAATACATCAAGCTGTGATTTTTCCTCAGATTTGATTGTTATGCAACTTAATCATAATGAAATGTGTTTTCTTTTTTTTTCCTGATATTGATTTTATACTTTTCATGGGAGCAATTCTTAAAACACCAAATAACTTTTACTATTAGCCAACTTAACTTTGAATGTTTTACTTGTCACAATTGAGGTTTATTTAAAAACATAATCGATTAAACACTTATGTGTCTGTCTTCATAGATATGGTTTTGCTTAAGGCAAAACAAAACTTCAGACATGCTTATAGTAATCTTCAATGAGTCTTGAAGGGTTTAATTACCAGAAAATATCCTATTCTTACACTTACATCCTAACATAAATGAATATTTTTGTTGCTGTTAATTTAAATTTGCCTACATATTTTTGACTAGTTACTTGATAAGTTTGCACAATTATTATCTAATAAGGATCCATAAACAAATCAGTGCAAGTTTTGAACCAGGAATTATGAGGGATATAAGGAAAATAAAATAATATCTGTTCTCTATGATTTATATTTTAGTAGTTTATATAAGATATATATAATCAAGCATAATATTTGGCAGGTTATAGTAAGTGGCATAAATGAGTTATAAAACATAATAAAGGTTCATCATATCTGTATTAACAGCACTGTACTGCAACAGGCTTTATGAAAGATATAACTCTTGATTCATGTCTTAAATTATAGCAGGATTTTAAGTGTTAAAAATGGAAGATGCCAACTCAAGAGCAGTCAGAATCCTAGTTAGGATATTTGCCTTCCAGGGGCCATATTGTTGAAGAGATGCATTTAAATATCGTGAATTCCAGGAAAGATTATAGAGTTAATAGGTGATACTGTTATACACTAAGATAGCAAATTAAGAAAAGGAAAATTAAAAGTGCTTGATGTAATGACTGAGTTGGAAGTAATAAAATCAAAAGCCAAGATGTAAGTTGATATTAAGGAATAGGATCAAATATGTTAAGAAGCTTAGTCCAAGACACAGTTAATATGATACAAAACTAAACATGAAAAAGTATTATTTTAGTATTAGACCAGAAGACTGATGGTGCTGCTAATATGAGAGACAAAATGAAATGTGGTAGAGAAAATTCTGATCATAAACAGGAGGGTGAAAAAAGCAAAGAAACAGAAAAGTTTGGAATAGAAATGTGCAGGTTAAAAACACAATACATTTAGAATGGTACATTAGTTAGCCTGGCACTCAACCCTGGCTTTGGGTATCATGTGGAAAAATCCAGATATTCATTAAAAATAAAAATACTTTGTTAAGGCTTTTAAGAAGTAAATATTTCTGATAGGAGATATCTATGTTATCAAATAATATATCTGATAAAATTATTAATTTCTTTAAATATACCAGTGTGAAAAATCAGAAAAAGAAAAATTCAGTGCCGAGCCAGTATACAGAGTTCTGAAGATAGAAAACAAAGTTTACATGATTTTGGAATAATAATAAAAGAAAACACCTAATAATAGGATAAAATAGGAGAGCCCTTGGGAAAATAAACATAACTTTTTGGAACCAGAAAATATATGGTGTAAATGAAAAGACGTTTGAGGAATCAGTGAACTAAAATGGACTGGAAAGGGTGAATTTAATTCAGATGACCATTATACCTACCACTGTGGGTAAGAATCCCTTAGAAGAAATGGAGTAGCCCTCAAAGTCAACAGAAGAGTCCAAAATGCAGTACTTGGGTGCAATCTCATAAATGACAGAATGAGCTCTGTTCATTTCCAAGGCAAACCATGCAATATAAGAGAAATCCAAATCTATGCCCCAACCACTAATGCTGAAGAAGCTGAAGTTGTATAGTTCTATGAAGACTTACAAGCCTTTCTAGAACTAACACCCAAAAAAGATGTCCTTTTCATTAAAGGAGACTGGAAAGCAAAAGTAGGAAGTCAAGAGACGCCTGGAGTAACAGGCAAGTTTGGCCTAGGAGTACAAAATGAATCAGGGCAAAGGCTAACATAATTTTGCCAAGAGAACACACTGGTCATAGCAAACACCCTCTTCCAACAGCACAAGAGATGACTTTACACATGGACATCACCAGAGGGTCAATACTGAATTCTGATTGATTATATTTTTTGCAGCTGAAGATGGAGAAGCTCTATACAGTCAGAAAAAATAAGACCAGGAGCTGACTGTGGCTCAGATGATGAATGCTTTATTGCAAAATCAGACTTAAATTGAAGAAAGTAGAGAAAACCATTAGACCAATCAGGTATGACCTAAATCAAATCCCTTACAGTTATACAGTGGAAGTGAGAAATAGATTCAAGGGATCAGATTTGATAGACAGAGTGCCTGAAGAACTACAGAAAGAGGTTCCTGACATTATACAGGAGGCGATGATCAAAAGCATCCTCAAGAAAAAGAAACGCAAAAAGGTAAAATGGTTGTCTGAGGAGGCCTTACAAATAGCTGACAAGAGAAGAGAAGCTAACAGCAAATGAGAAAAGGAAGGATATATCCATCTGAATGCAGAGTCCCAAAGAATATCAAAGAGAGATAAGAAAGCCTTCCTCAATGATCAATGCAAAGAAATAGAGGAAAACAATAGAATAAGAAACACTAGAGATCTCTTCAAGAAAATTATACATACCAAGGAAGCATTTCATGCAAAGATGGGCACAATAAAGGACAGAAACAGAATGGATCTAACAGAAGCCAAAGACATTAAGAGAAGGTGGCAAGAATACACAGAAGAACTATACAAAAAAGATGTTAATGACCCAGATAACCACGATGGTGTGATCACTCCCCTAGAGCCAGATATCCAGGAGTCTGATGTTAAGTGGGCTTTAGGGAGCATCACTGAAAACAAATTTAGTGGAGGTGATGGAATTTCAGCTGAGCTATTTCAAGACCTAAAAGATAATGCTATTAAAGTGCTGCACTCAATATGTCAGCAAATTTGAAAAACTCAGCAGTGGCCACAGGACTGGAAAAGATCAGTTTTCATTCCAATCCCAAAGAAAGGCAATGCCAAAGAATGCTCAAACTACTCCACAATTGCACTCATTTCACATGCCAGCAAAGTAATACTCAAAATTCTCCAAGCCAAGATTCAACATTATGTGAACCATGAACTTCCAGATGTTCAAGCTGGATTTAGAAAAGGGAGAGGAACCAGAGATCAAATTGCTGACATCCAGTCAATCATCAAAAAAGCAAGAGAGTTCCAGAAACATCTATCTCTGCTTTAATGACTCTGCCAAAGCCTTTGACTGCGTAGATCACAACAAACTGGAAAATTCCTAAGGAGATGAGAATGCCAGACCACCTGACCTGCCTCCTGAGAAAGCTGTATGCAGGTCAAGAAGCAACAGTTAGAACCAGACATGCTACAATGGATTGGTTTCAAATGGGGAAAGGAGTATGTCGAGGTTGTATATAGTCACCTGACTTATTTAACTTATATGCAGAATATATCATGTGAAACGCTGGGCTGGATCTAGCACAAGCTGGAATCAAGATTGCCAGGAGAAACAGCAATAACCTTAGATATGCAGATGACACCACGCTTACGGCAGAATGCAAAGAGGAACTGAAGAGCTTCCTGATGAAAGTGAAAGAGGAGTGAAAAAGCTGACTTACAACTCAACATTCAAAAAACTAAGATCATGGCATCCAGTCACATCATTTCATGACAAATAGATGGGAAAACAATGAAAACAGTGACAGACTTTATTTGGGTGGGGGGAGGCTCCAAAATCATTGCAGATGGTGATCGTAGCCATGAAATTAAAAGACGCCTGCTCCTTAGGAAAAAAGCTATGACCAACCTAGACAGCATATTAAAAAGCATAGACTTGACTTTGCCAACAAAGGTCCATCTAGTCAAAGCTATGATTTTTCCAGTAGTCATTTATGGATGTGAGAGTTGGACCATAAAGAAAGCTGAGTGCCAAAGAACTGATGCTTTTAAACTGTGGTGTTGGAGAAGACTCTTGAGAGTCCCTTGGACTGCAGGGAGATCTAACCAGTCAATCCTCAAGGAAATCAATCCTGAATATTCATTGGAAGGACTGATGCTAAAGCTGAAGCTCCAATACTTTGGCCACATGATGCCAAGAACCGGCTCATTGGAAAAACCCTGATTCTGGGAAAGATTGAAGGCAGGGGAAGGGGCTGACAGAGAATGAGATGGTTGGCTGCTATCACCGACTTCATGGACATGAGTTTGAACAAGCTCTGGGAGTTGGTGGTGGACAGGGCAGCCTGGTATTCTGCAGTCCATGGGGTCTCAAAGAGTCAGACACAACTAAGCAACTAAACAACTGAATGAAAAGAGAAGAGAAACTCTCTTCATGGAGACTAATCTGTATCATAACAACAATTCTAGTCCTAAATAGGAAAAAAAATAACAATGCAAGACCGCCCAACTAATCAACTAAATGACAAACTAGCAAAACAAACCAGATTGGAAACAAGCACTTACAGCAGAAAGGAAAAGCTGATGATTTCATTTGTTATTTTGTTGTTTAGTCATTAAGTCCTGGCTGACTCTTTGTGAACACATGGACTGCATCCTGCCAGGCTCCTTTGTCCATGGAATTTTCCACCCATGAATACTAGGGTGGGTTGCTATTTCCTTTTTGAGGGTATCTTCCTGGCCCAAGGATGGAACCTGGGTCTCTTACATCTCCTGCTTTGGCAAGAGGATTCTTTATCTCTAGCACCATATGAGAAAAGCTAAATTCAATGCTAGAAGAAAGTTAAGAAATGCATATCTATCCAGCAATAAGGGAATGAGAAATTGGACATTTGAGCATAGGGCAGGACTGGAGATTTTTATAGAGAGATTGGAGCCAAGCAAGTGTCCAAGCTGAGGAAAGAACACAAAAGAGCAGATTTACCAGATACATTATAATACTTTTATTTAGGAAATGAGAAAAGAGAGAATGAAATCCAGTATGTCTGAGAGAAGTCAAAAGAAACTAATACCATAAGAATGAAAAAGAATTTCTTTAAATATTCATTGACCTACATACTTATATTTAAATCACATCCAATATCTTGACCTCTCAGTTCCCCAAACTTCTCATCTCCAATAATCTTTTGTTAGCACTACTCATCCATAACCTCTCACTAAACTTTGTCATTATCATTCCTTCACTTCCTTATTTATTTCAGTTTTTTTCAATCTCAACCTCCCATCTTTTCAGCTCACTATTCAGCTCATCATCATTCCAATCCCTTGCTAATTTTACCTCTGTCTTTCATTAGTATTATTATGCTATTAATACTTTTTTTCCTTTCCCATCCATGGTAGCTAACTGGTTAATTATCAGCCCTAATGAACCCAACTTTTCTATCTTCTCTGTCAGAACATCTAAACTAATTGAAAAAAAAAAAAAGAATGAGAAGGTGAATGGCTTGTTTTAAAAATACTGTTCTTGAAATTATCATGGAAGAATGCACACGAAGAGCAATGAAAGGCGATTTTAAAGAAAAATAGATTTCATTACTGGGTCTTTGAGAATTTCATGACTAAAAAAATAGTTTTGTTTTTTTTGATAGGTGGAAATATGCCTCAAGAATTATCATAAATGATTAAAATATGATTATATCTACACATTTCTGCCTTTTCTAACTCTTTAACATAATATTTTAAATATTTATTTTTTCAAAATGTATATTTTGATACAGCTGGTATCATCAACTGTTAAGTTGGCTCTGTCCTAACATTTCAAATATTTGGGGCTGGATTAGTACAGTAAGCGAAGAGGGGAAAAAATGAAAAAAAAAAGACTTGAAATTACACAGTTAAAGAAAATTCTTTAACTGCTTCTCCTTAAAATATGTAAATTTCCATTGTACTTCTAGCTTGTTGAAGTTATTTGCATCTCATTTAATAAATATGTCCTTGTGTATTTGTGTGTGTGTGAGAGAGAGAGAGAGAGGGAGAAAGAGTAAAAGGGTTCTGTAGCTTTCTTCTTCATTGGTCTCTACTCTCCTAATTTCAGACATCTCTGGGTGTGTTCCTCAATCTCTTGCTATATCCTTGCTATAACCCTTAATTCTTGCTCAGAATAAACATGATATTTCCCATAGTTGAAAAATTCTTTTCTATGAAAAGCAATTTTTTCCCTTCTATTGCAGTTTGAGAATCCCAGTGATTCCTGTTGAAAGGATCAACAATGAAGTCCCCTCTCAAATACCATCATCAGTACTTCTGCCTGATAGGGTCAAAGGTGTTTAATGCAGTGATGAATGAAGTTGGTTTGAAGCAGAAAATCCAGCCTGCTTGTTTCATTAAATTGCAAGTTGAAAGTCTGATTCTGAATGTATCTACTCATGTAAATTCTGGAAATCAATGATTATACTAGTATAGTGTCAAGTAGGAGGAGTATCATTACATTAAAGATTCAATGTAGATGGGACAATATCATCAATGTTAACTTCATCGTTAGACTTAAAATCTCAAGAGAAAATATAAAATGGATTTCTTCCATCCTGATTAATCTGAGCACATGCTACTTAATTCTGATTTTTTAAGGTACTTCTTGCCTACAAGTTTAGAGGCTTGCAGTAGAAATAGAAAATAACCTATATGCAAGAGGTAAGTGCTCTTTAGACAACTTGAAAATAATGGCATTTTTTTAGAGTGCCTGTGAAATCCTGGACCACTTTTTACTGATAAGGTAGTGTTCACTGATAATTATTGTAACACTTTTGAGAAACAGAGAATTCACAGTATAAACTGTATAATTCCAGACAATTTGTGGCACAACAAATAAAAGATTATCCCCAGAAAAGATAAGATTGCTATGATCCTGAAGAAGTGACAGATTTTAGCACTGAAGGAAAAATATTCAAAATTGTGACAAATGCTTAAGCTAATCTCTCAAGGACTTTGTGCTAAAGCAAAACAATTACCAATCCCTTATCTACACTTAACATTTTTTCCCCCACTTTGGTAAACACAGAATATTAATTCCTGGTTAAAAGATCAAGAAATCTTAAGTAAACATTCATTCCCTCATCCAAACAATAATAAGCCCCTCTGTATATGTATATTAAGCTTAAAATCACTATGATATTTTTTTAATATTTTCTTAAGAAAATATTCAATGTCTTTGAAAATTAGTAATTCCTAGAAACTTCCTTTGACTAAGACAGACTTTGGAACATTTTCATGTTTAAATCAAGAACTTATGAGTCTGAGTTTCTCAGAATCTGTCACTTTCTCAACCTGTGTACATTATAAAATCAATTTGATACCATATGAAATGTATCTATAAGCATTCTATTCAGTCAGATGTATGAAAATCATTCAGATTAAAGGGCATGTTGCAATAAGAGGGTCCTATTTTTCATATAAGAGTTACTTTACAATCCATTACTTTCACTACTATAAAATTGTGTTAATTAACCTTATAAGATCTAATACTTATGTTAAACACTGTGTCACCATTACAGAACTGCTTCTGCTCCATGACTTATTTCTTTGCTAATATTAAAACCAATGGTCTTGGAAAAGTAAAAGTGCACACCATTTATCTGGTAACTGGGGAATTAAATCCTCCATGTAAGTAAATGCTGGAGATAATTGAAATTTAAGATGAAAACATTTGCAAGTATATTTTAATCATTTGAATGAAATCCTTCTCAAAGGATGAAATTTTTCTGCATTATTAATCACAACATACTTAGTGCCATTCAGTTGGTTTTTTGGAGCTAAGATCTCTTCAGTTAGAACACACATTTTTGTGTACTGATAGTTTTAGAGGAGCTAAAGTGATCAGGATTTAGCTTGTTCTTTTCCTGAATGTCCCCAAGACCCAGTTTCCCCACAGTTGGGGTTAACTTAACATTTTTCAAATCCTACAGGAAAAAATATATTTTACAGCTTTACATGATGCATAGCATACATACAAGAAATAAAAGCGTGTTCTTTTCCTATTCTATTTCATTCATATTTTTCTGTAATAGCTTACGGAAAAACCCAAACAAACTTTTTGGCCAGCTCAGTATTATTTTTCCATTGTATTTTTGGCTTTTAAAAAGGATTTTTAGGCTTCCCTTGTGGCACCATTGGTAAATAATCCACCTGCCAAGAGACAGGAAACACAAGAGACATGAGTTCATTCCCTGGGTCGAGAAGATCCCCTGGAGTAGGAAATGGCAACCCACTCCAGTATTCTCCCCTGGAAAGTTGCATGGACAAAGAAGCCTGGCAGTCTACATCCATGGGATTGCAAAGAGTTGGACATAATGCAATCCAGTTTTTAAATCTGAAGTATATTTAATTCACAATGTTCTGTTAGTTTTCAAGTGTACCCCTGTCAGAATTTAAAAGTAGGGGTGGCGGTTAAAATTAATCTGATGACTCATTAATATGTCACTATTGGAAACTTCGAATTTGTGACCTACTGTGAGTTTCTACGATCTCTAGGTCTTTTCGTGCCTATGTGCAGTATGCAATATACTCCGTTGCTCAGTCATGTCTCTGCAACCCCACAGACTGTAGCCCACCAGGCTCTTCTGTCCCTGCAACCCTCATTTCTTGCATCCCCTGCATTGGCAGGTGGATTTTTACCACTAGAGGCACCTGGGAAAGCCCCTTTGTCCCTAAACTCAAAACTATTATAGTTTTAATCTTGTTTCTTTATGTTCACCTGACTATGTTCATCTGTGTACCCTTAATTTTCAGTGGTGGTGCTGAAGTCCATCACAGCTCACCATTTTAGAAAAATCTGCTGATCACAAGTCACAAGAGTCTGTCCTTTTCTCCTGCCTGTTTTATTTTCTCTCTCTCTCTCCTTTCTCCTTTCTTTAAAATTTCCCAGAGATTTCTGGTACTTTGTATTTGAAAGAGTTCAGCTTTCAAGGCTATCAACAATCACTGACAGAGTCTCCTCATTCTAATTGGAAGCATTTGTACATGTTCACTTTCTACAGTTTGGTAACTTGCTATTTAAATTTTTTTCAAACTTTGAAGTTTAGAGGTTCCTGAATGATAAAGTTATATCTAGAAAAGTGAGTCACTATATACCATACTGTGTTAAAATACATATAATGCAAGAAAATTTCTTTAGGTCGTTCAAATAAATGGCTTTTCGCAGTATAAAAATTTTCTCAGTTGTACCATTAATTGAAATAATACTAAATAAATGCAATGATTCTGAGTTAATTCACATTTTGTTCTCTACATTTATTTGCAAAAATTATAGTCAAGAGATTTACCACAAGCACAAAGTAATGCACTTCAGAGTAAGCTAACTGGTGATCACCAGAAGGATATTATTAATAACTCTAGCTTTATAAAACAAATAATATTATGGGGAAAATGCAAAAAGAAAAAGCAATTCTTATTGAATGGGACTTGTTGAGCAATGGGTTAACATGCTTTTTAACCAAGGATGAAATATAATATTTCAACTTTTATACATTAAGAGTGATTTTTGTTTCTATACCTTTTCTACAATTACCATTTTGGTGACTGTTTTATATAAACACAAAAGCAGTGTTTACAGAGCTTTAAATAAAGGGTAACATGCTTAGATGCAATCTCATAATTTTAAGATATCAAAAAAACAGATTTTAAAGTCCATGAGCTCAAAAATTTAATCAAGTAAATGACGACATCACTCCACAATGGTGTCTTAAAAACAGAGAGGATTCTTTAGTGTTGGAGTTTTCCACTGAACATTTACATAATCCCTCAAAATAATTGGGTTTTTGTTGCAAGAAAATTGCTTACCTGGAAATATTCAAAAGTACATTTCCTCTATGGATCTATAATCATGATTCTGCAAGCTCTCGGGTGACTTTCATGAGACATAGGCTCATTTAATTGAAAATGATTGAGTGCCCAGCACACCACAGATGCCCAGCCTAAATAACAGCAGTGGAGATCACCAGGAGTCAGCTTCTTATTTCAAAAACAAAACCAAATATATTTGGTCTCATTTCCAAGATAACCACTTGTGTGTTTCCAGAGTATCAATGCGTGATTAAATTTTGAAGCCATGAGATGGAAGCAAAAGACCATATGGGCCTCAGAAAAGTAACTCATATGAAAAGGACAGCACATGGAGATATATATATATATATATATATATATATTAATTATGAGCACTTAGAACTAATTGCCCAGTATTATTCCTTTAAAACACTTTAGAAAAAAACTGATTATACTGCCTTTAATTTTTAATTAATTAATTGAGACAAGTTTATATCTCTCTAGATATCAGGACACAAAGTGGGGGGAAAAAAACGATTTAAATTCTCTGTAACATTTATCACTGAAGGGCTGACTTTGTGAGAGTTTGTAGATGAGTCCCTCATTATGTTTATTCCACGAATTATTTTGGTGACATATTAAGCGTTGCTTTTAGGAAGACAGACACACTTTGGGGAGTGTTCTCTTTGAGCTTCCTGCTTATTATAGTCAACCCCTGAAGCTGTGCGTTGTAGTCCAATACATTGGTGTTATGTTTGCACTGATATTGTTTTGTAGTTACGATGTGCAGGCCTAATCATCTCAAATATATAAAATTAAAAGCATAATATAATTAGCTTTTTAAAAACAAACATATTTAATAATGGAATAATTATTATGTACATAATCATAAAATCTAGGCAGAACTATTTAGATATATGTAGAAATTCTTTATATAATATTTGGATATGCCAATGCAGGTTTCATTCATAACTGATAATCTTCTATAATTAACTAAAACATAGGCATTCCTAAAGTTTATAAGAACTTTCTCATTCTTGTCAACTTCCCTGGGTTACCCTGAAAAGCCAACATGACAGAAGTGAAAATACTGTGAAAATAAGAAAATGTAACCATCAGTGATGTTAAACTTTTTTTTAAAGTGTTTTTGTAATCCCCATTCTATCGTTTAGTTACTGTGTGACTAGAAAAGGTCATGTAACATCGACAAGGCTCACTGTCCTTATCTATAAAATGAAAACAGTCTAAGGGTCTTTGTAAACCTTTTACAACAGGGTAATTTTGTGGTTAAAATAAGACTAGCATAAGGGAACTGGGAAACTTATGTTAGAACAAGGCTTTATATATCGCAAACCCTGGATTATCAACCACTCATGAACCATGTTATTCACTTAGTCTTGGTTTCTTAAAACCTTCCAGATCTCTTCTTTAGCTTTCTGTCAAGCTAGCTAATGGTTAATCTCTTTCATCCCAGCTGAACTTCTTCATAGCATCGACTTTTCCACTTTGGGGAACCAGAACTCATTCTCTACCCATTCTAGTCCTTTCCAATTTTTCTAAGTGTTTTTTCTACCATAACAGTATGGAGGGGCTATTCCTATGTCCCAGGACTTTCTCATTTCTAGCCACATTTTATTCCTTAACAACTATTCATGCCTCTGTCTTTCTTTTCTATAGCTCATTATTATTATCATTATCATTATTATTAAACCTCAACAAAACGGCCATGCTGCCTGCCAGTTTTGCCATGACTTTAGTTTGGATTCCTTTGCTGTTCAAACATGCTTTGAAAAATCACAGATCATCATCAAAGAATGTGTTTATTCTGCTTATTACCTTGAATTTCAGAACCATGGAAGAACTGTGAGATAACAACTCTGTTCCCAAGGTTGCCATAGTAGCCCAGTATCAGCATATATATTAAATATGTAATCAAGACTTCTAAGTTTAAAAGTTGGTGAGGTACACTATGTACTTTTTGACAAAATAATAACTTATCATCCTCATGGCTATTACTTATTATGAAATTAGTTGGAGGCTGAAAGTGTTTTAAATATGGAAATATATGTGCAATTTGTTTATAAGGTTTTATTTTCTAATTTTAGAGAATAAAAAACACTTGGTATATTTACATTGGCAAACTATGGGCTTTGGGGTAAAAATGATAGGTTCATATAGATTCACTGTAATAAATGTACCACTGCCATGAGGGATGTCGATAGTAGGACAGGTTGGACATGAGTGGGGATGAAGGCCACGTGGGAAGTCTGCACTTTCCACTCAGGGTCACTGTGAACCTAAAAAGTAGTTTATTAACTAAAAAAAAATTGATTTGAGTATGTGACTTTTTCAAGACCAGTCAGGCCACAGATATCTACAGATTTATAATTCAAAGTTACTTCCATTTCTCTTTCTACCACTCACACAGCTTTTTCTGCCCCAGAGCATGATAACTTAGGCATTATATCTGAACATAAACAGAGACCTAGATGAGTATTTAGTAGGCTTTCTATAGTACAGATGGAAGGAGAGAGGCAATTATTGTGTAATTAACATCTATTAGGCATTAGGTCAAATCATATTAAATTGTTATCACTATAGATCATATTCTTTTCTCAAAATTTGGGAAAGAAAATCAGAATGGAGCCTGTATTGCTGATAGAGCTCCCTAAAGAGGAGCCAGGAGACTATTAAGAAGTGTGACTTTTACATATGTCAGCCTGAATGGGATCTAACCTTTTGATCTGTTGTTGTCCTAGTTAATGTATACAGATCATCAGCTAGAAACTCAAGACAATTATTGGATCCATATCCTAAAATAACCTGTAGCAGCCTATCTACTTATTCGACTATCCTAAAATAATACGTGTTTCCTTACATACAAATATTTCCTGATTCACATCAGAAATACAGTTCTCACCAGGCAACTTTTAACAGCCTCATGGCTTTTTGACTTTAGAAGCCCCTGATTCTTTCTCTTCACCTGAACACTCTTTTGGTTTAACCAGAATCTCTGTCTACTGAATGGCAATTTCTAAGATCCCAAATAAACTGTTTTATTATTTGCAGCCTTCTGCACTGTTTTTCAGTTGACAAATTCAAATTTTGTTCTGTTTGGGGTAGAGCATTTTACTTTGCATAAATTGCTCTCTTTAACTCCTGGTTGTTTTCCTCATTTCTTTGGGCTGTGATTGGATTATGTGACAGGAAATAATCTGTGATTTGTAAAAAGGTACATATTAGACTGAAGAAAAAAAAAAAAACAGATGATATAAAACTATTTTGCCTTAATGTACAATGCATTTTTAAATCTCTGTTATGCTAACAGGACAATGCACGAGTATGTTCTTAACAGATTCCTTCTTAAATTCTAGATCATTTTGAAAACAGATGTGTTCCTCCAAGTGTTCCCCTAAAACACCTCACTATAACACGTGATCTATCTTAAGGATTAAAATCTTTCCTCTTGTACAGAATAGCAATGGTATGTGCAATGCTATTACATAAACTACAGTCATATCAACAACATACAAAAATTGTGGTTACCAGAGGTAAAAAAATAAATATAACATAAACATAATGCTGGAGGTATGGAAAAATTTATCAGAACTTATAATTATTTTCTTTTATAGAATAATACCAAATACACATTTATTTGGCCTACTTATTAGAGTGTTTTAGACATTTGATTAAAATGAATAATGATTATTTAGCTATAGCATGTAGAGGGCAACCCCACACCATTTAAAGTCATAATTTTAATATAATATAACATCTTTTTTTACACCTGTTCTTCTATAAATGGAGAACAGTGCTGCCTGAAAGCTGTCTGGGAATTCAGCCAAAGAAAGAAGAGGTTGCAAAAACTCTAGGGACTTGAAAGAAAAGTAGCTGGCATTAGCTTGGTCCTTACTTTAAACTAAAATTAAAATAAAAGACAGACATGTACAGTAATCTCTCTTTTAAAGAAAGAATAGAATGCCTCTATAGTAATGTCAAGTGGAACATTTTGATCCTGGCCCAAGTTATACAGCTGTTCCACAGCAAAATAGCAAAAGGCTTCAGTCCAAAGCAGGCAAATAAGGCATGATTGTTCATAAACAGTCACTGGGGCCCTCACATTTAGAACAAAGAAAACAGCATTAGCATACAGGAGGCCAGGTTAGGAACATGAGTCTCAGTATGAGATGAGTCACACCGTCGTTTTGTGACTTATACAAAAAGCAGCAGTGAGTTTTTTGTCTATTAACTTGCATAATAATCATTAATTGATTCATTCTTTAGGAAATCATATATTGGTCAAATATTTTTAAGAAACAATAAAGATTTGTTCATGAGTTAAAGAAATTATTGAAGTCAGCAACAAAATGTGAAGAAATCGTAGATTTATTATCCATTCCTGATTCTCACCTGCTCATTAAATGGGGATCAGATAAATGATAATAATAACAGAAATTAAGTACTTCAGGAGTCAATTAGAAGCTTAGAAGCTAAGGCACAGTGTTGCTTCTCAGTGAATCCAAAATAACAGAATGAGGAATCAGGTGTAATGGAGAATTTTGACTGTGATTAACAGAATAAAATAGGAAATTCTAACCTGACCCTTGGGTACATGTGATATTACAACTTCATTTTTACTCATACTCTTTACAGGCTCTTTCGATCCTATCTTAAAATATGAACAGCCTCTCTACTATTTTTTTTATTTTAAAACTTCTGTTTGATGCAGCATTCTTTTCTCAGCCCTTTTCAATTTTTCATGATTCATTTTCTGAAATGGGTTGCCTTCTCATTTTCTTTGCCTTCCCATCGCCTAACTCCCTGATTGTAGTTGTTACTGTTCTGTCACTAAGTTGTATCTGTCCCTATGTGACCCCACGGACTGATACACACCAGGCTCCCCTGTTCTCCACTATCTTCTGCAGTTTGTTCAGATTCATTACAACTGAGTTGGTAATGCTATCTAACCATCTAATCCTCTGCTGCTCCTCCTTTTGCCTTCAGTCTTTCCCAGCATCAGAATCTTTTCCCATGGGTCGGCTCTTGGCTCTTCACATCAGGTGGCCACAGTATTGGAGCTTCAGCTTCAGTAACAATCCTCCCAATGAATATTCAGGTTTGGTTTCCTTTCAGATTGACTGGTTTGATCTCCTTACACTCCTAGGGACTCTCAAGAGTCTTCTCCAGCACCACAATTCTAAAGCATCAGTTCTTCTTTGGCACTTAACCTTCTTTATGGTCCAACTCTTAAATCCATAGGTAACTACTAGAAAAACCATAGCTTTGACTATAATAACTCCCTGATTAATCCATTTCAGTTTCCTTTCTGTTCTATTTGCTCTAATGAGATGTGTTTTCTTCATAATCAGAAAGAATATTCTCTTATTTTTTTGGCCCTATCTGCCTCATCTGGCATTGTTGGAGATGGAATGTAAACTAGAGAGGCTAGCAATGAGACTGTCTTTAAAGATGCTAATGTCTTCATTTGTAGGAAATGATAGTTACTTTGAAAATGCAGAAGGATGGATTTTAACATAATTGGGACACAAGAGAAGTAGTGGCCTAAAGGCAAAAGGGAGTCAGAGAATTTGGCTATATCTTTAATGTCAATGGCCTGAAGGTCTACAAGGAAAGAAGATGGTAAAAAGAGAGTCAGGAATAAGAATATAATACAAGTGAATAAGTCAATGTACATTTACTTTTGGACCATAGCATATAGAATAAAATAGTATGATCTATAATAATAAAGACTAAATATAATAATCATTTTAACCCATACGGAGCTTAGGAGCTAATTGCTCAGAAGATACTATACTAATTAGAGAATTTTTTATATGACTGTCAACTATGCTAGAAATGGTCAGCTTGGTAGGAATTTGGCAAGTTTCCAGAATGAGCATAAATACAGAAGTCTGATACAAAAAAAAAAAAAAGCAACAGTGAAATGTGTCTTGAGATGAGCCAGTTCTCAAGCATCTAGAGCTTCAGCATCAGTGCTGCTCATTATTGTAGGGCCAATCCTAATTTTTCAAAAGTACTTTGACTAACATAAGTGACATTGACTAACATAAGTGACAATTTAGACTCAGCAATTGAAGTAGCAGAATAGCTGAAGAAATGTAATCTTTGGGCAATGATTGAACTAAGTTTATTTTATTATTATTATTATTATTATTTTACTTATCGTTCTTTTATTTTTAAAGAAGATCTCTAACCTGGGTATTGATAGCAAGGAAAGGTTACTGTTTGGTTCTTGTTGCTTATAATGACAATTAGGTTTTGATCAACATTCAAACTTGGACACTAGGTAAATGCCATGAACTAAGTAAAATCCTGACTCATCCATTTAAAATCTGGATGGATTGGGAAAACTGGTTAACACTGAGCTTTAGTTTTCCTTTTTGTAAAATAAGAAGCCTTCTTATTTCCATTACTGATAGCAAAGTGATATTAATCAGGATCTTTCTGAGAAAGATGACATTTCCTATTTCTTAAACTTCTGGGGCCTTTGTATTTTTAAATAAAATAAATATATGAGATTATTGTTTTTCATTCATCTGCAGTGCAAAGGATTATTGCATATCCAAGCTTATTTCCAGGTAACTGAAACAGAGACCCACAATAAGGCACTTTTATTCAACCATATCTGAGCTGAGGAAAATGGATTACTTACATAACTAATTACATAGATCACAACATAAGTATTCACCGAAAAAAAAGAAAAAAAAAAGATAGTGAAAGTGGATATAGAATTAAAGAGAAGATCATTGACAGGTACCTAGATGCTATTTGATCTGGAATGTATTAATTCTCAAGCATTCTATATATTATACTTCCCATCTTCACCTCATTTAATTGTGTAAATTGTACACATATCCTACATGTACACATATGTACTTTGGGGCAGAACTATGGAGAGAAGGTAAAAGTCAAACTCCTTTGCTATGCCCTGATCCTGGTCATGTTTCTTCATCATATCTCCAAATGCTGACCTCTGAGTTTACAGGAGAAACAGAAGCAAAAGAGAGAGACAGGGAGAAGGGAAGAAGGAGAGATGGGAAAAAAATCAAAAGGAAAAAGAGAGGAAATGGAAGGGAAATTTAGGAAAGAACCTCTGGTATGAGAAATACAGAATTGGGAGTAAAGAAATTGGATTTCATTATGTCTAAAGCAGACTAGAGTTGATTACACTTCTTTCTTAGTTAAAGTACTGAGTGATTAAGTGAAAGTCACAGTCAAGTCTGACTCTTACAGTCCATGGAATTCTCCAGGCCAGAATACTGGAGTGGGTAACTTTCCCCTTCTCCAGGGGATCATCCCAACTCAGGGATCAAACTCAGGTCTCCCACATTTCAGGCGGATTCTTTACCAACTGAGCTATGAGGGAAGCCCCTAAAGTACTGAACTTATAGCTAAAAGCTCTGCTGTAGCTGTAATACTGAAATACAGTCACATTTAGATAGCATACTAGTTGATAGTTGAAAAGTGTTTTCTATAAGCAATTTAAGCTTATTAGTGGTAAAAACTATGAAAGTGAATTGCACAGGATATATAGAGTAAAGCTACTTTGAAAAAAATTCCTCCCTTTCAAGGCCTAAAATGCCTTAAATGTTTCTTAAAAGAAAAAAATAGATAAATTTGCAAAATGCTCTTTGTCAGTATACTTTTAATCTCTAGAAAATAATTACTGGAAGAGAGAACAGTTCTAAAATATCAATTCTGTGACAACAAAAGCATGAATTCACATAGTGTGTTAAAAAGTATAAGACAATAAAATTCAGGAAGCTGAAATTTCAGGTTTCTGTATTAAAATTACTTTAGAAAAGTTGCACATGTGTTAGTATGAAATTTAGACTTAAATATAAATGTTATTAGAAAAAATTTTTTAGTAAATAAGTGTGATTTGCACAAAAACTATCCCATACAGTTATATATGTTTCTTGTTTAGTCGCTAAGTTGTTTCTGACTCTTTGAGACCTCATGGACGGTAGCCTGCTAGGCTTCTCTGTCCATGGGATTTCCCAGGCAAGAACACTGGAGTGGTTAGCCATTTCTTTCTCCAAGGGATCTTCCTGAATCAGGGATGGAACCAGCATCTCATGTATTGGCAGGTGGATTCTTTACCACGTGGGAAGCCTATAGTTGTATACAGAGAACAATTAAATACCTCCCATTAAAATTTAAACAGAAATGCAAATCAATGGAAATATCTTAGAAGATCAAAAAAATGACTTTCAGTTCCAAGTAGAGTGTTACCATAGAGTGATCAAAGCACTTTCCAAAGAAATAATCCTTATTTGACATCCCATACTTGAATTTTCCATTAATATATTTTCTATTGATATATTTCCAAGAGTTAACTTTTTATAAACATGAATGTCAAACATAAAATTTTAGAGTCAAAGCGATGTTAGAACTCATTATGCTAAAAATGAAATCTTTTTTTAATTAAAAGTATTTAGTCTGTGACCCTTTCATTCACATTACCTCCAATTATAACACATCAACAAATTATGTCTCATGGGGTTACATTAAAAGTGTAGATTTGATTTCTCTTATGAAAATTATTTTCCATGTAATTAAAACATGGACATATTTTGAGGATTCAATATTTTCAGAGCTTTTCATGAGAGAATTAAGTTCAGCATATGTAACTTCTATCAATCTGATGATGTAAAAACAGTGCTTGTTGAAGTCTATACTCCTTTCAAGTTGAAATAGTGGGGAAAAAAGGGGGGGGAAAATCTCAGTTGGAAATCTTCCCAGAAATTTCACCAAATGATAAAATACAAGACCAATCTTCTACAGATACTTAATGAAGGCATGGTTCAGGGGGATTTCTTTTCTGAGATCGTTTTGCCCAGCAAGAAAAGACACAAATTGTGGATTTCTGATAGTTAAATCCTGCAATCAAAGCAAGATAGGATAAAAAGTAAAAATTTTTATTGCTCATTAAATCACTTACAGTGGTTTTCCTTTGG
This sequence comes from Oryx dammah, assembly GCF_014754425.2. NCBI lineage: Eukaryota > Metazoa > Chordata > Mammalia > Artiodactyla > Bovidae > Oryx > Oryx dammah. The sequence goes on from NW_024070186.1 coordinate 122,520,926, forward strand.
ATTCACAAGTCAAAATTAAAGGCTGTCCTTCTTGTGGAAAAGGAGTGGATGGTATAATCTTAACTGATGGTGTATCTAGAAAAAAAAAAGGAATATTAAGAAAGGTCATTAAACACATGTAAAGCTGTATATTTAATAACTATATATCAGGGTGTATGTTCAAGCCATTTTGTATAATTGTATATATTTATAAAAGGTCTCAGTGAAACGGGGTCTGAAGTTTAAGAAGCTACCATCCTGTCCAGGAAAAGCTTACCAAAATATCTGAGTATCTTATGAGGGCCACTGCTGTATTATTTCTGAAATCTGAATTTAAAAGTGAAATTGCAAAAGTAGTTCAGATGAATATCAAGCATTTCATACAATTGTTTCTTCAACTATTATAGATGGCTATGAATACTATTATTATGGACTGAATGCATTTATGTGCATTTGAATAACAACACTCTCATTGTTGCAGGAATACCAAGGACTCACAATAAGAAACCCTAAAAGAACTTGAGACCAGTCTCACAAGAATTATGCAGAATCTTTGAAAATGCAGTAATGCAGCCCTTATCACACACTGTTTGCTTCATGTTGATGTATTACAAAACCAGTAAATATTGTAAAGTAATTAACCTCCAAGTAAAAAAAATAAATTTATATTTAAAAAATTAAAAAAAATAAAGTACAGTTAGCAAATTATCTGAAATAGTTATTTAGAACATTAATAAAAATTAAAATGTTGTTGTATATGCTATAACATAATTGTTAGAAAGTTATTTCCATTTAACAATAAAATCATCCTTGGTGCAAGAAGATACAAAAATACCTTGAGACAGTTATAACTTTTATGCCATGTCAGTCATTTCAGTAGCTCAGTAGTGTCTGACTCTTAGCAACCATATGGACTGCAGCATGCCAGGCTTCCCTGTCCATCATCAACTCTCAGAGCTTATTCAAACTCATACCCACTGAGTTATGTCATGTAATGTCCTTTAACCAATCAGTCACTGTTTTTACATCATAATTACATTATGGAATCAATCATATTACATAGAAAGAAAGGAAAATAAACTAAAAAAAAATAAGTCTAAACAGGCTCATTCCTTTATGAGACATTGCTGGCCCTAGATTTGTGTGGCTCCCAGTCAGCATGGAACTCTCTCCTTTTGTTTCCATATCCTCAACAATAAACAAAATAAGCTATGAATGCTCCATGAAGTCACAGCTATTCTCACCTTTCCCTTAGTTGTGAACTATCCTTAGGTTATATTCATACTCTGACTTTGATGGCAATTAAATAAGTATCAATCAATTGGGTACTTTCTAGGTTTCCTAATTCAGGAAAGTATTTATTATTCAGATTTGTCCTTAGAGAACAATGAACTGAAATTATAAAAAGAAAGAGGAAAGTGAAAGAGGAGAGTGAAAAAGCTGACTTACAATTCAACATTCAAAAAACTAAGAACATGGCATCTGGTCCCATTACTCCTTGGCAAATAAATGGAGAAACAATGGAAACAGTGACGGACTTTATTTTCTTGGGTTCCAAAATCACTGCAGATAGTGGCTGCAGCCATGAAATTAAAAAATGCTTGCTCCTTGAAAGAAAAGCTATGACCAACCTGGACATCCATCTAGTCAAAGCTATGGTTTTTCCTATAGTCATGTGTGGATGTGAGAGTTGGACCATAAAGAAAGCTGAGTGCTGAAGAATTGATGCTTTTGAACTGTGGTGTTGGAGAAGACTCTTGAGAGTCCCTTGGACAGCAAGATCAAACCAATCAACTGTAAGGGAAATTAGTCCTAAATATTCATTGGAAGGACTGATGCTGAAGCTGAAGCTCCAATACTTTGGCCATCTGATGCAAAGAACTGACTCATTTGAAAAGACCCTCATGCTGGGAAAGATTGAAGGTGGGAGGAGAAGGGGATGACAGAAGATGAGATGGTTGAATAGCATCACCGACTCAATGGACATGAGTTTGAGCAAGCTCCAGGAGTTGGTGATGGACAGAGAAGCTTAGTGTGCTTCAGTCCATGGGACTGCAAACAGTTGGACAAGACTGTGTGACTGAACTGAACTGAGAACAGTAAAGAAGATCCCGTGGAAGGCCTTCTGTTCAGTTCAGTTGCTCAGTCGTGTCCGACTCTTTGCAACTCTTTGCATGAATCGCAGCACGCCAGGCCTCCCTGTCCATCACCAACTCCCGGAGTTCACTCAGACTCATGTCCATCGAGTCAGTGATGCCATCCAGCCATCTCATCCTCTGTTGTCCCCTTCTTCTCCTGCCCCCAATCCCTCCCAGCATCACAGTCTTTTCCAATGAGTCAGCTCTTCACATGAAGTGGCCAAAGTACTGGAGTTTCAGCTTTCGCATCATTCCTTCCAAAGAAATCCCAGGGCTGATCTCCTTCAGAATGGACTGGTTGGATCTCCTTGCAGTCCAAGGGACTCGCAAGAGTCTTCTCCAACACCACAGTTCAAAAGCATTGATTCTTCGGCGCTCAGCCTTCTTCACAGTCCAACTTTCACATCCATCCATGACTACAGGAAAAACCATAGCCTTGACTAGGCGGACCTTAGTTGGCAAAGTAATGTCTCTGCTTTTGAATATGCTATCCAGGTTGGTCATAACTTTTCTTCCAAAGAGTCAGCGTCTTTTCATGGCTGCAGTCACCATCTGCAGTGATTTTGGAGCCCCCCAAAATAAAGTCTGACACTGTTTCCACTGTTTACTTATAAATTATTTATATTTTCAAACACATTTTTTCTCAATCTTCTAAAGAAAAAAATACATTGAAGATAATCAACAACAATATCCTGTTTATAAATAGGCATTCCATGTACACCATGGTAAAATACTGTAGCATAAAATAACACAGGATGAAAAATCACTTCAAAGAAATATGATGTATATTGTCACATTTTTAAACAGTAGAAAAATAATAAAGAATTGAAATATACTCAAATTTTTATTACCATCATCATATTAATGGAACCAGTTACCATGATGATCATATAATTTTGCCTTTTAAATAGAACACTTTTAAAAGTGAAGAGGAAATATCAGTTTAATTATACAGAGAAACAAGTATGAACCAGAATGATTCTGAGAAAATGAGGGCTATCATATTTTAAACTTTGACCATATGTAACACATACAAAATTCAGTTTCATCCTGACATAAAAATAAAGCTTCAGTTCCAAAGAAAAATGCTACAGAAGATCAGAAAAGTGTTATCTTGGAAAGAGAGTTGTTGTTAGCATGTGTATCTGTTGTTGCTGGGGTGTCTGACTCTTTGTGACCCCATGGACTGCAGTGTGCCAGGATCCCCTGTCCTTCACCATCTTCCAGAGCTTGCTCAAACTCATGCTCATTGAGTCAGTGATACCATCCAACCATCTCTTCCTCTGTTGTCACCTGCATCCAACCATCTCATCCTCTGCAGTCATCACTGCAGACAGTGATTGCAGCCATGAAATTAAAAGACAATTGCTCCGTGGAAGAAAAGCTATGACTGACCTGGACAGCATATTAAAAAGCACAGGCATTACTTTGCCAACAAAGGTCAATCTAGTCAAAGCCATGCTTAGATATGAAAGTTGGACCATAAAGAGAGCTGAGCACTGAAGAACTGATGCTTTTGTACTGTGGTGTTGGAGAAGACTCTTGAGAGTCCCTTGGATTGCAAGGAGATCCAACCAGTCCATCCTAAAGGAAATCAGTCCTGAACATTCATTGAAAGCACTGACTCTGAAGCTGAAACTCCAGTCCTTTGGCCACCTGATGCAAAAAGCTGACTCATTTGAAAAGACCTTGATGCTGAGAAAGATTGAAGGTGGGAGAAGAAGGGGACGACAGAAGATGAGATGGTTGGATGGCATCACCGACTTGATGGACATGAGTTTGAGTAAGCTCCGGGAGTTGGCAATGGACAGGGAAACCTGGTGTTCTGCAGCCCATGGGGTCACAAAGAGTTGGACATGACTGAGCGACTGAATTGAACTGATCTCATCCTCTGTCTTCCCCTTCTCCTTTTCCTTCTGCCTTGAATCTTTCCCAGCATCGGGGTCTTTTCTAATGAGTCAACTCTTCACATCAGGTGGCCAAAATACTGGAGCTTCAGCTTCATCATCAGTCCTTTCAAAAATATTCAGGATTGATTTCTTTTAAGATTAACAGATTTGATTTCTTGGCAGTCCAGGGGACTCTCAAGAGTCTTCTCAACACCACAGTACAAAAACATAACTTCTTTGGTGCTCAGCCTTCTTTATTGTCCAACTCTCACATCAGTACATGACTACTGGAAAAACCATAGCTTTGACTAAAAGATCTTTGTTGGCAAAGTGTACCTCTGTGTGTATCTGTGATGATTAATTTTACATATCTACTTGACTGCACCATGGTTTATCCAGATATTTGACCAAACATTCATTATTCTGAGTGTTTTAGTGAGTGATCTGGGAAGCAATTAACATTTCAATGAGTAGACTGAGTAAAGCAGATTTCTCTCCATAATATGGGTGAAGTTTATCTAATAAAATTAAGGCCTGAATAGAACAAAAATGCTATTGTTGTTTAGTCGCCTAGTTAGGTCTGGCACGTTGTGACCCCCATGGACTGCACCATACTAGGCTTTCCTGTCCTTCACTATCTCCCAGAGTTTGCTTAGAGTTACGACCACTGGATTGAGTCCATGATGCCATCCAAATATCTCATCCTCTGTTGCCTGCTTCTCCTCTTGCTCTCAATCTTTCCAGCATCAAGGTCTTTTCCAATGAGTCAGCTCTTCACAAAGTATTTGGCTACCACATACTTTGGTGGCAAAAGTACTGGAGTTTCAACTTTAGCATCAGTCCTTCCAATGAATATTCAGGGTTGATTTCCTAGGATTAACAGGTTTGATCTCCTTACAGTCCAAGAGATTCTCAACAGTCTTCTCTAGCACCACAATTCAAAAGCATCAATTCTTCAGTGCTCAGACTTCTTTATGGTCCAACTCTTACATCCTTACATGACTGCTGGAAAATCCATAGCTTTGACTAGATGGACCTTTGTCAGCACAGTAGTATCTCTGCTTTTTAATATGCTGTCTAGGTTGGTAATAGCTTTTCTTCCAAGGAGCAAGCATCTTTTAAATTCCTGGCTGCAGTCATTAACTGCAGTGATTTTGGAGCCCAAGAAAATAAAGTCTTTCACTGTTTCCATTGCTTTCCCATCTATTTGCCATGAAGTGATGGAACTGGATGCCATTATCTTAGTTCTTTAGATGATTAGTTTTAAGGCTGACCTTCCCACAAATAGGAGAGAATTCTTCCTGACAGCATTTGAGCTTGCACATCAGTCTTTTTCTTTCTGCAGATCAGGGTGAAATAGCTGCTCTTCTCGGGACTTGCGCCTACTGACTCTCAGACTAGAACTATCTCTTCTGGTTTCTCCAGACCTCTGGATGCATGATGGAATTGAGGCAGGGATAGGTGGGATCCAGGCAGAACAGTTTCTCCCTTGTGGACAGAAATCCATACTAGCAGAAACTCTGTAAAAGCAGGATGATGGAGGAGGCTGTGCCCTGCCTAAGTAGGAGACAAAAGACCATATATTCCTCATTCTCAAAGTCAAGGTGACCTCCATGACTACACAAGTGCAGAAAAGCTCCTTGGAGGTCAAAAAAGGAGGCGGTATCACCTCATAGTGATGTCAACTGCCCATAAGCCTCTTCATTAGAATCCATCTTGGCTAAGAGATGAGTATCCATAAATGGGAGGTTCCTAAGATACAGCAAATGCAGACTCACAACCAGGCAAATCAAAATGACTGGAAAAGGGAACCCGGGAGAAAAGTCCACATAAAGTGATTGAAACCACCACGAGGGCACAACTGTCTCTCTGAGTCCACCATGTGTCTATTCACACACATATACTCTTTTTCCTCCTAATAAATATTTCACTTATTTCACTATTTTTCCTCTTCTTGGGAATTCTCTTTTCTGCTAAGTCAAAGGGTCAGGGCCTTTTCACTGACTGCTGTTCTACTGGCTAGGGTTCTGTACTCTTATCATTGTGACCCAACTTCAATACCTGGCTGGGAACTGAAGCCCTTCTTCAAGCCACTGCATGCCACGGCCACCCAAAATCAGAACTAAGTCATCAGCTCTTCTGGGTCTCTAACTCACCAATTCAGCCTACACATCTCGGACTGTGTACTGTTTCTCTGTATAATCCTGACAAATATAGAATCCTTATAAACATACCCTGAGATATTTCTTTTATGGGAAGTGACCTCAGGGTGCATTGGAAAGACAGGAATAGAAGGAAGTAGATCAAGCGTGTGTTACTGAGCTGATTACACCATAGGCACTTGCCATTCAGTCCTGCTGTGGAACTCAGACAGATTTGGGAAGGCTGCAAAGTCATTCCACTTGATGGATAAGGGAGAGGAGTATTTAGGGAATATTGACCAATACTCATTAGAAATTGTTTGAGGATTTCTGGGGGTGTTATTTCCTGGGACCCCTGGTCTACTCAGTGCACAGGAATGGTGTGTATCAAAAGGATATGGGAGTCCCCCCAGTATCTGCCTCTGTGAGGTAAAGTACATAGTAGCAAGGAGTTGCTAGAAGAGAGGAAAACAGAATATAATTCCATTTCTCTTAATTCTAAGTAGTTTATTAGAGGCACTTCCCCAGTAGCTCAGCTGGCAAAGAATCTTCCTGCAATGCAGGAGACCCTGGGTCAATTCCTAGGTGGAGAAGATCCCCTGGAGAAGCAACCCAACCAGTATTCTGGGGCTTCCTTGGTGGCTCAGATGGTAAAGAATCCACCTGCAATGTGGGAGACCTCGGTTCAATCCCTGATTTAGGAAGATCCCCTGGAGGAGAGCAAGGCAACCTACTCCAGTATTCTTGTCTGGAGAATCATGGACAGAGGAACCTGGCGGACTACAGTTGGTGCGGTCGCAAAGATTCGAACATGACTAAGCACAGCACAGCACAGTTTATTAGAGGTGAGAATTTGTATAACATACAATCTCTTGAAGCATGGTTCAGCATTCCCTCTAGATACAAAATACAGAATTTGAATTACAGGCAAATGTAAAAGCAGATAATATGTTTAGCAAGATTACTAAATAATCATTAAACTTTTAGGAAGATCACTAAATAATCTCTAAGTTAGCAAAACCAAGTCGTATAATGTGCTGTGCTATACTTAGGTGCTGAGTCATGTCTTACTCTTTGGGACCCCATTGTCTTGTTAACTTATCTCTTAATTAATTTTGAAATTTACTCATTTCATTTTTATAGCTCCACAACCTTTCTTTCATCTAGTCTACCATAACAGTGAATGGTCTCCTCCTGTGTCAACTTTTTATACCTCTACATTGTACTTCTGGAACTAAAAATTGTTTTCTCAAACATATACCTGATGATATCAATTTTTATGTTAAATCTTCACTCTTAAGATGAAAAGCAAAATAATCAGCATGACCTTTAAGTCCTCTCCTGATCGACAGAGGTCTTTACTCTCATACCTTGTAACACTCCATTCATTCTTTGAATTCCAGGTAATTATATTTTCTCCCATGTACTTTAATGAACATGTTTCATCTTAAATTTATACAAATTGTGTGAAATGCTTCATTTGGGGAGGATTGTTTGCCTTTTGAACTCTTTTAAACCTTAACCCAAACATCATTTACTACCCTTATATTAGGTCTGATATCTCTGTTGCATTTTCTCTTTTTCACCCATGTGCAATTTTTAAAAGGCATTGCTGTATCCTCAGTGTGTGGCATAGTGCTTTATACAGAATCTGTGCTTAATAAATAAATTATTAAATGAAGAAACACATTAAATTTATTTCCTTATCACTTTAATACATTAATTTTAAAATATTTTAAAAAGTGATTATTTGAAATGTTATTGAGGTCTGCATTTGTATATAGAATTAATCTTAAATGTTCATGTCACAAAACTTAGATTGGCTTTTATTCTTAGCACATATTTAATTGTCTACTGCTGATTATTTTCCTGGTATAAATTTTCTACATTAGATAATATTAGATAACAACTTTCCAAGATTATACAAATGACAATTTGCTTTTAATGTATATACCACATAAGTAAATGACTTTTCTCTCCTCAACTGACTTTGACAAGGGAAGTACTCAATTATGAAGAGGATTTTTTTAATAGAATCAGTCAAAATTCTAGTTTATAATTCCATGAAATGTCAGTATTTCAAGTTTTCTATATACTCAAAATTATATTTTTACCACAGCAAAACTATAATAATGTGATTAATATCCCAAACGTGACTCTTAAATGTTCTTTTTTAAAGACACAAAATCACTTGGGCTTTAATGAGATTTTTACATAAAAACAAATATCTCTATATTTATGATTCCTATTATATTTTCATTGCTCACTTTATTGTGTCCATAAGGAGCTGACTCAATACTGTTATCAAATTATCGATAACATTTTAGAAATATCTTTAAATTAGTATAGAACTCCTATTCTTACTCAGAAATCTGTTAGCCAACAAAAAAGACCAAAAAAAAACTGTAGTCATCTCAAAAACTGATTTAATTTTAAGAATCATGTTTCCAGGATTTATTCAAAATATTTAATAATTACAACCCTAATGTAAACATATTTTTCTTTTATTTATATATTAAAATAAATGGGAAATTTTCAGTACACACAATTTTCAGTACACACAATTTTCAATGCACAATAGATAGTAATATTCTAAAATAGTATTCAAACTTATGCATATTTATTCCATTAATCTTTTTTATAATCCAGATATGACTGGTAGTCCAGCCTTTCAATGCATGTCTTTGCCAAGTTATTATAAAGAATTACAGTGATTTTCCTGGCGGTCCAATGGTTAGGACTACATGCTTCCACTGCAGGGTACGTGTGTCTATCCCTGGTCACAGGAACTAACATACCACATGCTGCATGGTGTGGCCAAGAAATTTTTTTTGCCCCTGTCCATATTTAGGTTCAGATAAGGCAATGGCACCCCACTCCAGTACTCTTGCCAGGAAAATCCTAGGGAGGGAGGAGCCTGGTAGGCTGCAGTCCATGGGTTCGCTGATTTGGGCTCCACTGAGCGACTTCACTTTCACTTTTCACTTTCATGCATTGGAGAAGGAAATGGCAACCCACTCCAGTGTTCTTGCCTGGAGAATCCCAGGGACAGAGGAGCCTGGTGGGCTGCCGTCTATGGGGTCGCACAGAGTTGGACATGACTGCCGTGACTTAGCAGCAACAGCATATTTAGGTTATTTGTAGATTTTCTTCTTGGTTGTACTTTTTCATTTCAAAGAGTTAGGGAATATATTTTAAACAAAGTTTACTTGTACAGTAATTCCACGCTTGCTTTGGAAATAATCTCTCTATTTTCCAGTCTAGGTGCAATGTGGGCTGCATTTCATCCTGTTCCACTTCTTCACAAAAGGGAATGATATATTTTATTGTTTTCTTCAATACTTTGTGGATGTGTATGATGTTCTGTTTTAAAATTACTGATATAATGTATTGTACTATAGTAATTAAACATTAAAAAATTAGGGAGTTAGTAGAAATGTATTATTATTACCATTACTAATTCACACTTGCTTTATACTCAGATTTTTGCAAAGTAATAATTTCCATGTTGTTTTTAAGATATCTTCGAACTATCGAACTAGGCCAGCTCTAACAATATCATATTTATTAACTGTAAATTTATGCATACAGTAATATAATAGCTATTGCATATAATATGCAATGTTTACCATATGTTACTATATATACACATGGATGAATGACAGGGAACAGTAAATAATTAGCTTTAAGTTATTTCAGGATATATATTGCTATTATAAAACACTATACTCAGTAAAATATGTATTTTTTCACATGTCTTCTTCATTCATCACATTTTGAACATCAAAATCTAAGACCTTAACCTATTCAATTGTGTGTTGTCAGATCCTAATAAAATGCTTGCTACGTTGGAAGAGTTCTTTAAAGGTTAGATGAATATATGAATGAGTTATTTCTTACTTCTTTCAAAATCCAATCAAGTGAGGAAGTTTTGCAGAAGTATATAAAATATAGGGATAGAGTCATTCATCTACAAATTATTTTTCAGTAGTTATTGACAAGCAAAATATGCAGATACTTTAAAGGGTAATGTTTCCTCCCTAAGCTTTTTTCTATAGGAAAAATATATTCTACTTTAGCATTCATCTTTAAAATTAAAGATGTTTTAAAATATACATTTTTAAAGTATTACTTATTTTACTTATCTGAAAGATTCTAGGGCTCATTTCTATGTGTGTGCATAGTCGCTCAGTTGTGTCCGACTCTTTGCGACCCCATGGATTATAGCCTGCCAGGCTCCTCTGTCCATGGGGATTCTCCAGGCAAGAATACTGGAATTGATTGCCTCACCCTCCTCCAGGGCATCTTCCCAACCCAGGCATTGAACCCAGAACTCCTGCATTGCAGGCAGATTCTTTACCATCTTAGCCACAAGGGAAGCCCAAGAATACCAGAGTGTGTGGCCTATCCCTTCTCCAGGGGATCTTGCCAACCCAGGAATTGAACCAAAGTCTCCTGAATTGCAGGTGGATTCTTACCAGCTGAGCTACCAGCTCTCATTTATAAAGAAGCACAATTACTTTCAAGAGACAGATTAATGGACAAAATATTAGCTTTTAAATTATTATTCAAAAATTTTAAATTGTTGTGAACTTGAGATGTAAAGATACCCCCTATTTTATTTGAGGGATTCAGTATTTGAATCAAAGTAAAGATATTGATCCAGTGGAATGGATTTTCTATTTTTAACAAAGATTTTAGTAATTTGAAAAGATGTGACACATGACTGCTTTCCAAGATGTACAAAAAACTCTTAAAACTCAACAAAAAGAAAAATGAAACAACCCAATTAAAAAAAAAAAAAGTCATCAAAGGTCTAAGCAGACACCTCAACAAATATATACACAAAAGGAAAATAAGCATATGAAAAGGTGCTCAGCATCAAATGTCATTATGGAATTGCAAATTTAAACAACAGTGAGATACCACTACACATTATTTGCCTGTGTGTGTGTGTGCTCAGGCTAGTCAGTAGTGTTTAACTCTTTGGGTCCCTATGGACTCTAGCCTGCATGTCTCCTCATGTCTATGGGATTCTTCAGGCAAGAATACTGGAGTAGGTTGCTGTGCCTTCCTCCAAGGGATCTTCCTGACCCAGAAATTGAACTGACATCTCCTGCATTGCAGGTGGATTCTTTCACCCACAGAGGCATCTGGGAAACCCACACACTATACAGAGTGGACAAAATCCAAAAGAGTGACACCACCAAATGCTGATGAGTAGTTAGAGTAACAGGAGCTCTTATTCACTGCTGGTGGGAATGCAAAATGGTTCAGCCACTTTAGGTGATAGTTTGCAGCTTCCTGAAAACTAACATGCCTTCCCATAATAATATATATGTAGTACAAGATAAACATATTACTTTTTATATTCACCTAATTTATTTCTCTTTCACTAAAATGTGTTTTAATTAAAATCCAAATAACTTTACTCAAAGGAGTTGAAAATTTATGTTTATGTTACTTATGAATATATAAAGTAGTTATTTTCATAATTGCCAGAAATTAGAAGTAACCGATTCCTGGGTTGGGAAGATCTCCTGGAGAAGGAAATAGCAACCCACTCCAGTATCCTTGCCTGGAAAATCCCATGGACAGAGAAACCTGGTAGGCTATAGTTCATGGGGTTGCAAAGAGTCGGACACGACTGAGCGACTTCACTTTCACTTTTTCAAGATATCCTTTAGTAGGCAAATGGATGAAGAAACACTGGTACATACAGATGGAGAAGGCAGTGGCACCCCACTCCAGTACTCTTGCCTGGAAAATCCCATGGATGGAGGAGCCTGGTAGGCTGCAGTCCATGGGGTCGCTAAGAGTCAGACACGACTGAGCGACTTCACTTCACTTTCACTTTTCGCTTTCCTGCATTGGAGAAGGAAATGGCAACCCACTCCAGTGTTCTTGCCTGGAGAGGCCCAAGGATGGGGGAGCCTGGTGGGCTGCCGTCCATGGGGTCGCACAGAGTCGGATACGACTGAAGTGACTTCACAGCAGCAGGTACATACAGACAGTGAAATATTATTCAGCAGTAAGAAGAAATGTGCTATCAAGTCACAGGAAGATATATTGGAATCTTAAATGCATATTGCTAAATGAAAGAGGACAGTCTGAAAAGGTTATATCCTATATAATTCCAACTAAGTTAAATCCTAGAAAAAAGCAAAACCACTGTCAATTAAAATATCAGTGATTATCAGGGAATCTGGGAGAGCAAAAGAGAAATCAAGAAGTAAAGCACAGGGGTTTAAGGACAGTGAAATTATTTTCTATGATATTATAAATATGGCTACATGGCATTATACATTGGTCAAGAACTATACAACATAAAGAATGAACAATAAAGTAAATTATAAATTTTAGTTAACAATAATCATCTATTAATATTAGTTCATCAGCTGTAAAAAATGTACTATAATAATGCAAAAGATTAATAATAGGAGAAACTGTGAGGAGATGGGATACCAGTGTGTATGAAAACTTTGCTTGTCAATCCATCTTTCTGTTAAACAAAATCTGCTTTAAAGAATAAAGACTATTGATGTAAAAGAAAGAAAAAAAAAAGTCTATGAACCCAGATAGTAAAAACCATCTCTGCTGATATATTAACAGCGAATACAATAAAGCTGAATATATCAATAGATTATACTAGTTTTCTAACCATATGTTTTTCTCTAAAAAATATCTCTGTGTGTATTATAGTTCATTCAGAAAATAGGGCTAGCATAATCTGAAAGTATTGGGACCTTGAATAGGCAGTCTCTTAAAAAATAAGCCACTTTATCTTTTAAAAATAGACATATCTATTTTGTCCATGAATAATTGCTTTGCAGTGTTGTGTTTCTGCGGTAAGATGAAGTGAGTCAGCTCTGTGTATACATGAATCCCCTCTCTAGGGGACCCCACTCCCACTCTCCCATCCCGTCTATCTAGGTCATCACAGAGCACTGAGTTGAGCTCCCTGTGCTGTACAGCAGCTTCCCACTAGATAATCTATTTTACACAGAATAGTGTATATATGTCAATCCTAATCTCCCAGTTGATAACACTTATGTGTGGGATCTAAAATACAACACAAATGAACTTATCTGCAAAACAGAAACAGATTTACAGACATAGAGAACAGATCTGTGGTTGCCAAGGGAATGGGGGCTAGGGAAGGCATGAATAGGGAGTTTGGAATTACCAGATGCAAGCTATCATATAGAGAATGAATAAACTATAAGAACCTACTGTACAGCATAGAGAACTATATTCAATATTCTATATAAACCCTAATAAAAACATGAAAAAGAAAATATATATGTATAACTGAATTATTTTGCTGTACAATAGAAATGAACTCAATATGATGAATCAATCATGCTATGCTTAGTCTCTCAGTCGTGTCCAACTCTTTGCAACCCCGTGGACTGTGTAGCCTGCTGGATCCTCTGTCCATGGGGATTCTCCAGGCAAGAATACTGGAGTGGGTCGCCATGCCCTTCTCCGGGGAATCTTCCCAACACAAGGATCAAACCCACAGCTCAGGTGGATTCTTTATCATCTGAGCCACCAGGGAAACCCAAATCAGCCATAATTCAATAAAAAAAGAAAAAGGTAAAGGAAAAGAGATTTATAAAATGGAATTAGTTATTAAATTGAAAGTTTAAAATACAAGGTATTAATGATTTGTATTTATTTTCTCAATATTAGTTTTTACTTTCCAAAATCATTTCTGTCTCATTTTATTATCCAATATTTATTCTATATTAAAATGACTTAAAGTTGTCTTCAAAACATACACCAACATCTATACTATACCTGGATCATATCATTTGGGGACCCTTTTTGACATATTTTTATGAAATTAATTTCTATGCTTAAAATAATGTTAAAACTTATAAAATGTTTTTTACATACCTATTTTATGATAAGCTTGATCCAAGAAAGACCACTTGAGACTATATTATTTTGACCTATGAATTTGTTATGTTTTTAAATTATGGAATCCCTACTCACAAATATATACATTCTTCTTCACTGGGCTTTAATAACACAAGAAATGTTAATTCTATTAACAATATAAATTTTACAGTAACACTTTGAATTCCTGCACCTAGATCACTTAAAATATTTGGTGATCCAATTACTTTTAACATTTTGGTATTGCAGGGACTAAATAAAACATTCCCATTACAGATATAGAAAATTAACTCATGACCAGCATGCGCCGATAATACATTACTATGGGTGATATACTAAATGAATGCATTTTCCCTGAAAAAGTTGAAAAATAAAGGTTGTACATTAGACCAATTTTAATAATACAATCAAGTGTATTTTTTTCTAAGTGCCAGACATACACACACATAGATCATTTTATGATTCTAGCATGTATATGTTTTATGAGCTTTGTGAAATACTTTGGCCTCCATTAAACACACTTCCAAAGCACCTTCATGCATAAATTGGCATTTTGTTAATCAAAACAACTTTATTTTATGTGGAAAATTTAATCTAAAGATAATTTTCATTTCACCTTTGACAGTTCTCCATTTATATCTGTGCTTCTGTACCATAGAAAATTTGTGGTAGATAAGATAATTAGAAAACCAACATTTTATAGATTAAGATGCCAGATGAGTGAGAGATGCTACTTTAAAATGCAACTTGTAACATTCACCTTTATGTCTAATAAACTTTCAGTCATGCCTGACTCTTTACAACCCCATGGACTGTAGCCCACCAGGTTCTCTGTCAATGGTCTTTTCCATACAAGAATACCAGAGTAGATTGCCATGCTCTCCTCAGAAATAAAGTTACAAACAAAAAATAATCAAAGCTTCCAAGCTCATTTGTATTCAATCTCTCCTACTATAAACAGAATTTTATTTTTTATTCTATTTTATTGAGACAAGTAGAATCAAAGTAGAACTGATCAAGTACAAGAGATAGTCCCGGAAAATAGTAGATATATACAGTCAAGACTTCAGTTCCTCTAGGAACAAAGCAATTCTCTCTAAAAGACCAAAATAAGAAAGGAAACTCTTTAGAAATACAAAATTTTAATATAACATGTTAAAAAGAAAAAGGATTAATTGTATTATTTATTTGCATGTTAACTAGAATGGAAATAAGAACCTCAAGAAGGTAAAGATCAGGACTGTAATTTGACCATTTAACTCCTTATATTATTATGGAAATGAATCCAGGAGCTTTTTGGCTATTAAAAGTACATAATGGGTTTCTTATTTTTAGTCATTAACCTAATTGATCTCATTTAAACACAGTTTCAACACTGAATCTTCCTAAGTCACTCTCTCCATCCCTTCCCCCCTCCCTTCCTCTCTGTTTTTTTCTTACTAGGTTTCTCACAAATTCTCACACTGAATTTGTTTAGGCTCACAAGCAGGGGGTCTTCTATAACTTAAACTAGGTACCGTTTTATAGGTTGATGTCTGTGTATGTGTGAATAGTTACTTCTTGTATAGGCAAATCATGGCAATGTCACACAATAAAAATACTAAACAAATATTATTGATAGCATAAGATTTCATGGCTCAATGATTATGCATATTTATACCTTACAACACACATACACATAACACTTAAAACCTGGGCTCTTATTTATCCAATCGGCAGTTCAGTGGCACAGTACTAAAATGTTTTATCAAAACACTCATTATTCTGAAATATTCTACTAATCTGTCTCTTGTGTTTTCATTTTCAATAACAGTTGATTTTTACAAAATTGTGTCAATATCACACACAGAAATTGAATATTTAGTTATTTTCTTATTTTCCGTGCTTTTACATAATTCTTTCTGTTAGTGGAGATAACATATTCTTACTGAGAATTAAACAAAATATGACTCATACAATCTATTCATCTAACAATTGAATCAGAAAAATAAAATATTATTGTTTTAAAGGGATTTGTATAAAATAGTAAGATGAATTGGAAATTCCATTTAAAAAAAAGTGACTTTTTCTACTGCTCAGGTGCAACACATGCTATTACCTATTATTTGAAATTTGAAAGCACTTGTGGTACACAGTGAAAAGTCTATATTTTCTTAAATTTCAAGTTTAAAGAAATTTTTTTCCATCTATGATATTAAAATTTAAGATTAATATTTTATAAAGCGATGAATGCTGCTGTGACATATTTTATAAGCTGAGTCTTACTAAACTGTATGTCATAGTGTTACAGAATTAAAACATTTAGCTCTAGGAACATAATTCCTCGTCCAATGTGTTCTCGTTATGCTCCTTAACACTATGTGTTTAATGCTTATGTCTTATTTCTCATCAAACTTGCATTTCCACATTAACACAAAATTTTTATTTCAGGTGTAGTCATAACTTCCCAAGTGCAGGAATATACAGAATTTCCACATAATGCATACTGCACATGTGGACTTATGTAGAGTCATAATCTGTTGTTTCTGGAAGTATTTACTGAGATCCTTTAATCACTACTCATAGGTGTTTAGGAAGACTACACCCAATTTGATCAGTTTGCTTTAATTTTGATGCAAATTGGTATTAAATGTCCCTCTTCACTTTTCATTCTTCATTCATCCCTGAGGAATGGTCTGCATCCCTAGAGGAACATTCGGTATTATCATCAGATAGCTTTAATTAACTTCACATACTTGAATGATAGTATGTGAGATGCTAGAAAAAATAATTTAAATAGATCTGGTCTCTGCCTTCTAACCATTTACATATTAAACCATGACAGATGAGTTTTTATTTTTAATTGGACATCAAGTATAATATTTGTCATGTAAAACTTAATAAAAATTAGGCAATTCAATTGTGTTCCTCTGTGAAGATGAAGTTTGCTTAATAATGCACACTGAAATATGATAAACATTTATATAGTATATAAAGTATATACTTTCTGGGCATTTTTATGTAATAGTTCCATTTTGGACCCCCAAGAAAGTGAAAAGGACTTTGGAAGCTAACAACTGGCATCTTACAGCTCACCTGGAATAATCTCAACAGTCATAAACAATTCTCTAGAATCTAAACAATAATCAGATAAAGTCACTTTATGCTTGGGGGTGGAAAAAGAGGCAAGTTTATTCTATGAC
The DNA here is from genome assembly GCF_014754425.2 of Oryx dammah. Taxonomy (NCBI): domain Eukaryota; kingdom Metazoa; phylum Chordata; class Mammalia; order Artiodactyla; family Bovidae; genus Oryx; species Oryx dammah. Next base: position 122,538,160 of record NW_024070186.1, read on the forward strand.
CAGCTCTAAAAGAGCACAGAGACTAATATGTTTAGCAATTATAGAAATTAGCATGATTAACCCCATGTCTTTATAATAGCAGGTCTAGTTCTGCTTTAATATTTGTGCTTTGTAGGTAAAAATTATCAGCATACACATTACTGAATTGTCCCCAATTCTGCCAGAATCTAATTCAGAACCCTCTTCAGAATACTGAAAGTGTTTGTTGCTCAATTGTATCCGACTCTTTGTGACCCTGTGGACTGTAGCCGACCAGGCGTCTCCGTCCATGGGATTCTCCAGGCAAGAATACTGGAGTGGATTGCCATTTCCTTCTCGAAGTTATCTTACTAACTCCGGGATCAAACCTAGGTCTCTTGCATTGCAGGCAGATTCTTTACCATCTAAGCCACCAGGGAAATCCTCAGAACATTTAGAACAAACCTAAATTCTCTAACAAATCTCTCCTAGCTCTTTCTTATGTACAACCAAGGATTGAAATCGTCTTCTGTATGATTTTGCTAGACTGTTGGTAGGTTTCTGGTGATCTCTGGCTGGTGATCTTTAACATTCTTTAAGACAATTTTTATTAATTTTCTTTTACTATGTGTTGAAAATTGCAGCTAGCCTAATAATCACAAATATTTTTAAACAGTTTTATTTGGCTTTGTATAAAGGTAAAAATAAAGTTAAAATTAAAATACTGATGATTAGGGTATTCTTGATATACTGAATACATAACATTTCATATTTTGAATGATATATTGATTAAGTAAGAAGACACAGAAAAATGAAGGAGCTAGAGAATGAATGCTAATGTTTCCCCACAGTTCCATACAGTCAGCAAAAATAAGACTGGGAGCTGACTGTGGCTCAGATCATGAACGCTTTATTGCAAAATTCAGACTTAAATAGAAGAAAGTAGGGAACACCACTAGATGATTCAGATAGGGCCTAAATAAAATCCCTATGATTATACTGTGGAAGTGACAAATGGACTCAAGGGATGAGATTTGATAGACAGAACACCTGAAGAACTATGGATGGAGATTCGTGACATGTACAGGAAGCAGTGATCAAGACTATCCCCAAGAAAAAGAAACACAAAAAGGCAAAATGGTTGTCTGACGAGGTCTTATAAATAGCCGAGAAAAGAAGTTAAAAGCAAAGGAGAAAAAGAAAGATATGCCCATTTGAATGCAGAGTTCCAAAGACTAGCAAGGAGAGATAAGAAAGCCTTCCTCAGTGATCAATGTAAAGAAATAGAGGGAAACAACAGAAAGGGAAAGACTAGGTAGAGATCTCTTCAAGAAAATTAAAACACCAATGGAACATTTCATGCAAAGCTGGGAACAATAAAGGACAGAAATGGTATGGACTGAACAGAAGCAGAAGATATTAAGAAGAGGTTGAAGGAATACAGAGAAGAAATATACAAAAAGATTTTCATGAACCAGATAACCACAATGGTGTAATCACTCACCTAGAGCCAGACATCCTGGAGTATGAAGTGGGCCTTAGGAAGCATCACGATAAACAAAGTTATACCAGACCACCTGACCTGCCTCTTGAGAAACCTATGTGCAGGTCAGGAAGCAACAGTTAGAACTGGACATGGAAAAACAGACTGGTTCCAAATAGGAAAAGGAGTACACCAAGGCTGTATATTGTCACCCTTATTTAACTTATATGCAGAGTACATCATGAGAAACGCTGGACTGGAAGAAGCACAGGCTGGAATCAAGATTGCCGGGGGAAATATCAATAACCTCAGATATGCAGATGACACCACCCTTATGGAAGAAAGTGAAGAGGAACTAAAAAGCCTCTTGGTGAAAGTGAAAGAGGAAAGTGAAAAAGTTGGCTTAAACTCAACATTCAGAAAACAAAGATCATGGCATCTGGTCCCATCACTTCATGGGAAATAGATGGGGAAACAGTGCAAACAATGTCAGACTTTATTTTCATGGGCTCCTAAATCACTGCAGATGGTGACTGCAGCCAGGAAACTAAAAGATGCTTATTCCTTGGAAGGAAAGTTATAACCAACCTAGATAGCACGTTCAAAAGCAGACACATTAAATTGCCAACAAAGGTCCATCTAGTCAAGGCTATGGTTTTTCCTGTGGTCATGTATGGATGTGAGAGTTGGACTGTGAAGAAGGCTGAGTGCTGAAGAATTGATGCTTTTGAACTGTGGTGCTGGAGAAGACTCTTGAGAGTCCCTTGGACTGCAAGGAGATCCAACCAGTCCATTCTAAAGGAGATCAGTCCTGGGTGTTCTTTGGAAGGAATGATGCTAAAGCTGAAACTCCAATACACTGGCCACCTCATGCGAAGAGTTGACTCATTGGAAAAGACTCTGATGTTGGGAGGGATTGGGGGTAGGAGGAGAAGGGGAGGACGAGGATGAGATGGCTGGATGCCATCACTGACTCAATGGACATGAGTTTGAGTGAACTTCAGGAGTTGGTGATGGACAGGGAGGCCTGGCGTGCTGCAATTCATGGGGTCTCAAAGAGTCGGACAAGACTGAGAAACTGAACTGAACTGAACTGAACTGAATGGAGGTGATGGAATTCCAGTTGACCTATTTTAAATCCTAAAAGATGATGCTGTGCAAGTGTTGCACTCAATATGGCAGCAAATCTGGAAAACTTAGCAGTGACCATAGGACTGGAAAAGGTCAGTTTTTATTCCAATCCTAAAGAAAGGCAATGCCAGAGAGTGTTCAAACAGCTGCACAATTGCACTCATCTCACACACTAACAAAAATGCTCAAAATTCTCCAAGCCAGGCTTCAATAGTACGTGAACCATAAAATTCCAGATGTTCAAGCTGGGTTTAGAAAAGGCAGAGGAACCAGAGATTAAATTGCCAACATCCATTGGATCATAAAAAAATCACAAGAATTCTAGAAAAAATATCTATTTCTGCTTTACCAACTGTGTCAAAGCCTTTGACTGTGTGGATCACAACAAACTATGGAAAATTCCTAAAGAGATGTGAATACCAGACCACCTGACCTGTCTCCTGAGAAATCTGTATGCAGGTCAAGAAGCAACAGTTAGAACTGGCCACAGCACAAGAGACTGGTTCCAAATCAGGAAAGGAGTACATCAAAGCTGTATACTGTCATCTTGCTTATTTAACTTATATGCAGAGTACATCATGAGAAATGCCAGGCTGGATGAAGCACAAGCTGGAATGAAGACTGCTGGGAGAAATATCAATAACCCTAGATATGAAGATGACAGCATGCTTATGGCAGAAAGCGAAGAACTAAAGAGCCTCTTGATGAAAGTGGAAGAGGAGAGTGAAAATGTTGGCTTAAAACTAAACATTCAGAAAACTAAGATCATGGCATCCAGTCCCATCACCATGGCAAATAGATGGGGAAATAATGGAAACTAAATGAGAGAATTTAACTTTTGTGGTTCCAAAATCCCTGCAGATGGTGATTGCAGCCATGAAATTAAAAGACCCTTGCTCCTTGGAAGAAAAGCTATGACCAACCTAGACAGCCAGCATATTAAAAAGCAGAGACTACTTTACAGAGAATGTTTCATCTCGTCAAAGCTATGGTTTTTCCAGTAGTCATGTATAGATGTCAGAGTTGGACTATAAAGAAAGCTGAGTGCCAAATAATTGATGCTTTTGAACTATGGTGTTGGAAAAGACTCTTGAGAGTCCCTTGGACTGCAAGGAGATCCAACCAGTCCATCCTAAAGGAAATCAGTCCCGAACATTCATTGGAAGGACTGATGCTGAAGCTGAAACTCCAATACTTTGGCCACCTATTAGGAAGAACTGACTCATTTGAAAAGACCTTGATGCTGGAAAAGATTGAAGGTGGGAGGAGAAGGGATCAATAGAGGGTGAGATGATTGGATGGCATCACCTACTCGATGGACATGAGTTTGAGTAAGCCCCAGTAGTTGGTGATGGACAAGGAAGTCTGGTGTGCTGCAGTCCATGGAGTTGCAAAGTGTTAGGCACGACTGAGCAACTGAACTGAAATGAACTGAAAGTTTACATGTGGAAACCTAATAACCAATGTGATGTTATTAGAAGGTAAGGACTTTGGATACTCATGATTGGGATTAGCATCCTTACAAAAGTGATCCCAGAGATTCTTCTGCCATGTGCCTAATAGAAGATGGTCGACTATGAGACAAGGTCAGGGTCCTCACCAGACACTGAATGTGCCTGCTCCTTGATCTTCAATTTTTGGGCCTCAGGATTATGGGAAATAAATTTCTATTTCTTATAAACCACCTAGAAAATAACATTTTTTTTTTAACAGCAGCCTGAACGAACTAAGAAAAAAGACAATTGATATTTATCTAAGGCTTACTGAATGCAATAAACTTCAGTTGTCTAGCTTGGTCCTAACAGATATTTTCTAATTTATAATCAAACCTCAAGCACTTTCAGTAATTGTCACAAGGTCTCATTGAAAATAAATTTGAAATTTGGAAATAACCTCAATTTGGGGTCTAAAATATGCTTTTCTTCAAATCCACTTTAATGAGAACAGGAAGAAAATTAATGAAACTAATATTTTTGAAAGTAGTCTTAAATTTTTAATAAGTTAATAACTATTAAGCTCAACATTCAGAAAATGAAGATCATGGCATCTGGTCCCATCACTTCATGGCAAATAGATGGGGAAACAGTGTCAGACTTTATTTTGGGGGGCTCCAAAATCACTGCAGATGGTGATTGCAGCCATGAATTTAAAAGATGCTTATTCCTTGGAAGAAAAGTTATGACCAACCTAGGTAGCATATTCAAAAGCAGAGACATTACTTTGCCAACAAAGGTCCCTCTAATCAAGGCTATGGTTTTCACAGTGGTCATGTATGGATGTGAGAATTGGACTGTGAAGAAAGCTGAGCACCGAAGAATTGATGCTTTTGAACTGTGGTGTTGGAGAAGACTCTTGAGAGTCCCTTGGACTGCAAGGAGATCCAACCAGTCCATTCTGAAGGAGATCAGTCCTGGGTGTTCATTGGAAGGACTGATGCTGAAGCTGAAACTCCAATACTTTGGCTACCACATGCAAAGAGTTGACTCATTGGAAGAGACCCTGATGCTGGGAGGGATTGGGGCCAGGAGGAGAAGGGGAATATGAGGATGAGATGGCTGGATGGCATCACTGACTCATTGGACATAAGTTTGGGTAAACTCAGGGAGTTGGTGATGGTCAGGGAGGCCTGGCGTGCTGCATTCATGGGGTCGCAAAGAGTCGGACAAGACTGAGCGACTGAACTGAACTGAACTGAACTGAAACTAAGAATAAAGTAATATGAGCAATAATTAAAAATAATGATCTGATTGATATTTTCTCTGTTACAAATTAAAAAACATCTCGTCTTCCTGATACTTCTCTGATCTTTTCTCATGATACTCTCTACTTTACTCTCTAATCTGGTCTCACTGATATCCTTGCTATTTCTAGAAACATAAAAACAGCACACATGTTCCTATATCAGGACATTTTTACTCGCCTTTCTCTGTTAATTTTATGTATATGTATTTAATTAAAATTTAAACATACTAATTCAGTTAAAATATTTAAATATATTTATGTATATATTATATATAAAGAAATTATATATATCATATAATATATTCATATAAATATTTCTAATATTATATTTAAATGATGTATTAATACTATATAATATTATGATATAGTATATAATGATAGAATTTGATGTGATATTATATGTGACAAATTATATATTTATATATAAATATATTATATATTATATATATGTTACATACTAATACAAACACACATTTGCTATCCTTGACTTCTATTCTATTTGCACTCACCACTTTTCCCTCACACTTAATACTTATCATTCTATATGTTGTATTTATTTTGCTTTTCTGTCACTTCCACCTAGAACAGATGCTATAAGGGAACAGGAATTCATTGCTGTTTGTGATAGTGGTGCAGAGAAGGCAATGGCACCCCACTCCAGTATTCTTGCCTGGAAAATCCAATGGACAGAGGAGCCTGGTGGGCTGCGGTCCATGGTGTTGCTAAGAGTCGGACAGGACTGAGCAACTTCACTTTCACTTTTCACTTTCCTGCATTGGAGAAGGAAATGGCAACCCACTCCAGTGATCTTGCCTGAAGAATCCCAGGGACGGGGGAGCCTGGTGGGCTGCCGTCTATGGGGTCGCACAGAGTTGGACATGACTGAAATGACTTAGCAGCAGCAGCAGTGATAGTGGTGATTCTGATACTTGGAGACAATCTCAACTTGTTTTGTTAAAGTTGTACTTTTTTGATCACCTCTGTAACCCCAGTACCCAAAAGAACACCTGTTTCATAGTAGGTACTTGATGTATTCTTATTAAATAAATAAAAACAAAATATGAGACATAGAAGACTAGTACCTAGACAACATTTAAGATTTAATGTAATTTCATACCACACACACACATAAATCCTAAACTCAAACTGTAATTTACCACAGATAACAAACTCCATAAAAAAAACTCTAATATTGGGAAAAAATCAAGTAGTAGGATTCAGAAACATAATTATTTGTGCTATACTTTTCAACTTTGTTATATATTTCAGTTCATTCCTCTTCATTTTAATAAATATTTATAGATCACTTGCTATATCCCAAGGATATTGCTAACTACCAAAGTGTCATGATCATAAGTTGAACATTTGCTAGTTGTGTAAACTTGGCCAAGTGATTCAATCACTATAATCTTCAGTGATCTTATTCATAAACTGAATAAAGAGAGAAGTAACTGTTCATCAGGCTGTTATGCTGATGCCCTAATATAAAATAATACAAGTTAAGATGAGGCCAGCAAAGCATTTTAGTATTGCCCAGGCTGACCAGAGTCATCCAATTTATGTTCTTATCACTTGTGAACAATAATTATGTTTATTAAAAAAATAATAGATATGTCCCTGTGTTAACAAAGACTTAGTATATTTTTAAAAATAGAAAAAGATGTCTAATTTTAAAAAAACAGATGTGAAGCCATATTTGCATATAATAACGTTACATTTAGAAAGCTTATCAAGGCTTTCTCAGATTTCCACCTCTCATTGATTGTCAAAATTTCTTATCTTCCTGGCCAAAATTTGGAAGATAATTAGGAGTGTTAACCTTTTGATATCTCCTTTGTTTTTCTATTTTGTCAAGAATGTACAAGGACTCCTTTCCTTTGGATGTGATTAATATCATGAGAAACACTGGACTGGAAGAAACACAAACTGGAATCAAGATTGCTGGGAGAAATATCAATAACATCAGATATGCAGATGACACCATCCTTATGGCAGAAAGTGAAGAGGAACTAAAAAGCCTCTTGATGAAAGTAAAAGAGGAGAGTGAAAAAGTTGGCTTAAAGCTCAACATTCAGAAAATGAAGATCATGGCATCTGGTCCCATCACTTCATGGGAAATAGGTGGGGAAACAGTGTCAGACTTTATTTTGGGGGGCTCCAAAATCACTGCAGATGGTGATTGCAACCATGAAATCAAAAGACGCTTACTCCTTGGAAGAAAAGTTATGACCAACCTAGATAGTATATTCAAAAGCAGTGACATTACTTTGCCGACTAAGGTCCGCCTAGTCAAGGCTATGGTTTTTCCCAGTAGTCATGTATGAATGTGAGAGTTGGACTGTGAAGAAGGCTGAGTGCTGAAGAATTGATGCTTTTGAACTGTGGTGTTGGAGAAGACTCTTGAGAGTCCCTTGGACTGCAAGGAGATCCAACCAGTCCATTCTGCAGGAGATCAACCCTGGGATTTCTTTGGAAGGAATGATGCTAAAACTGAACTCCAGTACTTTGGCCACCTCATGTGAAGAGTTGACTCATTGGAAAAGACTCTGATGCTGGGAGGGATTGGGGGCAGGAGGAGAAGGGGACGACAGAGGATGCGATGGCCGGATGGCATCACTGACTGGATGGACGCGAGTCTGAGCGAACTCTGGGAGTTGGTGATGGACAAGGAGGCCTGGCATGCTGAGATTCATGAGGTCGCAAAGAGTCGGACACAACTGAGTGACTGAACTGAACTGAACTGAATATTATGGAGGTTAGTTTTATTTCATTTGGCTACAGATTTTGCTGCACACTTGCTGTAATTTCCGGGTAATTTTAAAATAATTTTAAATGTAGATGCGGAGATTTGCCACCACGGTAGAGAGTTATAGAATAGCATTTACTTACAGTGTATTTCTAGCACCTGCATGGCCACCTGAGGGGTAGCATTGAGAGATTCATGGTCTACTCTGCAGATGACCGCCACGCCATCATCACTTCTGTCCACTCGGAAATCCAGTGTGCTGCTGACCGTGAATGTCTTGCGATTGGCATCCTCTTCCTTTAAATATTTTACATCTGAAAATAAAATATAAAATTTAAAATTCTGTGAAATTCTTTTTGAAATGTAACAGATCTCATTTACTCAAGATACCACTGGAAGTGCTTTCTCCTTATCTTTATCCCATTATAAAAAGCAAATATTTGTTAGTTTGACATTTAACCCATTTCAAGTAAACAGAAATAAAACTACTTCAGATATATATTTTAAAAGTTAAATACAGAAATAAAAGGGCAAGTCATAGCCCCCTTTTTAATACTCCATTAGAAAAATCAGGCCATTTTACAATATTAGCCTCTTTTCTTTAGATTTAGATATTACTAAAAGATAATCTTGATTTTCTGAACCACAAGCACAGTGAGAAGAGCCACCTGGGTATTCCTAAAAGGAAGTACAATTCATTTGAGCTATGATTTTTAACATGAACAATGTGAGGTCAACCTAATTGCTAAAAAATACCTAAAATGAGAAAGTTGTCATCTTTGGTAGAGAAGGAGGACAGTCATGTGAACATTTTAAATATTGAAATATCTATCTTTCTATATATATATTTGCAATGAAATTTCTGTTGAGATAAATGCTTTTCACTTAGCTGAAGAATTTGTTTCAGCCTGAATGAGAACACTTCCTTCAAGATGTGAATTTACATAGCAGTATTTAAACTTATTGTGCACTGATTCAGATTCAACATTAAATGGTGCACTTAGGGATTATTTGTTCTCTATGGAAAAGAGATTTAATAATATTTTCATTTAATTTGAAATTCCTCAAATCTAAAGTAGCTGATAAGAAGAGGGTAATTTTAATGGATTAGAAATCAAAATGATAGTCTAAGGTTAAAATATCATTTTAACAAGATCTGAAATATAGTTGAAGGAGAAAGCTGTTCCAATTTCTTAGTGTTTCAATTCAAATGAACAATGATATGTTTAGGAAAAGAGTTCTTTTGCATAAAATATTTGATTCTAGCATGTATTAAATATTTTAAAGCTATTTAAATATATATCAATGATAACAAATTAACATAAATTCAGCTTTTCTATTGTTGTGCTCTATGCAAAGACTTGACTTGAAAAGGATATTGAATTTTATGTATTTGACAGGAAGATATTTGCATGGTCCATTGAGTTTTACTTATTTCCAGAGAAGAATGTCTTTATCTTATTGATTTTAAAAATAAAGTAAAATTAATAAAGGATGCACTTAATTGCTCATTCATGTCCGACTCTTTGCAGCCCCATGGACTGTAGCCCGCCAGGCTCCTCTGCCCATGGGGATTCTCCAGGTAAGAGTAATGGAATGGGTTGCCATTCCCTCCTCCAGGGGATCTTCCCAGCGCAGGGATGGGACCTAGGTCTCCCGCACTGCAGGTGGGTTCTTAACTGTCTGAGCCACAGGGAAGCCATAATAAAGGATAAGCCTAGATAAACATCCCATGTCTTGTTTGGAAAATATCTGTTTATGATTTTGTTCAGAAATATCTAAGTTAAGATTTTTACCACAAAACGTTTTATGAGATTTCGGCAGTTTTTCAGAGCAAGGATTTCTAACATTTAGAAAGGGAGGAAAGAGCATAGTATCTCAAATCTATTTTTTAACTATAAATTAATCATATAGGGTATAAGGCGTTCCATCAACATGTCTACTATGAAATATCTCGTTTTTGTTAACCAAAGTCATTTCTGAGATTTTTGCATTTGAAAATTAGATTCAACTTCAGTTAAAAAATATTAGAGTGAAAGATGAAATGATCTTCTTTTAGTCAAAATATGTCAAGCTAATACAGATGTATTTATAGTTCTTTGGTATATTAAAAAATGAGGCTCTCTTACTTTTCAATGTCTCACAAATTTATACAAATTGTTGCCTCATTTTTATATTTTGTATCCTTGCCTATAAATCTATGCCAATGTTTTCTTGTTGAAAGCTCCAAGCAGTAGAAATTTAAGAAAATTTAGATCTCTTGACAAAATACTTTTATAATTATGTTACACAATATGTAAGAAATTATTCCAAAATATTACTTATATTCTTTAATTTTAATAACAGCTGCATTTTAAGAACCCACACATCTGCTTCCTTCAACTATTTTCTTCACAGAAATATCATTTTTATGTAATATTAATTGGATACATAAAATCTGATAGCAATTGTATATAACATAAAATATTAATGAGCATCATTCAAGCAGAATAAATAAAAGTATAATTTGTTGCTTTTAATATTAGCTTATGAGACATCTTATAGGGTTACTAGAAGGCATAAGATAAACAGGAAAAAGTACTGAGAAAAGCCAGTTGTAATATTTTTGCCCATATTTCTGCTGACATCCTCCTCACCAAATAGGAAATAGCACTTAAAATTTATTTTCATTTTGCTTTCTAGCTTTATAAAGTAAATGATGTATTACATAGTTACAGAATTCTTAGAAATTTCTTTATATGGCATAGTTAATCTGTTGATTCCATATATATTCTTGTTTCATGTTCTGTATTGTTTTAGAGAGTTTCTATTTTTTTTCTTCTTTGGCAAGTTACAACATTACCTCATCGCTTTGTGATCTAAAACAGTGTTTCTCAAAAAATGGAATGTGCATCTGAATTATATTTGAATCTTGTTAAAATGCAGATTCTGATTCAATAGCGGTGAGGTAGAGCCTAAAAGTCTGTTGTTGGCCTAAAGAATTATTTTCAAGAGCAAGGGTATAATGTATGCATCATCACCGTAGGTGATATGACCGAAGGTGAGTGAATACTGGAACTAACTTTACTCACTTTTCTCCCTCTTTCTCTTTTTATTGCCACTCTTTGTAAGCTTAACATTCCTTCACTATTTCAACATATATTTCTCCTTTTTATTTACATTTTTGAAAATAGTCATGTCATGTATTATATAATGTGTTGGTTCAATGGCCAGTGAAGCAAAGGGCAAACATTAAACACAGGAATTTGTAGGATTACTTTTCATTATATCCTGGAAGTCACCCTTCTATCTTTTTCCAAAGGAGATTATGGACATGTAAGCACTTGCTCTCAAGTAATCAGAAATGTGATTGCTTTTGGTTGGTGGTGATTGTGTAACTCAGTAAGATCCCATGGGGCCTGGGGAGGTGGGGCAGCAAGTCTTCCTCTATATCCTCTGCTTTAGCTCCTTTCTGAAGTACCTGCTGCTGCTGCTAAGTCACTTCAGTCATGTCCGACTCTGTGCGACCCCATAGACAGCAGCCCACCAGGCTGCCCTTTCCCTGGGATTCTCCAGGCAAGAACACTGGAGTGGGTTGCCATTTCCTTCTCTAATACATGAAAGTGAAAAGTGAAAGTGAAGTCCTCAATCGTGTCTGACTCCCAGTGACCCCATGGACTATAGCCCACCAGGCTCCTTCATCCATGGGATTTTCCAGCCAAGAGTACTGGAGTGGGTTGCCATTGCCTTCTCCTTCTGAAGTACCTAGATAACAGTATTTGATGCAAATTTTCTGAATTCTTTTGCAGATGTAAACTCCTACCTGCCTCAACCAAATGGAAGACATTAACTATCTGATGACCCAGAGCACATCAGTCAGTTCAGTTCAGTGGCTCAGTCATGTCCGACTCTGCAACCATGGACTGCAGCACACCAGGCTTCCCTGCCCATCACCAACTCCCAGAGCTTGCTCAAACTCATGTTCATCAAGTTAGTGATGCCACCCAACCGTCTCATCCTCAGTCATCCCCTTCTCCTCCTGCCTTCAAAATTTCCTGGAATCAGGGTCTTTTCTAATGAGTCAGCCCTTCACATCAGATGGCCAAATTATTGGAGCTTCAGCTTCAGCCTCAGTCCTTGCAATGAATATTCATGATTGATTTTCTTTTGAGATTGACTGGTTAGATCTCCTTGCAGTTCAAGGGACTCTCAAGAGTCTTTTCCAACATCACAGTTCACGAGTACATAAGGACTAACATTTGCTGAATCCTGGGGGGGAGCTTGAGCCTTTTTAGAACATGAGTCACCTCATTTCCTTGCATGACCATGCAATAAAAATTTCTCTGCTCCAAACTCTGACATTTCAGTTTGTTTGGCCTCACTGTGTGTCATTGTTGAGCACAAGAACTTAACAGTTGCAAATTATCTTACTATACTACTGTGTTTACACTGCATGCTTTAGAAATCTTCTATAAAGAACTGTTTTTAAATATCTGCCTGAAAATTCCTCAAGTATGCTTCTCAATGAAAGTTATTTTCCTGAAACTTCCATGGTGAAGTCTAAAGTAAAGATTTTCTATCAATATTTATAGTATGTATCTGTATCAGAGAGCTGGATCATAAAGAAAGCTGAGTACCAAAGAATTGATGCTTTTGAATTGTGGTGCTGGAGAAGACTCTTAAGAGTCCTTTGGACTATAAGGGAATCAAACCTGTCAATCCTAAAGGAAACCAACCCTGAATATTTGAAACTTGAAACTAACACAACCTTGTAAATCAGCTATATTTAAATACAAATTTAAAAATTAAATAAATAAAAAACCTGAGTCAAGTTATCTAGGGAATGAAACAAAAGGTTATCTGGACACTTTTACGTTCAAATCTCTTTAAAAAGTCAGATCTCAGGAGATATCTCTAGATCCATTTTTTTCCCTAGATTTATAATATTAGGTTGCATGCATGCTAAGTCACTTCAGTTGTGTCTGACTCTTTGTGACCCTATGGACCTTGACCTGCCAGGTTCTTCTGTCCCTGAGATTCTCCGGGCAAGAATATCCGAGTGGGTTGCCATGCTGTCCTCCAGGAGATCTTCTTGATCCAGAGATCGAACCCATGTCTCCTGCATGGACAGGTAGGTTCTTTACCACCAGCACAACCTGAGAACCCCTAATATTAGGTTACCTGCCTCTGTATCTGGAGCTTCTGGCCACCTCTGTACTAGACTTTTAGAAGGAATATGGTGAAGTTTCTTTGGATGTTACTTTTCCTCCACAATGGTTCCAATCACCCTGAGCATTGTGATCTGAACTTTTGTGATGTATTTCCTTTCTGCTCTTTAGTGACTTTGATTTCCTTTAAACAGATCCAGAACATATATAATCCCATTTTTATAAAAGGAAATCTTGTCCTGAATCCTAGGCTAGCCCTTTTCTTTCAGACCTGCACCTGAAGAGGACCAGTTTCCTTTCAAATGATTGCAAAGCCAATAAGCCACACTTGGAACAAGGTTGGGATTTAAATACAGTTCTGTCTTGTTGCCAATACTAGAAGGATCATACCTTCTCATAACTGGGATAAAGCTTTTGGAATTTTGTAGTGTATTTTGTGACTTCTTCTCAACTATTTGGGCTTTAAATTTTTTGGTCATGAGCAAAGTTGCAAGATCTTAGTGTATACCCCAAATTTCTATGCCTATGTAGAATATGAACTCTGCTATTATTTTCAGAGTCTGTGTTTGTAGGTGTTTTTTGAAGAATCAAATAACAGTTTCAACAAGAGATTTCAATAAACTTATTCTGAATCCATACACTGTTATTAATGGTGCTTTAAATGACACCATTGTTAGTAAGCTGAAAGAAGGTCTTCTTGCCATACAGGAGAGACAATGTGAGCATAAAATAAGTAACTTGTTTTTACTGCCAAAAACTTGGAGTGACCATATTGGATAAACGGGTATATTATATAATTCTTGTTTAAAAGAAGCTGTATAGATCCAAATTTATAAAAGTGAATGCATCATTTTTAGAAGGCAATCAACTCTCCCATCACTTAAAAAAAATGACATAAAGTAACTATGCCTAGTTAACTCAGTCAGTAACATAGATGCATATTTTAGAACTAATTTGTCTTGAAGGGATCGTTGGTACTTTTTCTTTTCTTATGGCTTAAATGTACAACAGGATTTTTTTTTTCGAACCATCTTTTATTTATTTTTTTACTATTCAAGGTAAGCATTTGGTTTTATATCTGCTTCAAACTTTCTCCAGACCAAAAATACTGAGGCCATGTCTTATATAGTAAAACTTTAAAGTCTGGCAACCACTTTCATTTGTTCACTGGAGGAGGAGAACACCTTCAAAATCTTAAAGCAAATTTCAGTAATGCGTATGAGTATTCCTTCATACTAGAGAAGGCAATGGCAACCCACTCCAATATTCTTGCCTGGAGAATTCCATGGACAGAGGAACATGGCAGGCTACAGTTTGTGGGGTTGCAAGAGTCAGACACAACTTAGCGACTAAACTACTACTACTAAAATTCACACTGGAGAAGGAAATGGCAACCCACTCCAGTATTCTTGCCTGGAGAATTCCATGGACAGAGGAGCCTGGAGGGCTGCAGTCCACGGGGTCACAGAGAGTCGGACACGACTGAGTGACTAACACACACACACACTCACACACACACACACACACACTCACACACACACATACACATTCCTTCATACAACTCCGACTAGAATGCAGCAGACTTTTACAAATCCTTTGTGCAATAGTCTACTTTTATAAGACGGTGCCACTCATAATCCTGGTTTGTAAAGCTGTGGCTCTGTCATTCACTAGCAATGCAAACTGTTTGTTCACTTGACAAGGAATTTTACTGAAGCTCAGTTCTTGTTAATAGATTTCAAAAGCTCAGATGAGCAAAATAATATTTACAGAGGACTGATGAAGGGGGCATAATTAATTGATCTAAATATTCTAAAATTGCTTTAACTTTATTCAGATGAGCCAAATGTTACAGTCTTTATCAAATTCCTCTTAAATGTTACCCCACAGGTATATGTGCAGAGGTGCTATAAGGACCACTCTATGATATTTATTGTATATAACTTGGTGGTGGTTTAGTCCCTAAGTCATGGCTGACTCTTGAGATCCCATGGATTGTAGCCTTCCAGGATCCTATGTCCATGGGATTTTCCAGGCAAGACTACTGGAGTGGGTTGCCATTTCCTTCTCCAGGGGATTTCTAGACCCAGAAATCAAATGCAGGTCTCCTGAATTGGAGGTGGATTCCTGCACTGCAGGTAGATTCTTTACCTACTGAACTTATTGTCAAATTATTTCAATACATAGACTTTTGTCTAAAACATATGAACTTAGAGAGAAATTATCTTGACTCTTGGAACCATGAAATGTCAGATCTCTTGTACAAATGGTTTGTGAACATAGTACTTAACTCATCATGTCTCTTTTTTTGTATCATCTAAAGTGTACTAATAAAACCTTGTGATTCGCCACTGGCAAATGTGAAAATGTGAAAAGCTTTATAACAAGATTGCTTATTGATTCCACTTTAGGCTTCATCTTATTTTTATGCAATAATTTAGAGGTTGTATCATATTCATGTGTCAATTCATTCATATTACCTTTTACGTTATCAGTGTTTTTTGTATTTATGCAAATCCTTCTGTAACATGAGGTATGAGTCTCTTTCCCTCAAAAACATTGGATGTAGTTCAATCATTGCTTGATGGCTCAGAAAATTTAAATATTTGAATAGAAAATTTCTATTAAGATTACTTTAGAACATCACTAAGAAGAATACTGCTCAGTTTAGAAGAATTATCAGGAAGGAGAGTTATCTTCTCTTTAAATTTTTATTTAATTTTCATTTTTGAAGTTTTTTTGATACATAACTTTTTTAAAAGTCTTTATTGAATCTGTCACAATATTGCTTCTGATTTGTTTTATTTTTTATTTCTTTTTGCTTTTCTGGCTGTGAGACATGTGGGATCTTAGCTCCCTACCAGGTGTCGAATCTGTACCCCCTGCACTGGTAGCTAAAATCCTTACCACTGACTCTCCAGGGAAATCCCCAGAGTGGGATTTCCAATACCTTGAAGATTATTGAGGTATATAGTCTTAGATCACTTTCCCCCAAGTGATTGCTCATTTTGATATTTAATTCTATATTTATATTTATTTAATTCTCTATTTAGTGGTGTTCACCTTACAAGAATACCAAGAACTGATTTGCTCAGTCCAGGAAAGCATTCAGGAGAGAAGAGAGTCACCTCCTCTAAAGTTATTAAGGTGAAGACTGAGAGCAGTTTAACCTAAATGACTCACTTATTCTCCATAAAAAAGCCTTGTGCTCATATCATGTGTTAGACGACATGGTAGATTTTGCATGTGAAAACCTAAAGAAAGAAATCCCAGTCTATTGAGAGAGATAGATATGTAGCCATGGTATTTAAATATTTTAAAGAACTTTTAGTGTGTTCAAAATACCAAAGAGAATAACAGTTTAAAGATTCATGATAATCAGATACACTCCCTGATCTTCACCCTATCAGATACAGCTTTTGAAAAAAGTATGGTAGACAGACTATTTTAGAAAAAATGGCTACTTAGGAAATTAGTTCTTAATTGTGACCGCCCAGGAGACAGATTAGCTGGTTCTCAAGAAAATCTTAATTTTATTAGCACATTCTTTGAATATCCAGTAGCAATATGAATATTACTTATTATTTCTGTACCACTAATGTAATGAGCTGAAAACCAGAGTTTGCCAGTTTTAGCATAGTTTCCCTCTTTCTGACTTACCTGCCTTGTTCATGAGCTTTGAGGTATTAATATACTCAGCATACTTGTGGAACTTATCTTGGGCACTTTAGGTTTAGTTTATACCCTATCAAGTGTTCACAAATAAAACCTCAGAAGAAGGTAGGGTACAGAGAAATAGAAAGTTTTTTTTTTAATCCCAGAGCACAATTTTTTTTATTAAAGACTCCTTAATATTTTGTATTTAACAGAATTATAGTAATTAAATCTAAAAGTTATATCAACATGTGAAAATAAATCTGTAACCCTCTATAGTGTCTGTACTTGGTGAATTTGACTTCATAATGCTTGCCATAATCAGATTTTTGCTTCTTAATAGTAAATCCCTCTCCAATGTAATTTCTTTTGTAGATATTCCTTACCTAGAAATTGCCATACTCTATAGCCTAAGGCAATGGCACCCCACTCCAGTACTCTTGCCTGGAAAATCCCATGGACAGAGGAGCCTGGTAGGGTGCAGTCCATGGGGTCGCTAAGAGTCAGGCATGAGTGAACGACTTCACTTTGACTTTTCACTTTCATGCATTGGAGAGGGAAATGGCAACCCACTTCAGTGTTCTTGCCTAGAGAATCCCAGGGATAGAGGAGCCTGGTGGGCTGCCATCTATGGGGTCACACAGAGTCGGACACAACTGAAGCAGCAGCATAGCCTAATTAAATTAGGAGTGATTAAACCTGAAGACATATCTGACCACCAGTTAGATGTAATTAAACCTGAAGAGATACCTGACTTCCAGTACCTGACTCCCAGGTGCATAAATATGAAACTTTACTCCCAAACAGAACCAATGTAGTTAACTAGCCTGTTTCAGAATCTCTCTCATATATTTCAATGTGATTTAAAACCTTGAAGAGTTCAAAGAAATTGAAGTAAAAACACATACTTGAGCCCACAGGTATACAAACACAGGCACACATATATACCACAGCTAATTTCAGGGAAGCCTTGATTTAGCTGATCTAATGAGAGAATATGATTAATGATGTACAGAAAATGTGAACAAAATAGAGGAAGAAGGAGAGAGCAGGGTGTTCTTACAGACCAAAGAAACTAAGTCACTATGAAGCCAGTCCATCAGTGAACTATTTATATATCCAGGGAATAACCTTTACGGTAATAAATAGGTTCCCCTGTGTTCCTTTCAATTGACAGTGGCCAGAAAAACCTTATAATAACCTCATTCACTTGAGAGTAGGTTGAGTGAATCTCAGTGCCATTAAACAAAAGTTTAGACATGAAAAGTCAACTATCACTTGCAACCTCTTCTAAGAAAAGATTTTATATTTTGTGCACTATATCCTTAGGCTGACTCAAAAATATAATACCATCTGACTGAAAAATGTCATAAAAATGATTACCCAATTCTAAGCCTGATGCCTTAAGGTAGGCACTATAATTGCATAGATTATAAAGTCCTTCCTTCTATTGAAGATTGAAAGATTTCTTTTATTTTCTATTAAAATAGTGTTTTAATGCAGGCCCAAAAGATGATAAAAAGATGGCAGAAAAATGTTTAAAAGCCCATGAACTAAAGTAAACTCTATAAGAAAATTTTTAAAAATCTATCCAATGAAGTAAATTCTATAAGTAGCAGGCAAGTGTGACTCCTTTGAAACACTTATGTAATTTTCTAGCTATCAAAAATTCAGTTTATGAGATCTTGTAGCAATTTAGAAAATATAAAAAAAATAAACATACTCCTTATCAACCTATTTTGAAAATGAGTCATTTGCATCAGTAAAACATCTGTAATGTGACATCACCCTTCTGAATACAAGTTTCTCTCTACTGTCTACTACCATTGATTATTTTTCAGGGGTTATCTTGTTTTCTGAGGAACATGTTATTTTTAAATTCTAGCTACACATTGGAACATTCATAAGGTTCAATACAATCCATGTATTCTTAAATAAAGTACTATTTTTCATTTACTCTTCCTTTATTCTACTGTTATTGTTCAGTCACTAAGACACTAGACTCCTCTGTCCTCCACTATCTCCCAGAGTTTGCTCAATTCATGTCCATTGAGTCAGTGATGTTATCCAATCATCTCATGCTCTGTCCCTCCCCACTTCTCTTTTTGACTTCAATCTTTCCCAGCATCAGAGTCTTTTCCAATGTATTGGCTCTTCACATCAGGTGGCCAAAGTATTGGAGCTGAAGCTCCAATTCAAAAGCATCAATTCTTTGGCCCTCAGCCTTCTTTTTGGTCCAACTCTCACATCCATAAATGACTACTAGAAAAACCATAGCTTTGACTATATGAGCCTTTGTCAGCAAAGTAATGTCTCTGCTTTTTAATATGCTGTTGAGATTTGTCATAGTTTTTCTTTCAAGGAGCAAGGGTCTTTTAATTTCATGGCTGCAGTTACCAACTGCAGTGATTTTGGAGCTCAAGAAAATAAAATATTTCACTGCTTTCACCTTTTCCCCTTCTATTTGCCATGAAGAGATGTGACTGCACACCATAATCTTAGTTTTTTGTATGTTGAGTTTCAAGCCAACTTTTCATTCTCCTCTTCACCCTCATCAAGAGGCTCTTTAGTTCCTCTTCACTTTCTTCCATTAGAGTGATATCATCTGCATATATGAGTTTGTTGGTGTTTCTGTCAGCAATCTTGGTTTGTACTTGTGATTCATCCAGTCTGGCATTTCACATAATGAACTCTGCATATAAATTAAATAAGCAGAATGGCAATGTACAACCTTGCTGTACCCCTTTCAGTTGTTCAATGTGCAGTTCTGTTGCTTCTTGACCTGCATACAGGTTTCTCAGGAGAAAGATAAGGTGGTCTGGTATTACTGTCTCTTTGAGAATTTTTCGGTTGGTTGTGATCCACACAGTCAAAGGCATTAGCCTAGTCAGTGAAGCAGAAGTAGATATTTTTCTGGAACTTCCTTGCTTTCTCCATGATCCATTGAATGTCAGCAATTAAATATCTGGTTCCTCTGCCTTTTCTAAATCTACCTTATACATCTATCTGGAAGTTCTCAGTTCACATACTGTTGAAACCTAGGTTGAAGGATTTTGACCATTGCCTTACTAGCTTGTGAAATGAGCTCAACTATATGGAAGTTTGAGTATTCTTTGGGATTGAAATGAAAACTGACCTTTTCCAGTCTTGTGGCCACTTCTAATTTTTCCAAATTTGCTGACATATTGAGTGCAGCACTTTAACTGTATCATCTTTTAGGATTTTATGTATTTATTTTTTATTTTTATTTTTTTTTATTTTACTTTACAATGCTGTATTGGTTTTACCATACATTGACATGATTTTAAATAGCTCAGCTGGAATTATGTCCCCTTCACTAGCGCTGGTATTAATGCTTCTTAAGGCCCATTTGACTCACACTCGAGGATGTCCATTATTCTTTGTTGTTGTTTGGTCACTTAGTTGTGTCCAACTCATTGTGAACCCATGGACTGCAGCATGCCAGGCTTCTCTCTCCTTCATATCCCCTGGAATTTGCTCAGACTGATGTTCATTGAGTCAATGATGCCATCCAACCATCTCATCCATTGTTGCCCACTTGTCCCCCTGCCCTCAATCTTTCCCAGCATCAGAATCTTTTCCAATGAGATAGCTCTTTGCATCAGGTGGCCAAAGTATTGGAACTTCAACTTCAGCATCAGTCCTTCCAATGAATAAACAGGGTTGATTTTCTTTAGGATTGACTGGTTTGATTTCCTTGCTGTCCAAGGGACTCTCAAGAGCTTCTCCAGCACCACAGTTTGAAAGCATTGATTCTTCAGTGCTCAGCCTTCTTTATGGTCCAACTATCACATCTATGCATGCCTATTGGAAACTTTTGGACTCAGAGGGAGAGGGAGAGGGTGTGATGATTTGGGAGAATGGCATTGAAACATGTATAATATCATGTAAGAATCGAAATGCCAGTCTATGTCTGATGCAGGATATGACACGCTTGGGGCTGACGCGCGGGGATGACCCAGAGAGATGTTGTGGGGAGGGGGGTGGGAGGGGGGTTCATGTTTGGGAACGCATGTACACCTGTGGTGGATTCATGTCAATCTATGCCAAAACCAATACAGAATTGTAAAGTAAAAATTAAAAATAAATAAATAAATTTAAAAAAAAATAAAGGGGATGGAAACACTCTTAAAAAAAAAAAAAAGAAAAGAAAAATCATAGCTTTGACTGTGTTGGCCTTGGCCAGCAAAATGATGTGTGTGCTTTTGTATGCTGTCTGATCAAAAAATTAAATAATCATTTTTAGAAAGATTTGATTCATAAATTTCATAAAATATCTTCCTGGGTCCCAAGAAGATCATTTGCTAAAGCTGATGGTAATGAGACCATCTTTCCTTATATGGCACAGAAATCATAAGAAACTGCGTTTCATGAAAAATCTAAAGCTCTTGAATGGGAGAGGCATCTTTCTTAGCACATGAAGAAATCATAAAGTATCTTTTGAGAAGAACCTGAGGAGATTGTGAACAGTCTCTCCATTAGCAGATGTGAGCTAAAAAGTTAGTAGATCTGAATATTTATGTTATTATAGTATCTCAACATTGCTTGTTGGCTGATATTTCATTGATGAGTGAGAGTTGCACTTTCTTTAACACAAGTTAAAAATAGTGACAAAAAGCATTAATAAGCAATAAAACAGTTTTTGTTATTGATATAATTTTCCTTCTTAACAATAAGTGAAATCCAGTCAAAGATATCATTATATACATGCTGGAACTTCTCTTTCCATTCCCAGAACAACATATACCAACACTGAATTTCTGTTGTTATTTTATTTAAAATAACTTCTGACATTAAAACTATCAGAATTATTAATCTAAAATATTTTGCTAATGTGAGTATGAATACATTTTACACTTAATCATGTTCATCCTCTTAAAGTTATTATACTGTATAATCTTAAAACAAGCAATCAAACAAAATTAAAACACCATTTAAATAAAAGTATTATTCTCTACATTTCAAAAACACAGGTAAAATAACATTTCCTTTCAGCCTAGCAGAGTAACAAGGCTGGATTTACTTCTTACCTGGAAAAAACAAGTTTCCAAGATATTGAACATCATAATAATGGACTGTTACCCCAGGAAGATGGAAAACAAATGAAATGAACCTTAAAATTTGTCTCTGCTTAATGCCTTGAGGGATTTTCTAGGCAATGAAGTGTGGAGGGAAAACCATGTATAACCTGGCAGCCTCCCTGAGTTATACTGATAGAGTTGGGTGTCTAAGAAGCCCAGAGGGCTAAAGGTTACAGGGTTGTGTGCTCACTCACTCAGTCATGTCTGACTTTTTGTGACCCCATGGGTTGTGGCTTACCAGGCTCCTCTGTCCATGGGATTTTCCACACAAGACTACCAGAGTGGCTTGTCATTCCTTGGGAAGCCTCTAAGAATTTACAGGACAGAATATCAAAAAGGAAAGAGCTACATGAAGAGATGACTCCAGACGTCTTCTGTGTTCCTCACAGTATTTGGCAAAGTAATTATTGACCAGTGTATCTGTGTGAGGAAAGCATTTGAAGCTAGGACAAGAACTATCAGAAAAAATTAGAGGAAATGGTACATGATGCTCACATAGGACAGAGAAATAGTGTCTGTTCTAACTAACATGATTAAAAAAGAAACCAACTCAATTCGTACCTGGAGCACTCAGATTTTGGAAGAACTGATGCTGAAGCTCCAACACTTTGGCCACCTGATGTGAAGTGCTAACTCATTGGGAAAGACTCTGACGCTGGGAAATATTGAGGGCATGAGGAGAAAGGGGTGACAGAGGATAAAATGGTTGGATGGCATCATCAACTCAATGGACATGAGTTTGCGCAAACTCCGGGAAATACTGAAGGACAGGGTATCTTGGTGTGCTGCAGTGCTTCGGGTCACAAAGAGTTAGACACAACTTAGCAACTGAACAACAACAATGGGATTTAAGTAATTATTACAATAAAAGCTGCTCTGTCCCTCTTAAGAAATTTAAAGGATGCTCTGAAAGGGCTTCCCTGGTGGTTCAGACAGTAAAGATGGATACCTGCAGTGCAGGAGACCTGGGTTCGATCCCTGGGTCAGGAAGATCCCTTGGAGAAGGGAATGGGTACCCACTCTAGTATTTTTGCTTGGAGAATTCCATGGATAGAGGAGCCTAGCAGGCTATTGTCCATGGGGTTACGAAGAGCTGGATACGACTGAGGAACTAAAATATTCACTTCTGAAAGCATTAAACTCTAAGTTACTTAACCAGAACAAAACTTAAGAGTCGCATCAGAAAGGTGAACATTTTAATGTCCCTAATCCAGTCAAAAACAAGTCTGCATTCAAAGAAGCGGGAAATATTATCTATAATGAGATCAGTCAATCTCTTGAAACTGACCTAGAAATAATATAGCTGAGAGAAGTAAAAGACAAGGGCATTGAAAATATAAAAGCTCTCAAATTACATACAAAACCTAAAAATATAAAATTTATGGAAATAATTCTTTCTGATCTTGGATTAGGCAGAAACATCTTACATATACCAAAGCATGATTCATAATAGTAAAAAAAATAATAATAATACAACTTAGAATTTGGACTTTATGAAGTAGTACAACCACTTTGCAAAATAGTTTGGAAATGCCTTTAAAAATTAAACATGTGTCTGCTATATGACTCAGCCATTCTACTCCTAGATTTTTACCCGAGAAGTAAAAGTAGAGCTAAATACAAATACTTATATCTAAATGTTCATAGCAGCTTTATTGCAATGGCTCCAAACTGTAAACAACCTAAATGTCTATACCAGATAAATGGATAAACAAACTGTAGTACAGATGCATACAATAGAATACCTATCAGTAACACACAAAAGCTTTTTTATATGCAATATGGATGAATCTCAGAATATTTATTCTGAGAGAAATAAATCAAAGAAGAGTGTATACTATTGACTTGATTTATATAAAATTCTAGAGAACATAATCTATAATCGCATAAAGTAGAATAGTGGTTTCCTGGAAGTGAGATGAGGTGGGGGGAGCAGTGGACAAAGAAGATCAGCAGGAAGGAATTATTAATGTGTATGAACAAACTTTTGTAGATGAGGAATATGTTCACTATCTTAATCATGGTGAAAATATACTAAAATGTACACTTAAAATATGTGCGGATTGCTTTTTTTTCAATTATATCTCAACAGTTGCTTTTAAAAAATAAGAAACTTTAAAAAGGAAATGTTTCTCAAAGATTGTTGGTTATCATTTGCTTTTATTAGCTATTCACACTCAGATTAAACAATTGTTTTATCTCTTTCCATAAAGATGTCTTATGTTTCTCATTATATCTTGAGAATCTTGAGCTAGTATATTCAACAGTGTTTAGAAAACCCAAAGTTGTATGTACACACACATGCCTCACTTACAGGTATTACAAATGCTATTTCTTTTTCTGATTTAATATGGGGTCCAGAATGATCCAGATTTACATGGTAAGGACACTTTCAAAGTGGTAAATTTAAACAAACAAACAAAAAACTAAAAAATCCATTGATCTATGGAAGCAGTGACAGACTTTATTTTCTCGGGCTCCAAAGTCACTGCAGGTGGTGACTGCAGCCATGAAATTAAAAGATGCTTGCTCCTTGGAAGAAAAGCTATGAACAACCTAGACAGCATATTAAAAAGCAGAGGTATGACTGTGTTGACAAAGGTCCATCTAGTCAAGGCTATGGTTTTTCCAGTAGTCACATATGGATGTAAGAGTTGGACTATAAAGAAAGCTGAGAACCAAAGAATTGATGTTTCTGAATTGTGGTGTTGGAGAAGACTCTTGAGAGTCCCATGAACAGCAGGGAGATCAAATCAATCAATCTTAAAGGAAATCAACCTTGACTATTCATTGGAAGGACTGATGCTGAAGCTGAAATTCCAATACTTTGGCCACCTGATGGAAAGAGCTGACTCACTGGGAAAGACCCTGATGCTGGGAAAGATTGAAGGTAGGAGGAGAAGGGGACAACAGAGGATAAGATTGTTGGACGGCATCACAGACTTGATGGACATGAGTGTGAGCAAGCCCTGGGAGTTGGTGATGGACAGGGACCTGGCCTGGCGTGCTGCAGTCCACGGGGTCGCAAATAGCTGGACACAAGTGAGCAACTGAAAGGAACTGAACTGAATGGTGTACACTGTAAGTTTAAATGACAACACTTGTAATTAATCTGTATCCTGCATGATACAGGAGCTTTAAACTCAGGGGACACAGATATCTCCCTTTTATTTTCTTTTGTGTTTAGCTCCAGGGAATTCACAATCTCTGTATAATATGTTAATATTTCACTCATTTAAATTAAGGTTTTGTGCAACTGACATTAAATGAAGCATTAGGCCCAAACTAGTTTTACAATACCAGAGAGAGTATTTAAATTAAATATATAGCCTATCATTCCTCAAAGTAGAGTCCACAGAGTTCAAAGCAAGAAACACAAATTTTAAAAATCATCCAGCCAAATAATATTGCTAAGATATTGGCTAATGGAACTTTTACAGTTATTCTCAGGAATGCTGAAGCACTAAAGTACATTTTTGATTTAGTTTTAGAGAATCTCCTTCTAAGGACAGATCCATAAAGAACACAGAATATCAAATCATTTTCTAAACTTATGGATTAGGTCTCCTCTCTTTCTTTCTTTAACTATCGGTTAATGTTTGGCTAGCTGGTTTCTAATCTAATGCATTCTTAAACTATAGTGAGTCTAAGGATCAATAGAAGAGAAGTGAAAGTCACTCAGTCATGCCCGAGTCTTTGCGACCCCATGGATAGTCCATGGAATTCTCCAGGCCAGAATACTGGAGTGGATAGCCTTTCTCTTCTCCAGGGGATCTTCCCAACCCAGGGATTGAACCCAGGTTTCCCTCATTGCAGGTGGATTCTTTACCAGCTGAGCCAGAGGTACTTCATAAATATTAGCACTTCTGGGCTTGACAACAGGAATTCTGATTTTAAAAGTCTTCATTGAGACCAAGAATCTGCATTTTCTAACTGTACCTCAGGTGATTCTAATTCTAAGCTGTTTTGAGGCTATCTTTTGAGAAACACAGCTTTCAGAAATTTACTCTCATGTTTCCAAATGCTGAAAAATTATTTACTGAGTAGTTTATAGTACAATTACACTATATGTAGCCAACTTGAAAATGAGCTGTGACATTATTTTTGATTAACATTTAAAGTGTATGTCAAAATTCCTGTTCACTCAGGGAAACACAGCTGAAATCAGCTTAAACTTGATGGTCCAACATTTGAAACAAATGTTGTTTAATAAGTAAAATAACACTTGAAGATGCAGACAATACTATCAGGAACTGACAAGCTTCAGTGACTCCCCACAAAGTTGAACTTGGATATGCGGGTTACAGCATGACACGATTCTCAGGGTCAGAATGAGCTGAGTGGGTTTTTGTTGGGAATGTGCTGCACAGACAAAGGGTGATTATTTAAAAAGGCTTAAACTAAAAATGTCCTGTATTAGGAGATGGTAGACCTTTGTATTGTAAAATTTCCCTTCTTAATAATAAATCACCTAACTCCAAAAGCCTGCTAAGCTTAAGTTTTAGATTTTATATAGTTATTTCAACCTCAAATTATAAACATATTATCATTTATTTCTGAAGGAATTTCTCCTAATGCCTTATTTCCACATGTGCACTAACAAAGTCACTCAGGCACCCAAATTTTGTTGTCTCTGATCCTTGCTTCATCTCCCAGATTCATTCACCAAGTTCACCTGAAATTTGTCTTCTCTCTTAAATCCATCCATTTAAAAAATTTCATGTCATCCATTATTTTAGAGCCATATTAGTTCGTACTTGAAATGTCCCTTAAATATTCTTCGAGCCTTCCGCTTTCTTCCCAGACTCAAGTACTGGGTCTTAGAATCAGAATATTCAAGCTCAGTCTTTGTCAAATATACGACTATGCAAAATCATTCTGCCTTTCTAGATATCAGCTTCCTGTTATTGATGCACAATAAATTATGATGAGTTTAGTGTCATAAAACAATATTATTATCTCACAATATTTATGGACGATGAGTCCAGATAGAACTTAATGTGATCCTCTTCCCAGTGTCACCAGGTTGAAATCATGGTTTTGGCTGAGGCTGTGATTCCCATCTAGGTTTCAAATCCTCTACAAACTTACTGATTGTTGGCAAATTTACTTTCTTGATGTTGTATGTCCAAGGTCTCCATTTTCTTACTACCTGTCATTTAGGAACAACTTTCAGCTCCGAGGTCACCCACAGTTCTTTGTCACATGGCCCCTACAGTCAGTTCACACATAACAATTTGCGGTCTTTTAGGCCGGGAGGAGAATGTCTGATTTTCCATTCTTTTATAAAGGTCTTACCTTATTATGTTGGGCTTCCCTTGATAATCTCCCTTTGATGAACTCAAAAAGGACCCATAATTATATCTGTAAAATCCCTTTTGCCATGTAAGGTGACATGATCAAGGCAATGATATAGCATGTATTCACAAGTTCTTTCTACATTCCAAGGGAAAAGATTATACAAAAATGTGGGTCACTGAGGGTTCTGATAGAATTCTGCCTAACACATTCAGGAAAAAGCTAGTTGGCTGTAAAAGAAAATCTTAAGATTTTATGATGACAACTTCTCAAATTACAATTTACTAAACTTATACATGGAATGGAAAGTTTATATAAGTTCCCAGGATGCTGACAGATTTAGGAAAGCAATACACATTTTTTCCCCTATACTAAATGACAAATATTCAGATTTCAAAACTCCACAGAAGGTTAAAAGCTACAGTGAAACTCCCTGCAGTTTTGCATACAGAGCTGCCCAGAGGCACCAAAGGATTTCTGAGTCAGACTTATGGGGAGGAAAAACAGTTAGAAGAAAATTATGCTTGTTCATTCCACTGTTCAAAGCATATGGCAGAAAATGTCTCATCACTGCCTACAAAATAAACTTCAAACTCCTCAATCTGGAATAAAATATCCATGATTTAACTGTTCCCTATCTTCCCATTTACCTCTCATGTCTGTATCACAGAAAGTTTCAGTTCCTTCAAACAATCAAATTCTTTTTACTCTCCATAAAGACACAGTTCTTTTCTTTAGAATGCTCTACCATCTACTTTTACCCACAAACCATATGGTGAATCCCATTCATCCCTTAAGATCCACTTATTTAACAAATATTTACTGAGTACCAATATGCATCAATAAACACTTGTCTTTCCCTCTACCACAAAGTACAGCTTGTTTCTGCTTCTTGTTTTGTACAAAAAGTAGCCAGTTCATAATTCTATTACTATGCTTTTAGATTTTATGCTTACATGTCCATCCTCCCAAAATGAATACCTTAAAGGAGTAATTCTGTTTTGGTTATATTTCAAGGACTAATTCAGAGATGGTTAGAGCTCATCAATCATGGTTTGCTCAAGGTAGTAATAATAATGATAGTAATAATAACAATAATATCTAAACTATATGCAGTGATTCCTTATACTATGAAAATACTTTATACATATCATTGTTCTTCAGTCACTAAGTCATGTCCCACTTTCTGTGACCCCCTGCACTGCAGCATGCCAGGTCTCTCTGTGCCTTCACTCTCTCCCAGAGTTTTCTCAGACTCATGCCCAGTGAGTCGGTGATGCATCCAACCATCTCATTCACTGTCGTCCCCTTCTCCTCCTACCCTCAGTCTTTCCCAGCATCAGGGTCTTTTCCAATGAGTTGGCTCTTTGCATCAGATGGTCAAAGTATTAGAGCTTTGGCTTCAACATTAGTCCTTCCAGTGAATATTCAGAGTTAATTTCCTTTAGTATTGACTGGTTTGATCTCCTTGCTGTCCACCCTTGCAGAAGGAGAGTCCCTTCTCTCAAGAGTCTTCTCCAGCAGCATAGTTTGAAAGCATCAGTTCTTTGGCACTCAGCCTCCTTTATGGTCCAATTTGCAAATCCATACATGACTACTGGAAAAACCAAAGCTTTAACTATATGAAGCTTTGTGGGCAAAGTGATGTCTCTGGTTTTTAATACAGTGTCAAGTTTTGTCATACAAGTTGGTTTGTATAGAATCCCTACAATAGCACTTTGAGGCAAGTTTTATAATTCTCATTTACTGGCTGAGAAACTAAAGTTCAAAGACAGAGGCAAGACTTCTATATGTTACTGATACTTCTATATGATACTGAACATTATGTTCTTTATAGCAATGTGGCCCCCAAACAGGATCATCATCACCACTCACAAATTCAACACACAACACCACTCACAAATTCAACACACTGCTTAACATATACATTCTTGGGTTCCAACCCAGTCCTACTCAATTAGAAAAACTGGAGTCAGACCCCTATAACCTGAGATTTAACAGGCCCTGGAGGTAATGATGGTACCTGCTACAGTTTAAGGACCATGGCTCTAGAATCTAATATGGAAATACCCTGGCCAAAAAATGTGATCAGCTAAGAATGTGAAACAACTTTCCTCTAGAAACTTGGTAATTAAATTCATATGATAAAGAATAATGGCAAAACAATGTATAGAAAAATGACTCCTCCTGAAATCAGACCACCAGACCGGCCTCTTGAAAAACCTATATGCAGGTCAGGAAGCAACAGTTAGAACTGGACATGGAACAACAGACTGGTTCCAAATAGGAAAAGGAGTGTGTCAAGGCTGTATATTGTCATCCTGCTTATTTAACTTCTGTGCAGGTACATCATGAGAAACGCTGGACTGGAAGAAACACAAGCTGGAATCAAGATTGCAAGGAGAAATGTCAATAACCTCAGATATGCGGATGACACCACCCTTATGGCAAAAAGTGAAGAGGAACTGAAAAGCCCCTTGATGAAAGTGAAAGAGGAGAGTGAAAAAGTTGGCTTAAAGCTCAACACTCAGAAAACTAAGATCATGGTATCCAGTCCCATCACTTCATGGCAAATAGATGGGGAAACAGTGGAAACAGTGTCAGACTTTATTTTTTTGGGCTCCAAAATCACTGCAGACGGTGATTGCAGCCACGAAATTAAAAGACGCTTACTCCTCAGAAAGAAAGTTATGACCAACCTAGACAGCATATTCAAAAACAGAGACATTACTTTGCCAATAAAGGTCCATCTAGTCAAGGCTATGGTTTTTCCTGTGGTCATGTATGGATGTGAGAGTTGGACTGTGAAGAAAGCATCGAAGATTTGATGCTTTTGAACTGCTGTGTTGGAGAAGACTCTTGAGAGTCCCTTGGACTACAAGGAGATCCAACCAGTCCATTCTGAAGGAGATCAGCCCTGGGATTTCTTTGGAAGGAATGATGCGAAAGCTGAAACTCCAGTACTTTGGCTACCTCATGCAAAGAGTTGACTCATTGGAAAAGACTCTGATGCTGGGAGGGATTGGGAGCAGGAGGAGAAGGGGACGACAGAGGATGAGATGGCTGGATGGCATCACTGACTCGATGGACGTGAGTTTGAGTGAACTCCGGGAGTTGGTGATGGACAGAGAGGCCTGGCGTGCTGCGATTCATGGGGTTGCAAAGAGTCAGACATGACTGAGCGACTAAACTGAACTGAACTGAAATCAGAAGTCACTTTCAAAGCTCATAACTCTATTAAATAGAATTTGAAATTTAACACAGTGTCAATATGTTGAACTGGTCAATGTTTAGTTAAAACATATGGAAAATAATCCTTTCCCCTGACAATATAGCTACTTTGAGATTTATTGTACATGATGCTACACATTCCTATTTATAGGAAAATATTTCTTATATCTGGTTTTATCATACCAAAGACATCTTAAACATCTCCAGGTCAAAGTTCTTGTTTTCTTTAGCTGGATATTCACTCATGTGCCATAATTCTAGTTGGGAGATATTTTAACAATTTCTTATTGAATTGAATTTAGCTAGGTTTGATTAGCCTCTCTATTCCCATTCTTTACACTAGGAAGTGTCTTTATAAAATGTTTCAAGTGATATTGTAGTAAAAACTGCTATATGGTAATAGGAAGTCAAATTCTGATTTCTGAAAAGACAAGAGTACAAGATAAGGATGGAACACTCCTTTTAGGGAGACATGTCTGCTGACGGATTTTAGAGTATATTTTCATTTCCCAGGTAGAGAGCAAGGAGTAGTAAAGAATGTACATTCTGTATCACGTACTGCATGCAGCATAATTTGCCTATACTCCTATTCAAACAGCTTAGAGGACTCAGGAAGGTCACTCTATCATTGTGCAGACAAACTATCTAAGCATGCAAAAGAAGAGTCATAAACAAATAAAAAGCTACATAAACAAATGCAAGTATGCTGCTGCTGCTAAGTCGCTTCAGTCGTGTCTGACTCTGTGAAACCCCATAGACGGCAGCCCACCAGGCTCCCCTGTCCCTGGGATTCTCCAGGCAAGAACACTGGAGTGGGTTGCCATTTCTTTCTCCAATGCATGAAAGTGAAAAGTGAAAGTGAAGTCACTCAGTCATGTCAGACCCTCAGTGACCCCATGGACTGCAGCCTTCCAGGCTCCTCCATCCATGGGATTTTCCAGGCAAGAGTACTGGAGTGGGGTGCCATTGCCTTCTCCAAGTATAGGAACAACAAATGCTCTATTAATGGCCATGCACTGGTGAGAAAAGGAGAAAGAAAGCTTCAGTACTTCTGAACCAAGCTTAGAGCCATATGCTGATTCTGTTATACTGTTTTGTCTTGATTTTCATTCTAGCCTTGATTCAGATGATTTTGGACTATGGTGCTTATAAGATCAAAATTTCATGTTTTTATATATAAACAAAAGTCCTCTCTCTACTTAGTCTATGACCAAATCCAGTATTCAGAGCAGATGCCAAATTTGTCAAAAATTAAGATATTTTATAGAAATATTTTTATGAAAATACCATGCATTTCTCATAAGGCTACAATGTTAAAAACAATCAGTCAATATTAATGATTAGTATGTTAGTCTCTGATTTCCCTGAGGCTATATTTATCTAAAACACAAATAAAATGGTAAGAAATTAGGAGAAGCTGACTAATTCACTAACTAATTTAATGTCAGAATTCAGAAAAGGATGCATGTAGGTAATAATTTAACTAAAGGAGAGTATTTAAGAACATTCTAGCATAAACTGAGTCTTTGACATAGAAAAATATCTGATTTGTAAGAATTCACTGCCTGGAGCTTTCTTATAGGCCAAAGAAATCAGATTTTAAACTTATCCTCTAGGTTAGGGCTTTCAATCAGAAATGCTTATGCAGAAAAAGTGGCTGGATTAGAGCCTTGTCATACTAAGATAACTCTGGAGGGTTCATTTAGAAAAGGTCTAATCAAGACCAGACATTTAACACACATACCTAAACAAATAAACCCTAAGGATAGAATTAGAATGAATGGTACTGAGCCCTGGCAGACTATAAGAGCAAGTTTAATTTAGCAAAGTGGTGTATCTGACTTGTGAATTGGGTGCTTGTATTTCTCTAAATTTAGTCCAATAAAATGTATTTACTAAAAGTTTTACAGCCAAGACAGTGATTATGGATAAATTACAGATAGTTCCTTGTTTGGGGAAAAATATATACATAGAGAGAAAGAATAACTAAAATAGAAAAGAGGCAAGAATTATGGAAAAACCTGAATAAGCCTTTTGGCCAACCTAATACTATAGACAATTTTATCCGTTAGACCTTCCTGTCCAAGTAAAATATATGAATTGCAAGTTAATCAGAATGGTTTGCATAAACCTATCTCCTAGAAGGAATTGTGGTGTTGGAGAATACTTTCGAGAGTACCTTGGACTGTAAGGGGATCAAACCAGTCCATCCTAAAGGAAATCAGTCCTGAATACTAATTGAAAGGACTGATGCTGAAGCTGAAGCTCCAATATTTTGGCCACCTGATGTGAAGAACTGACTCACTGGAAAAGACCCTGATGCTGGGAAAGATTGAAGGCAGGAGAAGGGAACTACGGAGAATAAGCTGGTTGGATGATATCACTGATTCAATGGACATGAGTTTGAGCAAGCTTTGGGAGTTGGTTGACAGGGAAGCCTGGTGTGCTGCAGTCCATGGGGTCACAAAGAGTCCTACTCGACTGAGGCTGAACTGAACTGAGGTTACCTTGAGAATAATACATATTGCTATATAAATAGGAAACGTTTTCAACAAGCATAATAGATGATTTTATTAAAGTGAAAGTCACTCGGTCATGTCCAACTGTTTGCAACTCCCTGCACTATACAGTTCATGGAATTCTCAAGCCAGAATACTGGAGAGAGTACCCTTTCTCTTCCCCAGGGGATCTTCCCAACCCAGGGATCAAACCCAGGTCTCCTGTGTTGCAGGCGGATTCTTTACCACTGAACCACAAGGGAAGCCCAAGAATACTGGAGTGGATAGCCTATCCCATCTCCAGTGGATCTTCCCGACCCAGGAATCCAACTGGGGTCTCCAGCATTGCAGATGCATTCTTTACCAACTGAGCTATCAGGGAAGCCCAGGTGATTTTTATACTTGGGTTTAAAAAGAAGCTCCAGGAATTGGTGATGGACAGGGAAGCCTGGCGTCCATGGGGTAACAGAGTCAGAAACGACCGAGTGACTGACCTGAACTGATACTTGGGTTTTAACAGACATATGATTTCAGGTCCAAGATATCTGCATGTGGGGTAAAAAAGAAAAATCACTACTAACCTTAATAGTCATCTCCTCTGTAAACGTATTCCACCTTAAAAGAGTGTGTGTATGCGTGTGTGTGTATGTTTAAGGGTATGAAAAAGCAGAACTATGGTTAACATTTACATTTCTAGGCATTTTTACTGAGACAAGTACATTTTTTGCCCTCTGTGAGAACTACCGAAAAACAAATTTATGGATGTTTAGCTAGTTTTATTCTCAGAAATTTGTATTTTCAGAACCAAAAAGTTGAAGAAATAATTCATGGAATTTCTCTGTCTATAATCTACTACAGATGAGTTGTAAAATGGTCACATCTAACAAATACTTAGCCCTTACTATTGTCAAGCACAAATCTATGTGGCTTTTGTATAAATTGACTCATTTATTTCCCCAACTTTCCCTCTAGATATATATCATTTTTAAACTGTTTTACATCAGAGAAAAATGGAGCACACAGAAATGGTATTCACATACCTTGTAAAATTACCCAATTTAAGGTAAATCTGGTTTAAATTACAGTTAATCAGAAACTGACTACATTTGAAAAAGGAAATGTAAAACTCTGTGGATCTAACATTTCATGCTAGTTTCAACACATTAATATGGATTAGGAGACTTCCCCCCAGTCCTTACCTTTAATCTCTTTGTCGTTTTTGAACCATCTTATATCAGCTGCAGGTTTACTACCAGATGTTTTACAAGTCAGCTGCATCAAGTCTCCCTCCATAACTGGGGATGAAAATCCACTAATTTGAGGTTTCTCAGGAACACCTGAAATTTAGGCAAATGGATGAAATGAACATTAATCTCCAATGCTGATTTGTTTTCATGACTATTACTTTCGCAAACAAGCTAAACTGGGTGTTCAACAATAACTTCAGTCAAGAAAAATAAAACATAATAAAAAACTGCTATATAATAAAATAAGTTACTTAAAATATATAATATAGATATATAGATATTATATATGATATATATATATATCATGTATATATACACACACACATACTGGAAAAAGAAATGGCAACCCACTCCAATACTGTTACCTGGAGAATCCCATGAAGGAGGAGCCCGGTGGGCTACAGTCCATGGGGTCACAGAAGAGTCAGACATGACTTAGTGACTCAACAACAACAAGAACATACATACATACAAACACATATGTATGTGTCTGTATAAATATGCGTATGTGTGCATATTATCCAGAAAGCATTTAAAATGCACTTAATTCCAAGTAGTTCTTTTTAATTAAAATTTACCAGCAAAAATACTCATTGTAAATCTTAAAAACAAATGTTCAATGTATCCTATGATTTACCGCCGTGTGTATTTAAGAAGGGAGATTGCTTGCATCAGGGGGAAAAAAAAAATCTGCAAACCGTATTTCTTCATTCTTTAGGAAACTGTGATTTAACCAAAATAGCACCTTTCTTTCCTGATTTCATAATTCTTAGAGCTTAAAAGATATTGTTTTCCTCTGTGTACATTTTTCTAGAAAATGCATTTTGGAATAAGGGATTCATCAATAATTGCAACTATACTTATTTTTCTGATTCTTCTGAGGGAAAGACTGTCTCTTGATGTCATTTGTATTAGAGATACAATTATAGTTTTGTGGAACATGGTATGTATTATTTTTAATTCTAGTTAATGCTAGCCACTTATTACCTTTTCTAGTCCAAATCATGCAGTGAATAAACAGATGGCTAATATGCAGAGATAGACATGGATGACTTAAATAATAGAATGTTACACATTTTGGAGACCATAATATTCTGCTGTCATGATAGAGATTTATTAAAATTTCTTCTAAAAGTGTTCAGTAATAAAAGCAGGCTGAAAGCTTCTTTATTGTACTATTTAATTCAGTTTGAAAAGAATAAAATGTAAGAATGTTGGAAGTCACTAATAAAAGAAATGCAAACTAAAAGAACAACAAGAACAATAAAGATAAATGACAAATCAACATATTTCATTAGCTGGCTAGCTTTATTTTTTTCTGTTCACCTTCATACTGCTTTAAAAAATATATATGTTACACACCATTTAATAAACTGAAAGTAGGCAATTGCCTATTTCTTGGGGTCTCAAGTTGCTATCCTGAAATACTCCATTTAGTGGGTATATTTTGTCCTTAGTGGCAAACTTGTGAAGATTTTTATACAATCGTCCCAGTGGTACTTGCAAAGAAGCATATTTCATATCCTATGCATAAAACCAATTCACTAACTGAATTAACTTTAATATTCTCAACCGAAAAAAAACAAAAAAACAAAAAACCCAGCATGCGTTAGTTACTTTAAATACAGTGTTATGCCTTTATCTATCAAAGAAAGTAAGGCAAGCTGAGGCAAAAAAAAAAAATCAATCTTTAAATTCCTTAACTTGTTCAGTACACAGGTGTGTTTCAAAGAACTGCAGCAATTTCAGTTGATTGGGCCACTGACGTCTGTGGAATCACAGAGCTCTGAGCTGCAACTTTATTTCCCCAGAAACGCTATGAATGTATTGCTTTCTGATGTCACCATAACCTTTAGAAAAATGGCCCAATACTTACAGAATAAAAACACAGAACTTGCAAACTGGGTACACAAGCAACTTAATTTCATTTCATTTAGCAATCTAGAAAAGTACAAAGTTAAAAAGCAAGAATTCAAATAGAAATGTCAGGGTCATTTAAATGCACTTAGATATACAAAGGGGTCATATTTGGAAGTCAAAAAATATTAGGAGAAGCCTATCAGGTGACTGATGATAAGATGGATGAGTACACATAGACACATTGATTTCATTATGCTCATTATTCTATCGCTTTATAACAGAATCACCATACATCCACTAAAGAGCTGATTTGACAAAAAGGAACTTAGCTGAAAAATAAAAAAACCTGTTATCTGTCCCTGGTTAAGAAACAAAATGGCTGTGTGCTCTTGGGAAGTCATACAGACCTTTACACCTCTTTGTACCTATTTGAGAAATGGGGGAAATGACTGAGTGATTTTTTAAAAAGCCTTTTGATAATCCTCAAAGTGTAGATTTGTTACTGAATCATGTTACTATATCTGTACACATCTCTCTGGCTTGTGATCACATAGTGTTAGTCCCTTGTACTTACCCAGGACCGTGAGATAGGCCTTGGAAGTTTTGACAGGCATTGTAAATAAAGAACAGGTGTACTGTCCTTCATCAGACAGAGAGACATCACTGACGCTGATACTCAGTTCATGCCAGGAAGCCCGAACCAGCTCGATTCTATTGTCTCTTAAGGCTGGAAAAAAAGAAAATATTGAAAATGTGAATTACAACAGTAGACAAAGTCAGTACTGTAAGACCACATATTTTTAGCACAACATAACAAACATGGACTATACAGCCCATGGAATTCTCCAGGCGAGAATACTGGAGAGGATAGCCTTTTCCTTCTCCAGGGGATCTTCCCAACCAGGGCTTGAACCCAGGTCCCCCACACTGCAGGCAGATTCTTTGCCAGCTGAACCACAAGGGAAGCCCAGGAATACTGGAGTGGGTAGCCTATCCCTTCTCCAGCGGATCTTCCTTACCCAGCAATTGAAGTGGGGTCTCCTGCATTCAGGCAGATTCTTTACCAACTGAGCTATCAGGGAAGACTTCCTGGCCATGAGTATGTCTTAATATTGTTTCCTGAAACATTTTAAAGTAGTGTTTACATATATTGAATTTTTAATCAGATTTTTTAAATCAAAGTAGAACTGTGCTCCTTAGTGTTCTCAGAAATAACTTTTTAAATTAAGTGATTGGATCTAGTATATATGATGCTTTGGATGAGGTAGATATTGATGGTGATAAAAATGGCTTTCCTTCACAGTCTTTCAAGAGTTGCCAGTACCAAGAAAAGCTATTAAAAAAAAATCATTAACTTCTACGCACAGATAAAATTAGGAAAACTATGACTGCTCATTTCCTTCTAGGAAAGCAACAATGAACCTAAGCATATTGAAAGTTTCTCTGGCCTAGGTGGACTTGCTTTTATCGCAGATCAAATGGGATTCCCACCAAGAATTTTGGGAGAGATGAGGCCACCTCCAAGGGGAATCAAGTGGAAGTACCGCTGCCATGGAACGTAATTTCTTTCTCCTTTGGGCGGCCATCAGGAAGCCCTTCCCTTTCCTACTGAGAGACAGCAGTCAGTTGGACAGCACAGGCAGTGGATAATTCTATTACAATTCTAAAGCAATTACCCACCCCTTGAAGTGATCTTTGATAAGACTGGTACAACTACCAGGGAAAATAACTCCCAGGTCTGCTCAAACTGACCAAATAGCACCACAAAGTCTCTGAAAACTAAATTGTCAGTGGTACCATAGCCCACAAATGTAAGCTAGGATCTGTGTGATGAATCTATATAGAACAGAAGATGTAAATAGTATCCAGATTCTCCTAACATAATAGCCAAACTGTCCAGGACCTGATAAAAAAAAAAATTACTGGTCACACCGAATACTGGGAAAATCAAATCTTTAATGAGAACAACTAAGCAACAGATGCTAACACTGAGTTGAAATGGATGTTAAAATTATCTGACAAAAAGAATTAAAGACGTCATCATAAATTTAACAGGCAATTGCTAATTATCTTGTAACAACACAAAATAGAAAATCTCAGCAAAGTAAATAAGTATTTTAAAAAGAACTAAAAGGAAATTATAGAAGTCAAAAATACAATAATCAAAATAAAAACACACTGGCTTGGATTAATAGTACAATGGTGACAACAGAGAATATAATCAGTGAACTTAAGGATAGAGAAATATAATTCACCTGATCCAAACAAGCGAGAGAAAACTGATTGGAAAACAAACAAAGAAACAGAATCTTAGAAACCTGAGGGAAAATGACACAGTATCCAACATTGTTACCATATGAGTTGCAAAAGAGAAAGAGAGTGGGGCTGAAATAATTTAAGAAATAATGGTCAAAAACTTCACAACTTAGGCAAAGGAAAAAAAAATCAAGAGGAAGAGTAAATTCAAATAGGATAAACCAAAAGTCTATGTCAAGATATAGCTAAATTAAAATTCTGAAATCCAAAGAAAATGAATAAAACCTTAAGAGTAGACCCAGAGAAAGACAGATTACCTATAAGAACCAATTCAAATAACAATATGTTAATATTTCTCATTTGAAATTATGGAGGTCAGAGGCAGTGGCACAATTTTCAAGTGCTGAAAGAAAATATCGAGAGTAAATTCTTATCCAGTGAAACCACCGTTCAGGAACCAGGGGGAAATAAATGTATTTTTGGAAGAAGGAAAACTAAAAAACATGTTCTTCTAGCAGATCTGTCTTAAAGAAAAGTTAAAGTTCTTCAAACAGAAAAGAAAAAAAATGTGAAGCATTAAGAAGGAAGAAAGAACAAGTGACAGAAAAAAAAAAGGGTAAATACAATGTAGACTACTCTTCTGTGTTTCCCCAGTTATTGATAGTTGAGCAAAAATTATACCATCAACTGATGCAGTGTTCAACATGTAAAGATGGATTAGTCAAAGCAAATAAAAAGTGGTAGGGCAAAGGGATCTAAAGAAGTAATGTTTTCATACTTTATCAGAAGTGGTAGACTGTGATAAGTCATATATGTACAGCATTTCAATACCTGAGGCAACTACTAAGAAAATATACAAAGTGATACATTCAAAAACTCTATAAATAAATTAAGATTAAGTCTATTT
Source organism: Oryx dammah (assembly GCF_014754425.2). NCBI lineage: Eukaryota > Metazoa > Chordata > Mammalia > Artiodactyla > Bovidae > Oryx > Oryx dammah. The sequence goes on from NW_024070186.1 coordinate 122,577,420, forward strand.
ATATAGTGTCTTGAAATAACTAAAATTATAGAGCTAGAGAAAAGATTAATTCTTACCAAGGGTTAAGGTTAGTAAGAGGTGGCGGAAAGTGGAAGGGACATGAGTGTGGTTATAAAACCAGAGCACAGGGGATCACTGTGGTGATAGAACTGTTGCATCTTGACTCTGGTGATGCATACATTAACCAACATATGCATAAAACTGAATAATATATATACATATATAAGCTATATAACTACATAATATTATCAAAGTCAACCTGATATATTACATATACATATAATATAATTACATATACAAGCTGATACATACAGATATTAAACATTCATATTTAAATTATCTGTGTGGAGTAAGGCTAAAAGCACAGGTTTTGGTATCAAAGATCTGCTTTAGGCAGTTATATAAGGTTAGGTTTCCTGTGGATAATAATTCCTGATTCATTTCTATCTTTGGATTATGATGAGAACTTTAATATCATGTTACATACAAAGTACTTTAAAACAAATCTGCAATGATATGCTAAAATATTTTGTATTTGGAATCCTGATGAGAAACCAAATATTTTGTCTGAAAGGTCTCAAGTGATTGAGATTACCAAATCCTATAATTTTTTGAGTTGCTTTATAATTGCCATCAGTCTTGACTAAAATTTAGGCTCTGAAAAGTAGAATACCTATATTGTAATGTAAGCTTTTTGGGTTACCATATGAATTTAGGTGAATCACTTGTTGTGCACCCCAGTTTGCTGAGTGTTAAGTGGAGATAATAATTGAGTGAAAATATAAGGAATATATCTTAGCGAAATGAATATATGAATATATATTCAAGACCTGAAAACATATTCCCAAAAAGGAAGAAAGTGACACAATTAGTAAAGATATTTTTTATCATGTAAATATCCTTGATAATTCATTTGTCAAAAAACACAGAGCTGCCTGAGGAGATTTTCACTGGACTGAACATTTTAAACAAATCCCACCCCACAGCGTTTATCTTTTCAATTTTGTAAATAGGATGCCATCTGCAGTTCACTTTATCACAGCACTTTAAGTATGAAAGAATAAAGAGAAACCTTTTAAAATCCAAAGAGGGATGTCCTATAACTCAAAGGATTCCCTGTGAGAAGGATCCTTGTCTTGCTCATCTCAGCACTCTGCATCATCACTATCTACACGGGAGGTTTTCAGTGAATGACTATTGAATTGAAGTTGAGAGCCAAATTGTGTATTTATGATAACAGCATAGTGAAAAAGAAATGAATTAAGAAGTCCTTTTCGATAAATCTCCATGGGATCCTTTAAGGGAGAAAAGCCCAAGAAAAGAAGAAAAGGGTGTCATGTTTAGACACTGTTTCACATAAAAGATTTAGAAACATGCTACACATTTTTTTTTAACAAAGTAACATTCATTGAACAATTATTTGAAATACTCAATGAGTGATCCATGAAGTTATTGTCATGTTACCTTATGGTTTCCAAATGAACACAAAAGGTAGTAGATACTTAGAAATAATCCCTACTTTCTACAGAGTAAATTCCATACATTGATACTGAACCTGAATAAAGAATTGTAATATAATATTGTTGGTTGAAGTGAATTCAATCTTTAAAAAAATAGAAGTTTGGAAACACAGAATGTTCATGGTTATCCAAATATCTTTTTTAAACAATAAAAGCTCAAATATTTCATTGAAAAAAATTGTTAAACCTTACCGTAGGAACAATTAAGTGAACAAATGAGTGTGTAGAATAAAAGAAAGGTAATTGCTCACACACCATAGAGATTAAAAGAGCCAATGAGCCAAGCAGCTACTCAGGTCAAACCTCATCAGTCATTAGGTGCCTGCCACCCAATGGTGAGTTGACTTAAGAGTTCAAAACCCTGCCCTCTGGAGAATTTAATTTTAGCTGCAAATAAGCAGTAACCAATGAGTAAGAATCATTAAATAGGACTTAATGCATGAGAAAAATTATTTTCCCAATATACCATTGGTTTCTAAATAGTTCATCAGTCATACACACATATTTGAGATTCATACTAAGTAAAATAAAAATTCCTAAGATGATCACGTGAAGAATTTTAGACGAATTTTATACTGATTTCTGACAAAGGTTACTGGCATAGCTAATAAGTTGTTTATTAATTAGTTTTAAACCAAATCAACATAATAACACTAGTACTATTGAATTTATCTGACATTATTCATTTCAGAACCAAATAGAAATTCATGTATACTTGTATTAATAGTGCTCCTTTCTTTAGTGTGATATTTAGAAAGGTGATATTTATAAAGATGATATTTGTAAAGGTGGTCACATAACTTCTTGCCAGGTGGTCACATTTTCAAATATCTTTAAATTGATCCCCAGTGAGTAATAATTTATATCAAACTTTAGGGTGCTTAAATAATGATAAAAAGCATATTTTATTATATAATCACTTTTAAAAGACTATTAAAATGCAGCAAATAATGACTGCATTGTGTTTGCATTTTTCCTAATTCATCCATGTGACCTAAAATTTTACCAAATCAGGATTATCTCTTTATATTTATTTCCATAAATATTTATATTATCTACAGTTTTTTATACATAGCATGGTATATATAGATGCCCATTAAGTTTTATTGGATTAAATTAAATATGTGGCTCATCAGTCTTTTGTATGTAACAATGTTCTATAATTATACATATTAACATCATTTTATAAAATTCCATTTATTAAGAGAGTATTATATATTGAATGATTTTTATTATTATAATTCACTATATCTATAGAAAAAGTACTAACAGAAAAAGTCTACATCAAAATGATGTTTATTAATCTCTTAAAAATCCAGGAGAGTTCCCCAGCATGGCTATTAAAGAGCACACATACTTAGCCATATATTTAGAGAAATAAAGCATAAAATGTCTCACTCTGTGTGTAGTATATGCTACCAAATTTGATTCAACTGACAAGTTTTTGTTGAGAATTCATGATATACCAGACACCATGCTAGGTGTCTTAGGGAAATAGGAGTTTAAAAATAGAATATTTTCCAACCACCTCCTGTCCAGCTGGGAGACACATGGTCCCACATGAAGACACTTCAAGTGTCAACTTGGTTACTTAAATTCTCAGTGTCAAGCATATATTTCCAAGAGCATAGCACCCTACACTAGGCTTTACTCAAAGCAATCACTGCATATACTTAGAACGATTTTTAAACATGTTACTTTCCAATCAATAATTTCCATTTTGTAGAGTAAGTTTAACATCACTAGTGTGATGAGATTTCAAGAACCATAGATATGTCATTCTTCATTCTTGTTCTCAGCTAAAGTCCTCACCATCCAGGTGTCCCCATTTGACTCCTATAGGGAGTTTAGATATGTCAGTGCAAGCCAAGTTCTGCCTAGGGAAAGAAATATTAAGAATGCTGTGTATAGCCTTTGATTCAATACCAAGCTTCACTGTTGTCTGCTGACTAATAATATAGTCCTTCTCATGATTCTGATTGTGTTGTGTTAAGGTTGTCTGGACCAGCACTTACCTTTGTGTCCCAACTTCTGCAACAGGCCTGTTCTCTCTGTACATTATCCACTTAGACCTGTGCTAACTGCCTACTCTGGCTTTGCCCCTACTGATTTCTCTAGAAGTGATCACTAGCTAAATTGGCTTGGGCAATCTGCCAACCCTGTTTTTTCCAGATGGAATATCTACTGTCCCCAAAGGTAAGAATTGGCTGAGTAATTAAGGCTTCAGTGACCAAGCCTTAACACCAAGGCTTTTGGTATACCAGGTTTTTTTGTTTGTTTGTTTGCTTTTTAATATTAAATCTGTATCTTAATAAATCAGAAAAGAAAAATAAGTCAAATAAGCTCTAATAAAGTTTCAAATGGGTCATATATTCAGGGCTTAACTCTCATCAGACCTCAAAATGAGTGTATTGCCATGTATGATGTCAAAATATGCCTCTAGAAATTGTAAACAGGAAAGACAAAGAAGGAAATTGAGGTATTCTTACTCAGTATGGTTTTTTTTTTTTTTTTTTTTTTGGTTAATAGCCACAATGTTTTATTTCTTAACATCATAAGCATATACTGATTATATTCAGTATGTGTTATTTGTAATTGTACTATGGACTGACAGAAATAAAGGAGTTAAACATACAGATGGAATAAATCACCAGATACTGAATCCTTTTCTGTTTTGTTCTTTTGCAGTCATAAAATATAACATAATCTAAATCAATCTCCTGGAAAATTGGTAAAAACAGCCATTGCTCCAGAGCTGATATCTGGTATACCAAGTTTCAGCTGGGACTAGATTTTTACTGAAACCATAGTAAATGGAGTTTTAGAAAAGAAATGTGAACAGAACCCAAGCAATAAATCTGGAAACTGTGTCACTGTTTGAAAGATGTTTTCCAAATGATAGAATTTCAGTTTTTAAACCACAGCTTAACTTACTTCAAATGTATAAAAACAAATATTCATTACTTTCTTCTCTATATTTGTAATCTGTTATGATGAAACATTTAAAAAGGCAAAAATATTGCCATACCTAACTAAAATGTACCCCAAATTAATAAACTTGTGTATGGAAAATAGAGTCCATGGCGTTTCTACTTGCCATTTCCTTGTCTTTGTAAAGCTTGGCGCTTTTCCTCAGTGTCCTCCTCATGACATATCCTGAGGGAACCCTTTCTATTCTTTCACCATATTAAATTCCTAAAGCCCTGAACAAGAGACTGCATCCTTTAATACATCTCTGTGTGTGTGCACTCATTCGTATCCAACTCTTTGTGACCCCATGGATTGTAGCCTGACAGGCTACTCTATTCATGGGATTTTCCAGGCAAGAATACTGGAGTGAGTTCCCATTTCCTACTCCAGGGGATCTTCTATACACCTATATCCCTACCCTATTTTCTCTTTTGTAAGATGACTTTAAACCTGTTTGCCATGTAACATAAGGCCCTAAATATCAGAAACGTGTTTAATTTTCTAGCTTATTTCCCCATCCCTCCTTAAAATGCCTAACCATTTAGAAACACATAAGATTTTGTTCAAATATGGTGAGTAATACATTCTTCTTTACCTAAAGGCATATATTCCCTCTGCAAGTCTCCAGATCAGACTTGTCACTCAAGCTATCTAACATATTGCTTTCTTGATAAAATTTTTCATGCTGTCCACCTCCAGACACGTTCACCCTTCCTTCATGCACAAGGCAGGGATGTGCATGAAGCTTAATAATAATTTGTTGAGCTAATGAGAGAGCAGTATATGGATGTGAGAGTTGGACCATAAAGAAGGCTGAGCACTGAAGAATTGATGCTTCTGAACAGTGGTGTTGGAGAAGACTCTTGAGAGTCCCTTGGACTGCAAGGAGATCAAACCAGTCAGCCTTAAAGGAAATCAATCCTGAATACTCATTGGAAGGACTGATGATGAAGCTGAAGCTCCAATACTTTGGCCACCTGATATTAAGAGTCAACTCATTAGAAAAGCCCCTGATGCTGGGAAAGATTGAAGGCAAGAGGAGAAGGGGACAACAGAGGAAGAGAAGGTATGGCTTCACCAACTCAATGGACATGAGTTTGTGCAAGCTGTGGGAGACGGTGCAGGACAGGGAAGACTGGTGTGCTGCAATCTGTGAGGTTGCAAAGAGTTGGACACGACTGTGAGCAAAATGAAAGAGTAAAAATGAAAATTATATGGTCCATTATTTATATGCTGATGCATACCATTTCAGATTATTGTTGAACTTCATGTACATTCCTCATATGTACCCTTTGGGATTCCCTGATGGCTCATTAGTAAAAAATCTGCCTGCCAATGCAGGAGACATCGGTTTGATTCCCAGGTCAGAAGATCCCCTGAAAAGGGAAACAACAATCCCTTGTAGTATTCTTGCCTGAAAAATTTCATAGATAGAGGAAATTTGCTGGCTACAGTCAATGGGGCTGCAAAGAGTTGGACATAATTGAGCACAGCACAGTGCATAGACATGATAAATTTTCATTTTGCAAAACTTGACTTAAAAGGAGTTTGAGCTTTTGATTTTTAGTTTTTAAATCTTTAGATCAGCTTTATCATTTTGTATTGTCAAAATAATATTAATAGTGATCAAAATTTAAAAAATAAAAATATTTTACAATTCAAACAAAACTCATTTTTCTAAGACCATATCTTAATTATATAACTTGACTTAAGTAACTGAAATTTAAAATAATCTAAGACAGTTGAATTGTCATGCTAAACTCTATAGTGGCCAATGCCTGTAAATCTTCTAAACCTATGCATTCAGACACTGAAAACTTATTCTATGTCTTTAAGATTGTAAGTAGGCTTGTCTTGGGCTTCCTTTGAGGCTCAGCTGGTAAAAGAATCTGTCTGCAATGCAAGAGACCGGGGTTTGATCCCCAGGTTGAGAAGATCCCTGGAGAAGGGAAACACTACCCACTCCAATATTCTGGCCTGGAGAATTCCATGAACTGTATAGTCCATGGGGTCACAAAGAGTTGGACACGACTGAGCAACTTTCACTTTCACTAAGTTTGTCTTATTCCTACTTTCACAATGTCACATGGCAAGAAAACTTTGTAAAACCAAAGCAAATACACTTATGTCTTCTTTTATATCTCTAGATAACCATGTAGGTCTCATTATTCCCACTAACTTTATAGTATGGATTAAATGTTGCATTTCAGTTGCCTACAACACAGGAAATTTTTTTAACATGTAACAATAAAGGATTACTCAAGGCCATTGATGGATTACGATGTACACTCTACAAGCATCAGTAACATGCTAACATTGCCATCTTGAGACTATGAATGTCTTCTGAGTAGAAGTGAGCCTGGGGAAGCATGTGTACAAAATTTTAATGGCAGAGGCCTGGGAGCACACACAGCACACACATACCATTCCATGTGCAGGCCTACAGCCATACTTCAAAGGAGACTGGTAACTGCAGTCTGGCTGTATGTATAGGAAGGAGAGATATTAGTGAGCAGTTGATACTTTCTGCCTTGAGACGGCAGGCTTACATGTATCACTATATCTACATATGTTAGTGCACTTATATAAAAATCAATGTATCCAGAAATGATAGCAAGTAATAGATAACATATTTTATCTAAAATAGCTCTAATTTCAGTATGTTTGGTACAAAAATTCTACCTAGTTACTAAATTATTAAAAAGAATTATAAATTTATTTTTTATGAATATCTTCTCAATGCTACCTTAGTTAGATTCAGCAAGGGAGAAATATCAATAGAAGTAATACTATAGTCATTTTCTGTTAATTCTCAAAGTGATAAACATATTCTTAGTTTTAGAAAATGGAAGGTGAATTATTGTGTATTATTTACTAAATTATGTTTTTAGAATAAAAACTATCCAGGATGGTTTATATAAATTATAAACGAATATTAATTCAGTTCAGTTCAGTTCAGTTCAGTCACTCAGTCGTGTCTGACTCTTTGTGACCCCATGAATCGCAGCATGCCAGGCTTCCCTGTCCATCACCAACTCCCGGAGTTCACTCAGACTCACGTCCATCAAGTCAGTGATGCATCCAGCCATCTCATCCTCTGTCGTCCTCTTCTCTTCCTGCCCCCAATCCCTCCCTGCATCAGAGTCTTTTCCAATGAGTCAACTCTTCACAGTAGGTGGCCAAACTACTGGAACTTCAGCTTTAGCATCTCCCAGGGCTGATCTCCTTCAGAATGGACTGGTTGGATCTCCTTGCAGTCCAAGGGACTCTCAAGAGTCTTCTCCAACACCACAGTTCAAAAGCATCAATTCTTCGGCACTCAGCCTTCTTCATAGTCCAACTCTCACATCCATACACGACCACTGGAAAAACCATAGCCTTGACTAGATGGACCTTAGTCGGCAAAGTAATGTCTCTGCTTTTGAATATGCTGTCTAGGTTGCTCATAACTTTTCTTCCAAGGAGTAAGCATCTTTTAATTTCATGGCTGCAGTCACAATCTGCAGTGATTTTGGAGCCCAAAAAATAAAGTCTGACACTGTTTCCACTGTTTCCCCATTTATTTCCATGAAGTGATGGGACCAGATGCCATGATCTTAGTTTTCTGAATGTTGAGCTTTAAGCCAACTTTTTCACTCTCCTCTTTCACTTTCATCAAGAGGCTCTTTAGTTCCTCTTCACTTTCTTCCATAAGGGTGGTGTCATCTGCATATCTGAGGTTATTGATATTTCTCCCAGCAATCTTGATTCCAGCTTGTGTTTCTTCCAGTCCAGCGTTTCTCATGATGTACTCTGCATAGAAGTTAAATCAGCAGGGTGACAATATACAGCCTTGACACACTCCTTTTCCTATTTGGAACCAGTCTGTTGTTCCATGTCCAGTTCGAACTGTTGCTTCCTGACCTGCATACAGATTTCTCAAGAGGCAGGTTAGGTGGTCTGGTATTCCCATCTCTTTCAGAATTTTCCACAGTTTATTGTGATCCACACAGTCAAAGGCTTTGGCATAGTCAATAAAGCAGAAGTAGATGTTTTTCTGGAACTCTCTTGCTTTTTCCATGATCCAGCGGAGGTACATATATGTATACATATATATTTGGCAATTAAAGTATTCAATATTTATTTCTTACATCAATTTGAAATAAAATTCTATATATCTTCTTAAATTAACTAATAATACACCTCCACTTCAATTGAAAGAAAAACTCTACAAATTCTCTATATGATGATGGAATCATCTAAAATGTGAACACTTTACTTGAAAATTCCAAATAAACTTTCACTAAGATAACTTCTGGAAAAGAAAATACTCACAGATACATATACCTCACACATATATTATCAATATGTACTAATTTCATCTCTTGGCCAATCCTTATTGTACATTTTGATAGAGAATAAAAGTAGTTCTAAATCTATAAACCCTATATGATAAATATATATATATATATATATATATATATGTATTCTGCATGCATGCTAAGTTGCTTCAGTTGTGACCAGCTCTTTGAGACCCCATAGACTGTAGCTTGCCCGGCTCCTCTGTTCATAGGGATTCTCCAGGCAAGAATACTGGAGTGGGTTGCCATGTCCTCCTCCAGGGTATTTCCTGACCCAGGGATCAAACTCTCATCTCTTTTATTTCCTATTTGGCAAGTGGATTATCTACCACTAGTGTCACTAGGGAAGCTCATGTTACAAAGCATATATATATAGCTCAGATAATTAACTATTTTTCAAAATATACATATACACATAAATATATACATATATATATATATTTCATTCTGGGAACATTTTCACTGAGAAAGTAAATACTGAATAGACTAAGTGGTTATTGGCCCCTGAATATGAGATCATATTTATGCTGCTCAAATTACTGAATGTTAGAAGCTACTGAGATGTTGATTTGGGTTTAATATAGAGACTGTCTTTCTATTTACTGAGTTCTTCACAATTGATACTGAGCAAACTTATGAGATATGAGCTCTGTCAAAAAATTTGTTTAATTAATGGCTATTGGATCTCCTGCCAGGAATGATTAAATGTCTTTCTCTCATTGCATAAGAATATGTCCTAAGTGACTTTTGAAATCTCTTATAATGATTTTTAGGAAATCTATTTTTGAAATTTACTTAGGAGTAACTGTTAATGCTTTCAATCATAAATTGAATTCATATATTTATTCAATGGCAAATAAGTGCTGATTTTAGTAACCAGGAATCACTAACTCAATGGTATATTACACACAGTGTATGCTTTTATCCATTAAAAAGCTTCAGCGGATTCACCTTCAGTGAGTTATACCTTAATTTTATTAATTACTAATCTGCATTTTAAAATCATTTCACACTGATTTACACTTTGTGCTCAGTATGTATTGTGATCAGACTGACCTCTATGCTGAAAATATTGTCATTTATGTTAATTATTCAACAAAGAACTGCTCAAATAAGCAAATATTTTTCAAAATTCCATCTTTAGAAAGTTAGTATACATACACTCAAAATGTTTTCTGTTTCTCCTAGATGTCAGCACTCTCATTGCTGCTGCTGCTGCTAAGTCACTTCAGTCGTGTCCAACTGTTCGTGACCCCATGGACTGCAGCCTACCAGGCTCCTCTGTCCATGGGATTTTCCAGGCAAGAGTACTGGAGTGGGATGCTATTGCCTTCTCCGAGCACTCTCATTAAATAAATACAAAAATAAGTATTTAGAGGAGAGCAGCATAAAATTATGAAAGAGTTGACACACGTCTAGTTGGTTATGGTGAAATCCTAAATGACAAAATCCATTTTGGATGAGTTGAATGCCTCTATCTTTCTATCTGTGTCTATATCCCAATTAATATATTTGTGTATATGTGTGTGTATATAAAACTGCAATATATAAAATGTATTATATCAGATGATTCCTCTTCTACAATATCATCTTGCTGGATAAAAATTAGAGGTATTTCATTCTTATTAATACTAGTGTATCGCTCTGCAAATAATAATAATAAGTTGAGGCAATAATAATATACCATCTGTCAGATGACATAAGAACATAATAGAAACTCAGTTTATGAAATTCATACTGAATGCCAAAAAATCATTTTTGTTTATGAAGCATTTGAAAAAAAGTCAAATAAATATACACTCACTAGTACTAACATATCAATAAACAAATTCTGCAAATAAGTGCTAAAGTCCAATTTTGTCTTAAGAATTCTCTTTACAACTTAAAACTCAAATAATTTATAAACGTATATCAATATGTCATTGTTGCTGCTGTTGTTGTTGTTCAGTTGATAAGTTATATCCAAGTCTTTGCAACCCAAAGAACTGCAACACACCAGGCCTCACTGTCCTTCACCATCTCCCGAATTTGCTCAAACTCAAGTCCAATGAGTCAGTGATTCCATCCAACCATTTCATCCTCTGTCACCCCCTTCTCCTCTTGCTCTCAATCTTTCCCAGCATCAGGGTCTTTTCCGATGAGTCAACTCTTCGCATCCCCATAGCCAAAGTATTGGAGCTTCAGTATCAGTCCTTCCAAAGAATATTCAGGGTTGATATCCTTTAGGATTGCCTGGTTTGATCTCCTTGCTGACCTCAAGAGTCTTTTTCAGCACCATGATTCAAAAACATCAACTATTTGGCACTCAGCCTTCTTTATGGTCTAACTCTCACATCCATACATGACTACTGGAAAAACTATAGCTTTGACTATACTGACCTTTGTTGGCAAAGTGATGTCTCTGCTTTTTAATACATTTGTCTAGGTTTGTCATAGCTTTTCTTCCAAGGAACAAGTGTCTTTTAATTTTGTGGCTGAAGTCACAATCTGCAGTGATTTTGGAGCCCAAGAAAATCCAATCTGTCACTGTTTCCACTTTTTCCCCATCTATTTGCCATGAAGTGTTGGGATCAGATGTTATGATCTTAATTTTCTGAAGGATAAGTGTTAAATCAGCTTCTTCACTCTCCTCTTTCAACGTCATCAAGAAGTTCTTTAGTTCCTCTTCATTTTTTTTGCCATCAAAGGGGTTTTATCTGCCTATCTGAGGTTGTGGAAATCATAAACTGTGATTTGTTACTAATACCAAATGCCCAGATGCTGATATATGTTCAACTACACTGCAGTCTGGTGAATAAAGACCATTTATTCATTTATTCATAAGGCTTTACTAGAAGACTTATCCTAAAATGAATACCATACAGTTGTACTTAACATATATAAAATATGGGTAGTTTTATGAAGGATGATTGTTAATAGATAATCATCATAATTTAACAACTACAAAATTCTGATACATATTTGCAAAGGTCTTATACAAACTTGTTTCCTTGTCTTTTACAAATAAAAGTCTGTGAATATTTTGTTTGCTTCTACAAAACAATATTTCTCTAGGTATTTGTCACATTATTTCTTATTTTTCTTGAGAAAATATCTTTCAGTATTTGATACAGCTCACTATTTGCCTGGATTCAGAGAACAAGAAAATGATGTGGTATTTGAACTGAACAGTTTCTGTAAGCTCTCTTTCTTTCCAACAGCCTACAATATAATGATCTCCTTGTTGACATATGAAATTTATTTTTTACATCCCACCATAAAACCACCATATGTGGCCATGTGACATTACTTTCATTAAGCATTTTTATCAGAGACAAAAAGATTATATGCCATGCTATTATGGAAATGTATACATAAAGGTACATTGGGAATGGGAAACATTTACCTTCATTATAGAAACTAGCCTTTAGTATTTTTCATCTTTCAACTTTACAGGACCCCATACCCTGCAAAAGCTTTGCATTGCTATTTGTAAAATATGAGGAGAAAATAACTCAAGACTATGTTGTCCATGTTTCCAATAATCCCAAAGTCTCATCTCCTATAACCTGAAATTTGGCTTAAATTTTCAGCTTTGCCTCCCTCTTGTGGAAAATATTAATGAAATAAATTTTATGGTACACGAACTTTGAAAATCTAGAAACCTGCTAGTACATTTAAGAAAATCACTTATATATTTGAAATTCAGGCACAATCACAAAAATCATTAATATAATAAATATTTCATTAATACTAGTCTATATATTTCTATGAGACATGTTTAATAGTTTTCATTTCCAATGTGCATTTGTTACTGGAAGTTTAAGAACTTAACTTTGATCTTGCATCTGTTCATGAGGTCTCAATTTCTCTGCTTGATATTGTTTTTTCCCCTTCTTGTGGGAAGAAGGTTTATGTGAATCTTTAGAAATTAAATATTATCTCTGAAAAATCATCCAATAAATATTGACAATGAATATTGTTTTTAAAATATCTTGTTATGTAAATCAACATTCAGAGGAGATATAATAAATCTTAGACTAGTAAAAAGTAAAACACAATTTACTATGTAGAATTAAAAAGTGACATCCTACATGCTAAGCTAAAATTAAGGCATTGATTTTTCAGTCTTTAAATCATATAATTTGATTATTATTTATTTTAGTTATCTAAATTAGTTTTTCAGTTCAGTTCAGTTGCTCAGGTATGTCCAACACTTTGTGATCACCAGGGCTCCCTGTCCATCACCAACTCACAGAGCTTGTTCAAACTCTTGTCCATCAAGTCAGTGATGCCATCCAACCATCTCATCCTCTGTTGTTCTCTTCTCCTCCGGCCTTCAGTCTTTCCCATAATCAGGTCTTTTGCAATGAGTCAGTTCTTCTCATCAGTTCAGTTCAGTTCAGTCACTCAGTCGTGTCCGACTCTTTGCAACCCCATGAATTGCAACACACCACGCCTCCATGTCCATCACCAACTCCCAGAGTTCACTCAGACTCACTTCCATCGAGTCAGTGATACCATCCAGCCATCCTCTGTCGTCCCCTTCTCCTCCTGCCCCCAATCCCTCCTAGCATCAGAGTCTTTTCCAGTGAGTCAACTCTTCTCATTAGGTGGCCAAAGTACTGGAGCTTCAGCTTGAGCATCATTCCTTCCAAAGAAATCCCAGGGCTGATCTCCTTCAGAATGGACTGGTTGGATCACCTTGCAGTCCAAAGGACCCTCAAGAGTCTTCTCTAACACCACAGTTCGAAAGCATCAATTCTTCGGCACTCAGCCTTCTTCACAGTCCAACTCTCACATCCATACATGACCACAGGAAAAACTATAGCCTTGACTAGATGGACCTTAGTCGGCAAAGTAATGTCTCTGCTTTTGAATATGCTATCTAGGTTGGTCATAACTTTTCTTCCAAGGAGTAAGCGTCTTTTAATTTCATGGCTGCAGTCACCATCTGCAGTGATTTTGGAACCCTAAAAAATAAAGTCTGCCACTGTTTCCACTGTTTCCCCATCTATTTCCCATGAAGTGATAGGACCAGATGCCATGATCTTTGTTTTCTGAATGTTGAGCTTTAAGCCAAATTTTTCACTCTCCTCTTTCACTTTCATCAAGAGGCTTTTTAGCTCCTTTTCACTTTCTGCCATAAGGGTGCTGTCATCTGCATATTTGAGGTTATTGATATTTCTCCCAGCAATCTTGATTCCAGCTTGTGTTTCTTCCAGTCCAGCATTTCTCATGATGTACACTGCATAGAAGTTAAATAAGCGGGGTGACAATATACAGCCTTGACACACTCCTTTTCCTATTTGGAACCAGTCTGTTGTTCCGTGTCCAGATTTCTCAAGAGGCAGGTCAGGTGGTCTGGTATTCCCATCTCTTGAAGAATTTTCCACAGTTTATTGTGATCCCCACAGTCAAAGGCTTTGGCATAGTCAATAAAGCAGAAGTAGATGTTTTTCTGGAACTCTCTTGCTTTTTCCATGATCCAGTGGATGTTGGCAATTTGATCTCTGGTTCCTCTGCCTTTTCTAAAACCAGCTTGAACATCAGGGAGTTCACGGTTCACGTATTGCTGAAGCCTCGCTTGGAGAATTTTGAGCATTACTTTACTAGCATGTGAGATGAGTGCAATTGTGCGGTAGTTTGAGCATTCTTTTGCATTGCCTTTCTTTGGAATTGGAATGAAAACAGACCTTTTCCAGTTCTGTGGCCACTGCTGAGTTTTCCAAACTTGCTGGCATATTGAGTGCAGCACTTTCACAGCATCATCTTTCAGGATTTGAAACAGCTCCACTGGAATTCCATCACCTCCACTAGCTTTGTGCGTAGTGATGCTTTCTAAGGCCCACTTGGCTTTACATTCCAAGATGTCTGGCTCTAGATTAGTGATCACATCATCATGATTATCTGGGTCATGAAGATCTTCTTTGTATAGTTCTTCTGTGTATTCTTGCCACCTCTTCTTAATATCTTCTTCTTCTGTTAGGTCCAGACCATTTCTGTCCTTTATCGAGCCCATCTTTGCGTGAAATGTTCCCTTGGTATATCTAATTTTCTTGAAGAGATCTCTAGTCTTTCCCATTCTGTTGTTTTTCTCTATTTCTTTGCATTGATCGCTGAAGAAGGCTTTCTTATCTCTTCTTTCTATTCTTTGGAACTCTGCATTCAGATGCTTATATCTTTCCTTTTCTCCTTTGCTTTTCACCTCTATTCTTTTCACAGCTATTTGTAAGGCCTCCCCAGACAGCCATTTTGTGCTTTTGCATTTCTTTTCCATGGGCATGGTCTTGATCCCTGTCTCCTGTACAATGTCATGAACCTCATTCCATAGTTCATCAGGCACTCTATCTATCAGATCTAGACCCTTAAACCTATTCCTCACTTCCACTGTATAATCATAAGGGATTTGATTGAGGTCATACCTGAATGGTCTAGCAGTTTTCCCTACTTTCTTCAATTTAAGTCTGAATTTGGCAATAAGGAGTTCATGATCTGAGCCACAGTCCACTCCCCGTCTTGTTTTTGTTGACTGTATAGAGGTTCTCCATCTTTGACTGCAAAGAATATAATCAATCTGATTTTGGTGTTGACCATCTGGTGATGTCCATGTGTAGAGTTTTCTCTTGTGTTGTTGGAAGAGGGTGTTTGTTATGACCAGTGCATTTTCTTGGCAAAACTCTATTAGTCTTTGCCTTGCTTCATTCTGCATTCCAAGGCCAAATTTGCCTGTTACTCCAGGTGTTTCTTGACTTCCTACTTTTGCATTCCAGTCCCCTATAATGATTGGAAAGGACATCTTTTTTGAGTATTAGTTCTAAAAGATCTTGTAGGTCTTCATAAAACCGTTCAACTTCAGTTTCTTCAGCGTTACTGGTATTGCATAGGAACCTGGAACGTCAGGCCCATGAATCAAGGCAAATTGGAAGTGGTTAAACAAAAGATGGCAAGAGTGAACGTCGGCATTCTAGGAATCAGTGAACTAAAATGGACTGGAATGGGTGAATTTAATTCAGATGACCATTATATCTACTACTGCGAGCAGAAATCCCTCAGAAGAAATAGAGTTGCCATCATGGTCAACAAAAGAGTCCGAAATGCAGTACTTGGATGCAGTCTCAAAAACGACAGAATGATCTCTGTTCATCTCCAAGGCAAACCATTCAATATTATAGTTATCCAAGTCTTCCCATCGGGTGGGCAAAATATTGGAGCTTCAGCATCAGTCCTTCCAAAGAATATTCAGGACTGATTACCTTTAGGATTGACTAGTTTGATCTCCTTGCACTCCAACTGACTCTCAAGAGTCTTCTCCAACACCCCATTTCAAAATCAACAATTCTTTGGCGCTCAGCTTTCTTTATGGTCCAACTCTTACACCTATACATGACAACTGGAAAAACCATAGCTTTGACTAGATGGACCTTTCTTGGCAAAGTAATGTCTTTCTTTTTTAATATACTGTTTCAGGTCAGTTCAGTCGCCCAGTTGTGTCCGACTCTTTGCGACCCCATGAATTTCAGCACTCCAGTCCTCCCTGTCCATCACCAACTCCCAGAGTTCACCCAAACACATATCCATTGAATTGGTGATGCTATCCAGCCATCTCATCCTCTGTCATCCCCTTCTCCTCCTGCCCCCAATCCCTCCCAGCATCAGAGTCTTTTCCAATGAGTCAACTCTTTGCATGAGGTGGCCAAAGTACTGGAGTTTCAGCATTAGTGTAAGTCCATCCAAAGAACACCCAGGACTGATCTCCTTTAGAATGGACTGGTTAGATCTCCTTGCAGTCCAAGGGACTCACAAGAGTCTTCTCCAACACCACAGTTCAAACACATCAATTCTTCAGCACTCAGCTCTCTTCACAATCCAACTCTCACATCCATACATGCCCACTGGAAAAACCATAGCGTTGACTAGATGAAACTTTGTTGGCAAAGTAATGTCTCTGCTTTTGAATATGCTGTCTAGGTTGGTCATAACTTTTCTTCCAAAGAGTAAGCGTCTTTTAATTTCATGGCTGCAGTCACCATCTGCAGTGATTTTGGGCCCAAACAAATAAAGTCTGACACTGTTTCCACTGTTTCCCATCTATTTCCCATGAAGTGATGGGACCAGATGCCATGATCTTCATTTTCTGAATGTTGAGCTTTAAGCCAACTTTTTCACTCTCCTCTTTCACTTTTATCAAGAGGCTTTTTAGTTATTCTTCACTAGCTTGATCATAATTTTTCTCCAAGGAACAAGCAACTTTAATTTCACGACAGCAGTTACCATCTGCAGTGATTTTGGAGCCCAAGAAAATAAAGTCTGTCACTGTTTCCCCATCTGTTTGCCATGAAGTGATGGGACTGGATGCCATGATCTTAGTTTTTTGAATGTTGAGTTTCAAGCCCTCTTTTTCACTCTCCTCTATCACTTTCATCAAGAGGCTCTGCAGTTCCTTTTTGCTTTCTACCATAAGAGTAGTATCATCTGCTTACCTGAGATTATTGACATTTCTTCCAGCAGTCTTGATTCCAGCTTGTGTTTCATCCAGCCTGGCATTTCCCATGATGTATTCCGCATATAGGTTAAATAAACAGGGTGACAAAATACAGCCTTGATGTACTCCTTTCCCAATTTGGAACCAGTCTGTTGTCCCATGTCCAATTCTAACTGTTGCTTCTTGTCCTGCATACAGATTTCTCAGGAGGTAGGTAAGGTGGTCTCGTATTTCCATCTCTTGAAGAATTTTCTACAGTTTTTTGTGATCCACACAAAGGATTTGGTGTAGTCAATAAAGAAGAAGTAGATAATTTTCTCGAGCTGTTGTGCTTTCTCTATGATCCAACAGATATTGGCAATTTGATCTTTGGTTCATCTGCCTTTTCTAATTCCAGCTTGAACATCTGGAAGTTCTTGGTTTACATACTGTTGAAGCCTAGCTTGGAGAATTTTGAGCATTTTTGCTAGTGTGTGAGATGAGTGCAATTGTGCAGTAGTTTGAACATCCTTTGGGATTGCCTTTATTTGGGATTGGAATGAAAACTGACCTTTTCCAATCCTGTGGCCACTGCTGAGTTTTTCAAATTTGCTGAGATATTGAGTACAGCACTTTCACAGCATCATCTTTTAGGCTTTGAAGTAGCTCAGTGGGAATTCCATCACCTCCGCTAATTTTGTTAATAGTGATGCTTTCTAAAGTCCACTTGGCTTTACACTCCAGCATGTCTGGCTCTAGGAGAGTGATTATACCTTTGTGTTTATACAGATCTATTCTCTTTTTTTGTGTAGGTCTTTTGTGCATTCTTGCCACCTCTTCTTAATATTTTCTGCTTCTGTTAGGTCCATACCATTTCTGTCCTTTATTGTGCCCATCTTTGCATGAAATATTCCCTTGGTATTTCTAATTTTCTTGAAGAGATATCTATTCCTTACTATTCTATTATTTTCCGCTATTTCTGTACAATGTCACAAAGTCTGTCCATAGTTCTTCAGGTACTCTGTCTATCAAATCTAATCCCTCGAATCTATTTGTCACTTTCATTGTATAATCATAAGGGATTTGATTTAGGTCATACCTGAATGGTCTAGTGGATTTCCCTACATTCTGCAATTTAACTCTGAATTTGGCAATAAAGAATTCATGATCTGAATCTCAGTAAGCTCCTGGTATTATTTTTCCTAACTGTCTAGAGCTTCTCTATCTTTGACTACAAAGAATGAAATCAATATAACAGTATTGACCATCTGGTGATGTCCATCTGTAGAGTCATCTCTTGTGTTGTTGGAAGAGGGTGTTTGCTGTGACCAATGTGTTCTCTTGGCAAAGCTCTGTTAGCCTTTGCCCTGCTTCATTTTGTACTCCAAGGCCAAATGTGCCTGTTTCCAGGTATCTCTTGATTTTCTACTTTGCATTTCTTTCCCCTATGTTGAAAAGGACATCTTTTTTTGGCGTTCATTCTAGAAGGTCTTGCTATCAGGCTTTCCTGATAGCTCAGTTGGTAAAGAATCTTCCTGCAATGCAAGAGACCCCGGTTCGATTGCTGGGTCAGGAAGATCAACTGGAGAATGGATAGGGTACCCACTCCAGTATTCTTGAGCTTCCCTTGTGACTCAGCTGGTAAAGAATCCGCCTGCAATGTGGGAGAACCGGGTTCTATCCCTGGGTTGGGAAGATCTCCTGGAGAAGGGAAAGGCTACCCACTCCAGTATTCTGGCCTGGAGAACTCCATAAACTGTATAGTCCATGGGATCACAAATAGTCAGACAGAGCTGAATGATTTTTCACTTTTTAGAAGGTCTTGTAGGTCTTCATAGAACTGTTCAACTTCAGCTTCTTTGGGATTAGTGGTTACGCATAGACTTGGATTACTGTGATATTGAATAGTTTGCTTTGGAAATTAACAGAGATCATTCTGTCATTTTGGGGATTGCACCCAAGTACTGGATTTCAAACTCTTTTGTTGACTATGAGAGCTACTCCATTTCCTCTAAGGGGTTCTTGCCCACAGTAGTAGATATAATGGTTATCTGACTTAAATTCACCCATTCCAGTCCATTTTCATCCCCTGATTCCTAAAATGTTGATGTTCACTCTTGCCATCTTCTGTTTGACCACTTCTAATTTACTTTGATTCATGGACCTGACATTCCAGGTTTCTATGCAATATTGTTCTTTACAGCATCCAATCAGAGGGGTGAAATCGCCTTTGGAGTCAAACGCTATACTGGCCAGAGACATTAGGAAGGCTCAAACAAAACGTTGTGCACACCAGTACCAAGAGACCACAGAGAGACTGAGACAACCCACAAACTGCAGAACAATTATACCAAAGAAATTATTGCTCTGTTAAGAAAAGTTCTAGTACCCACAACAGATTTCCCAACCTGGGGATCCAGCAAAAGGACTGAAAATCCCCAGGGAATTTGACTTTGGAAGCCAGTGTGATTTGATTACAGAACTTCCACATTACTGGGGAAACAGACTTTTGGAGGGCACAAACAATACCTTGTGTGCACCAGGAGAAAGGAACAGTATCTCCATGTCCACGCAAGAGACTGAGCCAGACTTGCCTGTGAGTGTCCAGGCATCTCCTGTGGAGTGTGGGTTGACAGTGGCCTGCTGCAGGGTCAGGAGCACCGAACACAACAGTGTGTGCACAAGTCCTTTTGAAGGAGGTCGCCATTGTCTTCATTATCCCTACCATAGTTTGGCCTCAGGTCAAACAACAGGGAGGGAACACAGCCCTGGCCATCAACAGAAAACTGGATTCAAGATTTACTGAGCATGGCCCCACCCATCAGAACAAGATCTAGTCAGTCTCTCCCATCAGGAAACTTCCATAAACCTCTTACCCTTATCCATCAGAGGGCAGACAGAGTGAGAGCCATAATCACAGAAAACTAATCAAACTGATCACATGTTCCACAGCCTTGTCTAACTCAGTGAAACTATGAGCCATGCCATGCAGGGCCACCCAAGATGGACAGGTCACAGTGGAGAGTTCTGACAAAATGTGGTCCACTGGGATGGCAAACAACTTCAGTAGTCTCACCTTGAGAACCCCATTAACAGCATGAACACTGGTTTTTGAAAATCTCTAATTAGTATTCAATAATATGCTAACATTTAGAAGTCTGGTAATGTGTAAAGAATATACGGCATTCAAATTTTGCTTGTAATTGATTTTAGCAAAAGGTAGATAAATTATGTGGCTAAAAAATAAGATATAACTTATCTTACTGTAGACTTCCCTGGTGGCTCAGACAGTAAAGCGTCTGTTTACAATGCAGGAGACCCGGGTTCGATCCCTGGGTTGGAAAGATCCCCTGGAGAAGAAAATGGTAATCTACTCTAGGACTATTGCCTGGAAAATCCCATGGACAGAGGAGCCTGGTAGGCTAAGAATCGGACACGACTGAGCAACTTCACTTTCACTTTAGTCACTGCAACTAAAGTTTAATATTTTAGAAAATTTTCGCATGTTTAACCAATACAGTATACTAACACAATATATGGAATTTAGAAAGATGGTAACGATAACCCTGTAATGCGAGACAGCAAAAGAGACACAGATGTATAGAACAGTCTTTTGGACTCTGTGGGAGAGGGAAAGTGTGGGATAATTTGGGAGAATGGCATTGAAACATGTATAATATCATATAAGAAACGAATCACCAGTCTAGGTTCGATGCAGGATTAGGATGCTTGGGGCTGGTGCACTGGGAGGGGGGTTCAGGATTGGGAACACGTGTACACCCATGGCAGATTCATGTTGATGTATGGCAAAACCAATACAGTATTGTAAAGTAAAATAAAGTAAAATAATAAAAAAGAAAAAAAGAAACAAACAAAAAAATTTTTCACGTTTAGAGTCTACTATATATATAATTTTATATGTACACAATAATTTGTATTGTATATATAAGCTCATGTAATTTATATAAGCATATGTACTTCTGGGGGTATACAATGTGTATATAAATAATCATAAAATAAATAAGGCAATTTAAAATAAAGTAGGAAAAATATCCATTGTATAACTAAAATGATTGAAGCTGAGAAGCCTAGGGCACATGAAGAGTGACTGATGAAAGCTAATTTGATAAAAGGCTTTTAGGAGTGAGTATGGAAAGAGAGTTTTTGTTAGTAATTCATACAAGTAATATTCCACTACTTACTGAAAAGATGAGAAAAAGTATACATCAAATTAGACATATGTGAAATCTATAATAAAAGAGCACATTGTGTTTTATTGCATTAAATACAATGGTTCAGCAGTAACCTTGAACTCCTACTTTGTAGCTGGGTTGAATTGAGATACACTGTGGAGGTGCCTTCTGAAACCCATAGAGAAAGTACAACCACACATTACTCTTACTAATTCTCAGGAGGGAGATCCATAGTGTGACATGCACTGCTTCAAAGACTCCTGTACTTCCTGACTCCCCAGCTTTCCTACGAAGCTCTGAGATCTGGACTTACAGCTTTGAGCTTGACTTGGCTTTGGAGACTGAGGCTGCCCAACAACCAGCCTACCCTGTGGAAAAGATCCTGGCTCTCTCTTGGAGAGCTTTCACTGAGATAATGAGTACCATATGAAAGGGAAGAGTGTATAAAACAGCCTTCCAATGTAGGAGAGAATAAGAAAAATATGTGTTTTAGATACAATCTGCTACAAAACTGTATTCCCTTACCTTCCCCAACACACTTGGAGCAGTCTTACTGTGAGAATACTTTCTGGGATTTCTCTGCTGGAGACACCAAAATGGTCTTCAATTACTAAGTAAGTCCTACTTTTTTAATCAACCAGAATTATGTTTCCACTGAGTCCTGGAGATCTTATGTTATAATAACTAGTTTGGCAAACTAAAAGCAATATCCTGACATCCAACTTGGTAATAGCAGGATTACCACAAGGAGGTTCAGAATTCACAAGTTAAATGTAAGAAGAAGATAGAGACAAGGAGAGTTTTATAAATATGGCAGGAAGACTGCAGTGGTACTGAGATCCCAGAAAAATTAGGTCAGTTGAGATACCATCTAAGATCAACAAGGCTACCTTTGATTAAGCAAGTTAGAGACTAAGAACTGTGTTAGGTGATAACATATTTATCTACCATCCAGTTGTAGAATAATTAGGAAAATTAAGAGAAATATTTAGATGTTGAATGGCATCATGCATTGGATCTGGGTAGAACTCTCCCTGTGAAGAAACGACAGAGGCTAAGATGACTAATTTTCTACCAAAAGAAAGTGTTCTCCTTTGCATATTTAAATTAAGAAGGTAGTTGCCCAGTGCAGGCATTGTCTCAGCAACCTCTTATTTTGGATTAAAACAATTTGACTAGATTTAGCCAATGAAAGGTGCTTCCCTGGTGGCTCAGACAGTAAAGAATCTGCCTGCAATAGGGGAGACCTGGGTTAGATCCCTGGGTTGGGAAGATCCCCTGGAGGAGGGCTTGGCAACCCACTCCAGTATTCTTGCCTAGAGAATCCCCATGGACAGAGGAGCCTGGTGGGCTACAGTCCATGGGTCATAGTCAGACATGATGAGTGACTAAGCACAGCACAGCAAAGCCAATGAAATGTGAATGAAGTGATATATTTCACTTCATTTCTGAGGCTTTTAAGAGGTTGGCAGAGCTTCTTTTGTTCCTTTTTTTCTTTAATTGAAGGATAGTGCTTTACAGAATTGTGTTAGTTTCTGCCAAACATCAACATAAATCAGCCATAGGTATACATTTGTCCCCTCCCTCTTGAATCTCACTACCACCTCCCTCCCCATCTGACCCCTCCCGGTTGTTACAGATCCCTGGTTTGAGTTCCCTGAGTCATACAGCAAATTCTCATTGGCTATTTATTTTACATATGGTAATATTCCTTCTGCTTTGAAGTGGATGTTTCCAAAGCACTGGAAAAGGAAAATGCCACAAAACTGAAGAATTGTGGATCCCTGAGTCCTCAGAGAGTAAAAGGTCACAGATGATAAAAAACTTTTGTACTGAGTACTTCAGAGAAAATTAAAATTCCATTGCCTTTAACTTCTGAAAATTGTGAGTTTGTTAAAAATAATATGATTCCAATGAAAAATACTATTGATCAAAAGAAAGGAACATAATGCCAAAGAGTTACTGCAGGATTTGTTATAGAAACCAGAAAAAAAATATTAAGTGTTAAGAAACCTCAGTAGGCTATAAGAAAACACAAACACTTTACAAAAGGAAGAAAGTTATTGGGGAAAAGAATATGAAATATAATGAAAACAGGATACAATAAGAAAATGAAGATGTAAGTTGGATTTAGAATATATTTGCTCCTCACCAAAAGACTGAGAAGCAATAAGATAGATTTAAAATACAAAAGAATTCAAGTCCAAAGTAAAGGCAGTAGTCCAAGTTATATGCATGCATGGATGCTAAGCCATTAAGTAATGTCCAACTCTCTCTGACCCTATGAACTGTAGACTGCCAGGCTCCTCTGTCCATGGGATTCTTCAGGCAAGAATACTGGGGTGAGCTGCCATGCCCTTCTCCAGGGAATCTTTCTGACCCAGGGATCAAACGATATGTCTATGTCCCCTGTTCTGGAAGGTGAGTTATTATAAATATAGTGAAAATGGAAACAAAGATGTTAGATGACCATCTTGAGATCTATCAGAATGAAGAAGAACAGGCAATACAAGCAACAAGGGAAATTACACATAGAGCTTTTTTTGTTGTTGTTGGTATGTGTATATGTGTGACTGTACCAGCAGAGAGAAATTAGTAAGAAAAATAATGCACTGACAACTGTATCTATACTTCCAGAATAATTTCTGTGGCTAAAATTAACCTGTGTTTTTATTCTACAAGTAATTAAATCTCTGAAACAAAAGAGCAATCTCATCACAACTTTGAGAATGAAAGGTTATTTAACAAAAACTATATAACCCAAACAATTCATCTCCCATGTGATATTGCTATAAAAAAATTGCTAGATATGCAAGGTCTTAGTAAACTACCATCTATTTCCTTTTCTTAAGAAAACCATTTGAAAATATTTTGTTGTAGAAAGGAAGAAAATCAAGAGAACAAGTTGTCTATTATAGGGGAATATTGACCTACTAGTCTCTCCATCCAAGTGAAAGTCATTTCAATTTTAACCAAGATTTATGTAGAAAAACTAGTCATTATAACATGATTTATAATAACAAAAAAGTATAAATAAACTTAATATCCAATATTAGGTAACCAACTTTGATGGTGTATAAAAAGGCTTTCAAATTATACACATGAAGACCTTTAACAAAGAGAAATTGTATAAACCTAATTGAAAACGAAAGGATGCAAAATTAAATGTTCAGTATGGTATCAATTTCATGATAAAATAAAATTTTAAAGTACCTAATGGAATGTTGGAATTTTGGATGACTGTTTTTCCTTCTTCTTTGTACTTTTCTGATTTTTTTCATTCCATCAACTAACACATCTATATTAAAAATATTAAACTTTAGAAAATATAGAATAAATAGCAATTTATATTTTGGTACTTTATTATATGGTTATTGAAACTGATTATTAACTAATTATAGGGCCACTTCATTTATTTAGGCTGCTTTTTGGCAATAAACACACCATAAAAATCTCATTGTAATATATGGAAGCAGGACAAAAGTAGATGACATTCCAGAAAATAGAAAGAAAAAAAAGGAAGAAGTTACTATAATCTTATTGATCATATTAAAGTCTTCTTATACTTTCTACTTTACCATTTTATCACTATTACAGCTCAGATATCCATTTTCTGAACAAACATACATTATTCAAATAAATATCCCATCTCCCATAAATTAAACATAATTCAAATTTTAAAAAAGTATTTCTTGTTGTAGCACTAAACATTTTGTGAGTTTATGACAAAAGTATTAAGATTTTTGTTTGATTTACATATTACACAAATGTGGAACTTTTTTACAACTTTATTGTAAGATAGAATTTTGAAACGTAAAATCCACATCTTATTTAGGCTTTCATTTATTTAAGAAATTCATTTATTTCTTTAAAACAAAACACCTCTATATTCTGGAGGCTTTGGCAGAAACATAAATGCTCTCATCTGTGGTTGAAAACAACATACTGTAGGAAAATATTTCCCTGACAAAATAATATATAATAAAAGGTTTTCATAATTTATGAAGATTATGAGGAAAACAGTCTTTAAGACAAATAGAAGAATACATCAAATGTGACAGATTTAAATGATGACATAATACCCTTTGTCTGTGATGGTGACACAAAACAGCAAAGGACACAAAACTGTCAGTCTTGTTGTTTATCTTCTATCTGAGACTAATAAAAGAAGGAGGTGATTGATGGCACAAAGACACAAACACTGTCTTAGACATATAGTTGTTACATTTATACATATATAAAAGTATTGTATTGGTGGTTTTAAGGACACCTTATGTTTCTAGCTTCCTAAGATGCTGTCTTTACCTAAAAGATAAATAAAGGAACTGATAGTTTGATTATATAAAAAGTTATACATTATGCTGCTTAGATATTATCCCTTCTTGACATAACTATTTGAACATGTTATATTTATGCTCATGCATGTGTGTATATATGTTTATATACATATTTAAATATTCAGGCAGAGAAAGGGTAAAAGAGTCCTAGTGTGAGGAAGCACAGAGAAATAGAGACAAATGAGAAAAACAACCAAAAACAAATACCTCAGATGTGGATTCTTTTTTCTAGTATATGTTTCTTCCAAATACAAAATTAATTAAAACATTTGTTCAAAACACTGAATATGTATAGAGGAAGTTCCAAAGAAGTAGTAAGTGCCTGTAGTGATTTTTAAGAGCTTGCAATTTATTTGGCGGAGATTAAACGTACAGATATAAAATATGTAAGTGATAATTGCAAAGGAACATGAAAACAAGTGAATAATAATTCAGTGAAAAATTCTTAAATCAGAGCCAGGGAGAGCAAGTAATTAAATAGCAATCTAATGAGTTGAGAAAACTATTTTAGAAACTTTGAACATGAGGATAAGCCATGCATAGACTGGCAGCTATAAGCAGAGGAGGACAAAGATCAGAGAACTAGCTTCAGCAAAAGGAAGATGGTCTCAGTGTACAAGGTGGGTGGGTTCAGAAAAAGAGTATTTCTACAAACATAAATACATTCTGGTTTTTGCTCATTTATACCTATTCCTCTCATCCATGCCTTCTCAGCTAAATATAAGTAGTTACAAGAACACCTATAAACTTGTCCTATTCTGGTCCCCTGTTCTCATGGCTCCTTCTGTCTGGGGTGTCCCCCTACAAAATTGACAATTCCAAATCTTTTTTATCTTGAAAAACTGTCTCTACCAAACAACTCTGCACAGAAGTTATGTTTCCCAATCTCATTAAGATGCTCTATTTATCTTATTTTTTTAATGTAGTTTTAATTTGTGATTTATCAGTTTTTATATCATAATTTTCGGTCAATATAGTCTCTTATTTACTTTAAGTCCTTAAGAATGATATTTTGTATGTGCCTGATTCATCTATGTCCACCTCACCGCCTAATAAAAATCATGAAAAAAGATATTTTATAACAACTAAAAAATATTATAGTCTTAATATCATTATAAAAAATCTTCCTTTCAACAGAAATCAACCTTCTTTTCAACATCCTGCTGCAATATTTTCAAAACTGTTTTTCATCAATATAGCTCACTAAGAAGTTATTTGTTAGTATCGGATTTTTATAGTTTACCAGCAAACATATAACCCATTAGGAAAAACTGATTCAAATACACCAGGGTTTCCAGGTAAGATGGTGCAGGGATTCATATTTTGACACATAGATTTATTGCAAGCACACCTAGTAATAGTTAAAAAAAAAAAAAAAAACTGGCCCTACAAATAAAATAAGCAGAGAAGGACCATATAACAAAGTGGAGAGTGCTAGCGAAGCTGCAGGGTGGCTCAGCTTCAGGTCTGAAGCTTGTTCCTATGGAGTAAAAGGGATTTAAGTGCTCTCAAACAAACAGGACTAGGAATAGAAAATTCTTGAAGCCAAGGCCTGGAGTGAGGTTCCCCAACTCTAAAGTAAGCTAAAAATAAAACTCATCACCATCTGGGCTGTGGCTTCAAATAACCTGCGGGTCTCAGACTGTGAACACACAGACAAAGCCTTTTAATCAAGAACTGAGCAAGCTGGCTTTCTAACTAGATCACCATGCCCTGAAATGCCTTAATTAAAAAAAAAAAAAAAAGTGGATCTAAGCAGAGGGCCCACGGAGATCAGTGATAAGAGATAAGGTATCACCTCAAGAATGGAGAGGGTAAACACAGGAGATGGGAAAGTTGTGGGGTGGAGATGTTGAGGAAAAAAATTCCCCACTTCCAAAGAATATTCAAAACAAAATTGCATATATAAAGTGTCTTAGTTGAATAAAGAATATGAAATGAGCATGTATAAGATGCTGCTAATAGTAAATGAAACTATAATTTCCACTAAGAAAAAGTAAGAAATCACAAAACAAAAACAGGCAGAAATGAAAAAATAATATACAAGTCAATGTGAAAAAAAAAATTAAAAACTATTAGAGAAGGAAACGGCAACCCACTCCAGTGTTCTTGCTTGGAGAATCCTGGGGACGGCAGAGCCTGGTGGGCTGCTGTCTATGGGGTCACACAGAGTCGGACACGACTGAAGCGACTTAGCAGCAGCAGCAGCAGCAGCAGAAGAGTAACTTAAAAACTACTAGAATACAGTCACTGAAATTTAAAACTGGAATTATTGGATTTGTAGTTACTTTTGAGGAATTCAGTGGCAAATAGCTCAGAAAGACAGAGGTATTTACACATGTAAGTGACAGTAGTTGAACAAGCAGAGGCTATACTGAGAACCCTCAACATACGTCTAACAGTGTATCTATTCTTTACCAAAACTGAATACTTTTTAAAAAGAGGTTACAAACTAATCTCTCATGAACATAAACGTAAAGAATACTAAAAAGAGATAGAGAAAAATTAACAAACTGAATCTATGGGTATATATAAATGATAATATATCCTTACCTACTTGGGTTTATTTCAATAATGCAAAGTCTTTATAAGTATAGAAAAATCAAACACTGTATTTAGCCATACCATTAAATATAAAGGAGGAAAAATCCTCAAATGCATGAGTAGCTTATGAAATTATTAACATGCATGGTAAAACTTTTAAATCTTGAGATAGAAGGGAACTGGTGATTCTAATTAGCACATAGATGATCATCCTATCACGCTCATTGTTCCCTGATCTCCCTTCTGAAAAACTCGTCCTCCGTTCTCCCCAGGCCCTCTTTGTCGATGTGCTCTTCAATTCACCATAATGTGCAATACGTGCAGCCCTTCCATATGTTTCACACGTCCCACTGTCTGATAACTTTTCCAGTGCATCCCTCTGATATAATAAGTGATAAGTGAAGTCGCTCAGTCGTGTCCAAGTCTTTGTGACCCCATGGACTGTAGCCCACCATGCTCCTCTGTCCATGGGATTTTCCAGGCAAGGGAACTGGAGTGGGTTGCCATTTCCTTCTCCAGGGGAGTCTTTCCAACCCAGGGATTGAACCTGGATCTCCCGCATTGCAGGCAAATGCTTTACTGTCTGAACTACCGAGGAAGCTCCTCATCCCAGAGAGTGCATCCCTCTGGGACTCCATTCACTTAGACAGAGCCTTAAATCCTTTGATCCTATCATGCTTTCATCATTACATATTTTCTTCATTCCTCTCTTCCTAGCTTAAGAAACAGTCCGTTTCTGAATTTATTCACTCAGCGAATCTCTATTATCAAGTGCTGTTTCGGATCTCTGGGGATACATCTACAACCAAGATCACTGCCTTGTTATCTACCCACAACGTCCTCATATCTTGTTTACTTCAGTATCTCCACACTTGATTCTTGAGTAGAATTCAGTCTACTTTGTTCATGCCTATAATCTGCATATAAAATGATTTAATCTTGTCTCATGACTTCAACACCATTAATATGTTGACAGTTTCCATATTTATATCTCCCACCTGAACTTATTTTCCTGAATTTACAACCCATTTATTCAGCTAACTTGATAGCTCTACTGAATGTCTCAAAATCTGCTTAGAATTAATAGGTCCAAAGCAGAATTCCTGAAATCATTTCCTCCTCAAACCAGCTCTTTCAGTCATCCACATCTCAGTTAATAACTCCAGTTAACAGTTTGCTTTGGCAAAAAAAAAAAAAAATGTTTTGAGCTGTTCCTTTGCCTCTGTTTTTCACTTACGAAGCTTCAAATCTGTCAGCAAATGCTAACAGCTTTATACTCAAAATATGTCCCAGATTCACCACTGCTCACCTTGACTCTTCTCACTGTGGACCAAGCGACCCTGACATCTTTGCTGGGTTACTAAACACGTCTCTGATTCTACCCTTCCCTCTTCCATCTGTTCTCGATGCAGCAACTGGAATGGTTCCATTAAAACATAAATCAAGAATATGTTACTCTTTTGTTCAAAACACTTCAAGAACTTTCACTTAGAGGAATTTTAGGAGTCCTTCTTTTGATATTCTCATTGTTTGTTCAGCTTTATTCTCTCTTGCTACTTTATCTTTGTTCTTTCAGCAGCCACTTTACCTTCTCTCTCATTAGATCTTTACTGGGAAACAGTAACTCCTTCATGCCCTCCAGATCGTTACTCAAATTCCACCTCTTCAGTAAAGACTTCTCTTGTCACCATTTCCAAGATTTCAATTCCTTCCTTCCCATTTCATGTTCTCTCTCCATGTCTTTTTCCCCCTTAGTATTATTATCATCAGACAATTGTTTATCTCCTTTATTTTCTGTCTCCATCCACCAGAATTCAAGCTCTAAAAAGACAAAATCTTTCTTATGTTCATAAACAATGCCTAAGTACCTAAAATAGCACTTAATGCAGACAAGGTGTCCATACATAATTAGATATGAGCAAATAAGTAATAAACTGCCTGCAGGGAGATATTTCTTCTAGAAGAAAATGTAGAAAATATCTTTGTAACTTCAAGATAGTAACAGTTTTCTTAAAACACAAAAGTACAAAACATAGAGACTATTGTTAAGTTGACTACAAAATATAAATTAACAGTTACACACTTTTGTGATTGGCAATATTGAATTAACAATATAAACAAACAATAACAAAAGTACAGAATCATTGGTTTCTATTACTTTGCTAGAAAGACTGTAAATTTATATAAATGCTTTAGAAAATAACTAGTGAATATCTAGAAAAGCTGAAGACAGTCTCACTTTTTAAATAACCGCTTCCCAAATACAAGTAAATATGCTATAGAGATTCTTCTCACATGTATAAGAACCTTCCTTATAATATTGTTTTAGTGTAAAGTTTTTATTTTTTTATTTTTATGGATAATAATAGGCACATATGGTATTTTTTCTATAGGAATAAAAATAGTAAAAATTAATGAATGTAAAACCTAAATTAATGTAGATAAATCTCAAAAACACAACAAAATGAGAAAGTAAAATACATATAATGTGCTTTTATTTGTGATATTTGAAAGATGTAAAGTAATAGAGCTTATTGATACATACATATGTAGCAAAAACATAAAACTCACAAAGAAATGATAAACATGTAAAGAATTTTGACTATTTTGTGAAGAAAATGAAAAATAACATGATGAGGAAGGAGGAAACAGGGGACTTCATTTGGGGATATATTATTTTTCTATGTAAAATGTGAAATAAATAACAATATAAAATAATTTTTATTGGATGCTGAATAGGGCAAACACTGATATTTGTTATATGATTCACTATATTTTGGGTCCTTTGAAAATAACTTAAAATACAAAGTGCTGAGAAATTATATTCATCATCAAAAATAATTCATTGATGATTTCTGGCTTCTCTAAAGTGCTTTTCTTTCTTTTAACACAGAATATATTTTTTCAATAAACTGAGACTAGTTTTTACAATAATTAAATAAAAACTTAATCTTGAGGTTTTTTTACACATTAAAAAAAAAAAACAGAAAAAGAATACTGTTTCTCAGTCACTGAAAAACCAAATCAAGGTTAACTAATATATATTGCATTTCATCTTATAATCAAAATAATCTATAAAGAATAGTTTGCTATCATCTAGTGGCTCCTATTTACTTCCTATAAGATTAAAGTCTTGTATTGCTCATATGGGACAAATAACAGAGTAGATTAAAATAATATGCAAAAAAATTGTTATGATTAAAATAAATCTCAATTTACATAAGCCTCAGTTCAGTTCAGTTCGGTCGCTTAGTCGCGTCTGACTCTTTGTGACCCCATGATAGCAGCACAACAGGCCTCCCTGTCCATCACCAACTCCTGGAGTTCATTCAGACTTACGTCCATCAAGTCCGTGATGCCATCCAGCCATCTCATCCTCTGTCATCCTCTTCTCCTCCTGCCCCCAATCCCTCCCAGCATCAGAGTCTTTTCTAATGAGTCATCTCTTCGCATGAGGTGGCCAAAGTACTGGAGTTTCAGCTTCAGCATCATTCCCTCCAAAGAAATCCCAGGGCTGATCTCCATCAGAATGGACTGGTTGGATCTCCTTGCAGTCCAAGGGACTCTCAAGAGTCTTCTCCAACACCACAGTTCAAAAGCATCAATTCTTTGGTGCTCAGCTTTCTTTATAGTCCAAATCTCACATCCATACATAACCACTGGAAAAACCATAGCCTTGACTAAACAGACCTGTGTTGACAAAGCAATGTCTCTGCTTTTTAATATGCTACCTGGGTTGGTCGTAACTTTCCTTCCAAGGAGTAAGTGTCTTTTAATTTCATGGCTGCAATCACTATCTGCAGTGATTTTGGAGCCCCCCAAAAATAAAGTCTGACACTGTTTCCACTGTTTCCCCATCTATTTCCCATGAAGTGATGGGGACCGTATGCCATGATCTTAGTTTTCTGAATGTTGAGCTTTAAGCCAACTTTTTCACTCTCCTCTTTCACTTTCATCAAGAGTCTCTTTAGTTCCTCTTCACTTTCTGCCATAAGGGTGGTGTCACCTGCATATCTAAGGTTATTGATATTTCTCCCAGAAATCTTGATTCCAGCTTGTGCTTCCTCCAGCCCACCGTTTCTCATGATGTACTCTGCATAGAAGTTAAATAAGCAGGGTGACAATATACAACCTTGACATACTACTTCCCCTATTTGGAACCAGTCTGTTGTTCCATGTCCAGTTCTAACTGTTGCTTCCTGATCTGCATACAAGTTTCTCAAGAGGCGGGTCAGGTGATAATAAATATGTAACTAATATCTAAGAGTTTATATAAAAACTCTTAAAATATAGATCGAATTCAACCAAGTTTCTATATTTCATAATAAATATACAAATGTCAATAGATTCACAAGATAATAATCAAGATCAAGATATAATGAATAAAAGTTTCACTCATATATACAAACAATATTTTAGGAATAGGATATGTCTTCAAAACTTAGTTCATGGATGGCTTAAGTGGAAACAGAAGAAAAGCTGAATGGAAAATTCACTTTTGAAACAGAAAGAATGAATATCATGTATACGACAATACTTTCCAAATTAAAGATTAACACAATTCCAGCCAAATTCCCTGGGATTTTATTTTTCAAAAACTCACACAAATTAGCATAACATGAAAACTGACACAAGAACTACAAACAAAATGTTTCAGTTCCTCTAAGGACATTTAATATAAGGAAATGCTCTAGTAAGGGAAGTCAGAAGAATCACCCCTGAGAAAGTTATGATTGAATTTGGATTGGAAGAAAGAAATTAAGAGTCAACAAGTTGAATGTGTTTGAGCGTAAAGGAGGGTTCCTCATAAGAAGGATTTGCAGGAATGTTTAATGCAGGGGGAAGGTTTTGTTACATAAAAATGTACAATATAACCTATATAAATCCCCAGTGATGTTTACACATAAAAAAAGAGGAAGAAAAAAAAAACACTAAAATGTGAACAGAGGTTGAATCATAGTGAAGGGATTGTGGGTGATGCTTATTCCTTTTCATCGTTTCTGTACCTCTCAAATACAGTACAATAAGCATGTTCTATTTTTATACTAAAAATGTTGCAAATGGAAAGCTTTTTGGCTGAGACCTTCAAATAGATTCTTCTTGTTCATAGGTATTAGATAAAAACTATAACAGTCAAGTCATTCCTTTGGAGCATCCATTTGTTTATTGGCCTATCAAATAGCCCATTTAGTTGTTCTTTTCTATATATTATAGTGGTGATAATACACTCCACGTCATGCTTCAGCACATGATTAATGTGTCAACAGGAAGATGCTTTAGTGGCCTTTGGCATTCTATTGTAAAGTGAACTAAGCAAAATCCAGCAAGACACATTTGCCAACCATATAAAAATACAACATAAACTGTTGACTTGCCAGGTGCATACAGCAGCAAGTAAGGTATTACTTTATTCAGCTCACGTACACTTGGTAATAACAGAGTAGCTTATTATCATTGCAGGTGCAGAAACCTGCCTACATTTCAGCCATCTGGGCTTCCTCAGAGCAGTATACAAGCAAAATATGTGAATGAAATATATGAGTTGAATATAGTTTCACTGTTTTTTCTATTTTTTGTAGGAGACTCTAAAAAGACTGTTCTGTACATTTTGGAAAGTAACTCTGTAGTGTTAGTTTACTTTGGAAAGCCATTGACTTTTACTAATTTAAGCCCATTAATGTTTTCATTAAATTGCTTATGTCTAAACGATAATGGACATTCTGATGGTATTTTACAACAAGAAAATTGTGGTAAGTGTAATATGATTGAACAAACAAAAGTTATAATTCCTGAGGGGTTAATGAACAATCTATCTTACTGCATATTTCACCAACTGCAATATCATGACATGGAGGCTCTATTAATTAGCACTCAAGCATATGTAATTAAGCATTTCACAACTTAGAAGATTTTACTCTTAGAAAGACACATCACTCATATCTAAAGTCATAAACATTGTGAGGGTCCAGACTATAATTTTTCAACTGAAATATGTTTATATCAATTTGATGGATAATCAGATTTTTCTTCATTAGTGAAGTGAAGTCGCTCAGTCGTGTCCAACTATTTTCGATCCCATGGACAGTAGCCAACCAGGCTCCTCCATCCATGGGATTTGCCAGGCAAGAATACTGGAGTGGGTTGCCATTTCCTTCTCCAGGGGATCTTCCTGACCCAGGGATTGAACCCAGGTCTCCCACATTGTAAGCAGACGCTTTACCGTCTGAGCCACCAGGGAAGTCACTAGTCACACAAAACTAAGTAAAATGATTAGGACTGAAATTTAATGATAAGGTCAATAAATAACCTTATTATTCTTTCCACATCTACACCTCCTGCATCCAGAAGAGAGCATGGTAATACAACAAATAATCAAGAAATATTTTTGAATGAATGAATGAACTTGCTATTAAGTATGTAAATGATGTCTTAGTATATGCTGAAACTCTTAAAATTATGTAGGATTCAACA
This sequence comes from Oryx dammah, assembly GCF_014754425.2. Lineage (NCBI taxonomy): Eukaryota > Metazoa > Chordata > Mammalia > Artiodactyla > Bovidae > Oryx > Oryx dammah. Next base: position 122,612,238 of record NW_024070186.1, read on the forward strand.
GTTTCTTGGAGAAGGCAATGGCAATCCACTCCAGTACTCTTGCCTGGAAAATCCCATGGATGGAGGAGCCTGGTAGGCTGCAGTCCATGTGTCTCGAAGAGTCAGACACGACCGAGCAACTTCACTTTCACTTTTCACTTGCATGCATTGGAGAAGAAAATGGCAATCCACTCCAGTGTTCTTGCCTGGAGAATCCCAAGGAAGGGGGAGCCTGGTGGGCTGCTGTCTATGGGGTCGAACAGAATCAGACACGACTGAAGCAACTTAGCAGCAGTAGCAGCAGCAACAGTTTCTACAGTTCATTATAAATAGACAGATGTCTATAGATCCATAATACACCACAATCCAGTTCAAGATATATTAGATAAAATATTCACTTAAATATTAATAAAAATAACACTGAGAAACAAGATATGTTTTCAAAATTTAATTCATGACTAGGTTAAATGAAAATGGAAAGATGAATGAAAAATTCATTTATAATGAAAAGAGTGAATTTTACAAATATGGCAATACTTTTCTAATTATCAGTTTAATACAATTTCCAGAATAAGGGAAATGAATTAGACATTTTTGTTTTGTTTTGGCTGACAATGCAAGTGTAAGTAAACAAGGGTTTTATTCTCCTTTAATCTGAATCTCTGATGATCAGTTCAGTTTTGTCTCTCAATCGTGTCTGACTCTTTGCGACCTCACAGACTGCAGCACACCAGGCTTCCCTGTCCATCACCAACTCCCAGAGCTTACTCAAACTCAGGTCCATCATGTTGGTGATGCCATCCAATAGTAAAACTTACATTTAACTAAATTTAAAATATTTTAATTATCAAGAAAACATTGATGCCAGGAGCCTCTAAAATAGTGTCAAATGCTCTTAAGCTCCAAAGTCATGGAAATACTGTTAAAAGAACTGATTGCATCTTGTTAGCACTGACTTGTTCTCTTGTGTACAGTGTGCAAGCTAGGGCTTTTCAGTAGTGTCCGACTCCTTGCGAACCTATGGATTATAGCTCACCAGGCTCCCCCTTCCATGGGATTCTCTAGGCAAGCATACTGGAGTGGATTGCCTTGCTCTCCTCTGGGGATCTTCCTGATCCAGGGATCATATCCACGTCTCTTATATTTCCTGTATTGTCAGGTGGGTTCTTTACCACTAGGGGCCCTGGGAAGCCCAATTTGTTCTCTTACTCACTTTAAGTAAACGAGGCACTCACTATACAAGAGACCCTGGTATGGATATAAGGAAAATAAAGAAATTATATTAGGCAAGGAGCACTCAGCTGTAAGTGTTCTTTATACCTCCCCTTCTTTTATTTTTTATTTTTATTTTTAATTGAAGGATAATTGCTTTACAATATTGTGCTGGTTTCTACGAAACATCAACATGTTAATCTTAGATTCCCTGAGCTTTTCTACCATAGTTTGGCTTGAATCTTGACTCTCAGGCTTGGCTTGTATATTTTGCCCTTTGACCTCAACATCCTTCAGAAAAAGTCTTCAGAGCACTGCTTTGCCCATCTCATCACAGAAGGAGGAAAATCTAAGTCAACATCTTAAATTTTGCATTTAACCTTTTCCAAACAATTCATGACTAAGCATATGTTGATGCCTGTAATCCTTGATTACATTTCCAATAGTGAGTGAATGATATAGACCATAATAGAAAAGAAAATCTTAAATCTGTTATGATGTTCCTGAGGAAACAATGGGTTATACAGCAGGGATCCCCAACCTCTGGGGCCACAGGCCAGTACTGGTCTATAGCCTGTTAGGAACTGGGCTGTGCAGCAGGAAGTGAGCAGTAGATGGGAGCGTGCAACTACGTTTGTATTTATAGCTCTCCCACCGCTCACATTACTGCGTTATCACAATGTAATCATAATAGAAATAAGGTGCACAATAAATGCAATGCACTGAATCATCCAGAAACTATCCCCACCAACCCCCACCCCAGTCAGGATAAAAATTGTCTTCCACAAAACCGGTCCCTAATACCAGAAGGGCTGTGGACTGCTGGTATACAGTTTGAGGCAATCTAATATTTAGGGAAAGTATTTCAGCACCTCAGGTTAAATAAGTCATGCTCACAGTAAGTTTATAGAAACTGGCCAAAATCCAATAATTTTTTTATGAAAGAGTACAGAGTGGATATAAACAAACTGGAAAATTCTTAGAGAGATGGGAATACCAGACCATCTTACCTACCTCCTGTGAAACACGTATGCAGGTCAAGAAGCAAGTTAGAACTGGAAATGGAACAACAGACTGGTTCAAAATTGGTGAAGGAGTGGGTCAAGGCTGTAAATTGTTACCCTGCTTATTTAACTTCTGTGCAGAGTACATCATGAGAAACGCTGGGCTGGAGGAAGCACAAGCTGGAATCAAGACTGTGGGGAGAAATATCAATAACCTCAGATATGAAGATGACTCCACCCTTATGGCAAAAAATGAAGAGGAACTAAAGAGCCTCTTGATGAAGGTGAAAGAGGAGAGTGAAAAAGCTTGCTTGAAACTCAGAATTAATGAAAACCAAAGCAAAAAGAAAAAAAAAAAAAAACCTAAGAT
>NW_024070186.1:122614902-122781091 GCF_014754425.2 Oryx dammah
CAAAAAGAAAAAAAAAAAAAACCTAAGATTATGACATCCAGTCCCATCATTTCATGACAAATAGATAGGGGGAAAATGGGAACAGTGACACTTTATTTTCTTGGGCTCCAAAATCACTGGGGATGGTGACTGCAACCATGAAATTAAGACACTGGCTCCTTGGAAGAAAAGCTATGACAAATCTAGAGAGTATATTAAAAAGCAGACATTACTTTACCGACAAAGGTCCATCTAGTCAAAGCTATGATTTTTCCAGTAGTCATGTACGGATTTCAGAGTTGAACCAAAAAGAAGGCTGAGCACCGAGGAATTGATGCTTTCTAACTGTTTTGAAACTGTTTCCTGGATGCTTTTGAACTGTTTTGAAACTGTTCCCTGTCCCTTGGACAGGAAAGAGATCAAACAAGTTAATCCTAAAGGAAATAAATTGGAAGGACTGATGCTGAAGCTGAAGCTCCGATACTTTGGCCACCTGATGCGAAGCGCTGACTTATTGGAAAAGGCTGATGCTGGGAAAGATTGAAGGCAGAAAGAGAAGTGGACAACAGAGGACAAGATGGTTGGATGGCATCACTGACTCAATGGACATGAATTTGAGCAAGCTCCAGGAGATGGTGAAGAACAGGGAAGCCCGGCATGCTACAGTCCATAGGGTCGCAAAGAGTCAGACATGACTGAGTGACTTAATAGCAGAGTTGTTAACTAAATGTGTGCTATTTTCCTATAAAATAACTATAGAATATTTGGTTTATCATCTGTATATTTGGAGAAAAATGGAGTAACAGATTTCTGAAAGGAATGAATGTAAAATATTGCTGATAAACAGGCTAAAAATTTACATTTTAAAAGATATCATTTTTATAGTGTTCACCTAAGTGGAAGTACACAGCTTTATATTTTTTCACTACCAATGACAACTAGACTATAGCAAAGAGAAAATAATTTCTGTCATTAATGTTATATATTTCAATTCAATGAATTGTAAAAGAGAAACAGGAAATTAAAGGATAAGTTTGAATTAATGTAATGTGTTGCACTGATCTCTCTCTTAATCAGCATTTAAGTAGTGTATGATTGCTTAAGATTAAAATCCTTCTTAAAAATGAAAAAATGATAACAGTTTTAAACTCCTTGAAGTCTTTATGGAATGAAAAAATGGCAAATATTGCCAAATCTCTTTGGAATAAATCCCTCATTCTTTCAAAAAGGGAAGGCTGGATATCCATGTATCACTGAATCAGAACCCTCTGGATTTATATGAAATTTTAAATTAACAAGAGAAGAGAAACATAATCATCATGTAATGACATGTGCATATCTTATTTGTCAGACTCCTCTGAAGAGCAGAGCACGTTTCTTTAAGACTTAGTTAGCAGCAGCTAGGGCTGTGGTCGGAGAAGGCAACGGCACCCCACTCCAGTACTCTTGTCTGGAAAATCCCATGGACAGAGGAGCCTGGTGGGCTGCAGTCCATGGGGTCGCTAAGAGTCAGACACGACTGAAGTGACTTAGCAGCAGTAGCAGCAGCAGGGCTGTGGAAAGAGATCCAAGGGCAAGCTTGAGAAAGCTATAGGTGGTGATTTCACTAAATTCTATCCATTGGGTAGCAACTTGAATGGACTAGGAAAGAATTTAAGGAGATAAAACTGTGTAAGTCTGGATAGTGGAGGAGAGAATGTGGTAATGGGAGGGGAAGTATGCTAAGGTGCTTCAGTCGTGTCTGACTTTTTGTGACCTCATGGACTGTAGCCCGCCAGGCTCCTCTGTCCATGGAATTCTCCAGGCAAGAATACTGGAGTGGGTTACCATGCCCTCCTCCAGGGGATCTTCCTGACCTAGTGATGGAACATGCATCTCTTATGTCTCCCGAATTGGCAGGCAGGTTCTTTACCACCATCACCTCCTGGGAAGCCCCAGTGGGAGGGGAGAGTAGGTTAGAAATCAGGAAAAAAATCTCATGATAGAATGAAAGGGGAAGGGCTTTTGATGGAATCTGATAAAATGTTTCTCATGGGTATAAGATATAAACTTCTCCCCTTTTACTACAAAATACCTGGTAAATTCTACATAATACATTCATAAAGTATAATAGTCTGGGCCAATCTGGGAAGTTACTAAGATATATTCTCAAGGTTAAGGGGCCAAAGGCCTGGTGGACAGGGAGGCCTGGAGTGCTGCAGTCCATGGGGTCACAAAGAGTCAGACATGGACTAGGCAACTGAACTGAACTGAATTGATCTGAAGGGGCTCAAACAAACCAACCAACAAAGAAACCCCACAAAAACAGGACTGTAGGTGGATATCTGAGTTAGAGCCATGATATACATGTGTATTATTTTAGAATTAATTTCAGGGTAAGAGTGGAATATGGCATCTGGGAGGAAATTTCTGCTTTACACTTATATAATGACGAAGGTAAATAAACGGGTAACTTTTCTGCAGAGCTTTACATTTTTTTTTCTATAATAAAACATAATTTCCTATTTTATCCTAGAAACTAGGTAATTCTACAGTCAACTGCCCATGCATGCACCTGTTTCCTTTATTAGGTTCACTGGGTTCTAAGATCTTTAATGACATCACCACTGAATGGTATCTTTTACATTTATTTATTTATTTTATTTAAAGTTTGCCAACTCTAAAGGAGGAGGTTGGTTTCTGGAGAAGTTAGTCTTTGAGCAATGACTCAGAAAATTATATTCTGTTGTTTTATAAAACTAGAATATCAAGCATTATTTTATTCTATTCTAACTACCAATAGCATTTACCTGTTTTACTAATACCTCCTTTTTAAAATGTTCTATTAAAATATCTAAATATTAGATAAACTACTATATATTTTCTCATAATTAAAAAAATTTGTACAAGTATTTATTTCAATCTCACTGTATAGTTTCCAGTTTCTGTTGCACTGAAGAAATATTTCATATTTCTCTAAGTAACTCATTCTTTCTTTCTTTTCTTTCTCTTTGGGTGTATTACATGTTTATAAGAGGGATAAAAGAAAAGTAACCATGTGTGTCAAGGCCATTTTATTCAAGTCATTCTAGTAATTTCATAAACCTCAAGGGTAAGAGAATTATCTAGCTTATGTTTTTAGCTTAATAATATTAAGGCTTTAATATAAATTTTGCTTAATTGCCTTTAATTTTGCATTGTATATTTAAAATAATGAAAAAGCTTAAAATAAGCCTCCTATTCATTATCAATATTTTTTATGTCTTTCTTTCTGTATATTTTGGGTTTTGCTTCTCTTGGCCTCCAAAGCTTCTTTTAATACCTATACAATTGATTATGTGGAAAATGTAAATTCCTTCCTGCCTATGATGCTTAATTGCTCTTTTTCAGCTGCCCAGTCATCTAGAACTTCCTCGTATGGTTTTAATTACTGCTGATGTTCTAATGACAATGCTGGCAGAGAAAGAATATTTTTTAGAAAGATTGCTTAAAATTAAAATCACTTGGCCAGTTGGGATTTTAAAATAATTCTTACTTGTATCCAGGATTTTTGCTAAATTTTTAGATTGAAAATGCATAATTACTGGCAGTAAGCATTCACTAATTCAGTCAGGAAAAAAAAAAGTATTCATTGTTCATTGACTGCTGTATGCCATGTGCTGGGGCAACTAGGAGAGCAGTAATTTGCACTCCATTGTGCAAATCATCTATAAGCAAAGAAGTAGAGCACAAAGTGTTTAGTTCTTATGTGCAAAGAATAATGGTAATTAGATTATTTTAGCTGAAACAAAATGTCACAAGATGCAATTTTTTGCACAGACATTATTACAAACTTCTGCTCTTTGTCTTTATGCCTTAACATTGCCAGTCCCTAGGGTTCATTACCTTTACTTTTCTGTATCTTTGTCTTATCCCTGTATATTAACACTTTTTCTTTAAATATTTTGTATGAAATGTGAAAAAGTAAATTAGATGGCCTTTTCTTTGCAGACAGATTCTAGAACTGTTCAACTGAACCAGTGTATCTCACTTGAATATCCATGAATCAATGGGGATTTATTCAATGTCCATTAGTGTGTTACACATGGTAATGGATCTGGAAGAAGATTAAGACAAGATCGTTGTCTGCAACTAGCTATCAGTCTTTTGGAGAAAGAAAAGACAAATATACATGTCTCACTGAAATCTTTAGTCTGTTTATCTATTCACTCATTCATGCATGAAACAAACATTTACTGAGTGTCCATTATATACTTGCAGCAGTTATAGGCAACATTTTTTATCTTCAAGGAAATAGGTTAGAGAGGCCAGTCAAACATATAGATAGTGTATTTAATAAGCAAACAAATACAGTTAGCATTTGATGCACTCTGGACAGATGACACGGAAATCTAACTTATTACAGGAGATGACGAAGACTACACATGGAGAGAAATACCAGTTATTCTGAAGGTTACTGGAGTATTGCAGAGAAGTTCATACATCTAGACTCATGATCCTCCCTGAAACTTCCATGAGATATATATTACAAGAATCTCAAACTTAAGAAACAACTAAAACACGACACTTACTTATTCAACCTCCCCTCCACCTCTGACACACTTCTCTTTCATCCTTTTATTATCTCACTAAATACCACCCCAGCCACCTAAGTTCCTCAGTCTAGAAATTTTCAATTTCTCTTTTCTCTTCATCACCTATATTCATCAAAATTTATAAATTCTATTTTCAAAATCTCTGTTGATTCTGTTTATTCTCATTATCCCCTCTGCCACTCTGATGCTACAAGTTTAGCTAATAATAGCTAGTGATGCTGTTACTTATTCTGATCTCAGCTAAACGTAATTTCTTAAGATAATCTTGCTTCTGTCAAATTCTCCCTTAGTCTACATTAGTAAACTCTTTGTCAAGATAACACTTCTCACAATTTACAATTGTGCTTTATGTGAGAAGGTTTCTATGTGTGTGCTATCATTTCAGTCGTGTCCAAGTCTGAGACTCCATAGACTATAGCCCATCAGGCTCCTCTGTCCATGGGATTCTCCAGGCAAGAATACTGGAGTAGGTTGCCATTTCCTTGTGATAAGTACTTATTATTTGTCTCTGTCATTGGATTGTAAACATGTTGAAAGGAGAGAACACTACTGTTTTATCTGAAACCATGTGTACTCAAACATTAGATTTAATCAATAAATATATTCTCAATGAGCAAATGGCCATCAACAGTTAAAATTAGGAGCTGACACACAAAAATGGGCATTTTTCACTCCCATAGAAACTCAAACAAAGCCTCTACAGAAGTTTTTTTTCTAGAAGTTATGACTGAGAAACAAATCTACACCCTGGGAATAAGAAAAGGAATAAGGGTTGAAGGAAATTGGAGGAAAGGTGTTTGAATAGTGGACAGCAAAAATAACCATTATCCCCTGAAGATATATGGCATTAAAGCCTAGGAGAGCAGAACAAAGGAGATTCTTCTTTGAAAAATGGTGCGAAATAGACCCTGAATGATTAAAAAATAAAAAGAATCTGGAAAAGTAAAATGAAGTACTTAGCAAATAGGCAATTTAAAAGGCTTTGGAGATTTTACAGAAGTTGAAATAATCTGAAAAAAAAAAATGTTTTAGGAAGATTAACCTAATCCTGACAAAGAAATAAATAAAAGTGGGAATTCTCTGGCAATCCAGTTGCTAGGACTTTTCACTTTTACTGCTATGGCCCCAACTTCAATCCTTGGTTGGGGAGCTAAGATCCCATAAGCTGTACAATGTAACCAAAACAATGAATAAATAAAAAATTAAAAAATAAAGATAAATGCACATACCCAGAAATGCAGGGATCAGTTTTGAAGTAATGGTGGAAATAATCTGTAATATAGATTGACACTGGCAATGAACAAATAGGTTTGGTTATAGAAAATATATACTTTTCTAGAAGCAACCAAATCATTTAAAACCTCTTTTTTAGAATTATTTTTGTTTTATTTTTACTTTTTAAACTGGCTAATCAGCTCATATTTGAAACAGTTCATACCAATTGTAACACCACTATAAGTAAGCATGAATTCATACAAACCAGATGGTTGGTTTTGGAGTTCTAGTCAGAGGTAATGGCACCCCACTCCAGTACTCTTGCCTGGAAAATCCCATGGATGGAGGAACCTGGTAGGCTGTAGTCCGTGAGATCTCGAAGAGTCAGACACGACAGAGCGACTTCACTTTCATTTTTCACTTTCATGCATTGGAGAAGGAAATGACAACCCACTCCAGTGTTCTTGCCTGGAGAATTCCAGGGACAGGGGAGCCTGGTGGGCTGCCATCTATGGGGTCGCACAGAGTCGGACACGACTGAAGCGACTTAGCAGCAGCAGCAGCAGTCAGAGGTAGCCTTCCCTGGTGGCTCAGATGGTCAAGTGTCTGCCTGCAATGCAGGAGACCCAGGTCCGATCCCTGGGCTCGGAAGATCCCATGGAGAAGGAAATGGCAACCCACTCCAGTACTCTTTCCTAAAAGTCCCATGGACGGAAGAGCCTGGTAGGCTACAGTCCATGGGGTCACAAAGAGTAGGACATGACTGAGAGACTTCACTTTTAGTCAGAGGTACAGATTTGATTTTTAAAATTATTTTTGTAAAATCTGAATATCTTTACAAATACTGTTAATATGTATCTGGGTTGTGATGTCTAACTTAAAATTTGCATTTGCCTGTATGATAAAACCTTTGATGGTAGAATATAGATTTCAGGAAATTTATATTAAGCTGTGCTTACAGTAGAAATTAAATTCATGAAAAATGATAAACTAGAATGATAGGAGTATCTTTGTTACCTTTGGAGTTTATAAAGTGGTACAAGATTTGTTCATAAAATCTATTCTAGTTGCTAGGAAGAGATATGAATTATTTTACAACCTGGGGACATGGTAAGTGGCTGAACTTTCCCCCTTATTTGTAAAATTATTTTACATGAAAAGACAAATAGTAGAACAACAGTGTGTAATTTAAGAAAAATCACACCAACAGAGAAGTCACAGCTGGGAAGAATCTTTGCCTCCCTATGCTTATTTCAATTAATCATAAGAAACAATTATAAAATGTCACAACTGTCCTCTAGACTCTAAATTTAAACATGAAATAGCTCATTTGATTATAAATTTTTCCGTAAAATAATCCAAACCATTATGTTATTGTGAACACAATCCAAATGTTTTAGTGTATTCTATAAAACAATGGGCTTGAAATTATTAAAAAGTTTACAGGGGAATAAGTATTTCCAGGGTTACATTGGAAATGCTGCTATATCCAGTTTTCTTGAAGAGAGGACTACTTTTGGTTGGATTAAATTAGAAGTAAGATCCTTTCTTCAAGGGATTTTAAATGTCCTACAATGTGCTGGAAGCCTCAGCAACCAGTATGCGACCACTGATACTCAGATGAGCAAGGCAGAATAACCATACTCCATTTCCAGTGTTTTGCAGCAAGCAGCCACATTTGTGCAGAACATATTGGAAGGAATCTTTGCTTTCACAAAGCTTTCTCAGGACCCTAAAATAAAACTTGTAATTGAGATGAACCTTCAGACCACACAAGACACTATGGGAATGTCTGAGGCATGTGCAGTTCACGTGCTACATGGCAAGGGGAAAAAAGAGCTTTCAGCATTTCAAGATGCAATAAGTAAGAACTCACTATTATTCAAGTCTGCAAATTGAAATAATTCAAAGACACACACATTTGAATTGAAATAATTGAAAGGTACACACAAGGCACAGGGGGCAGTATCCAATGACTGATGCATCATATGACAGAAAAATGACAATCAAATCACCAACACAGAGAGCAGTCACACAGCCTCACTGTTCTAGAGTTTGCCTGAGTTTTGTTGGGAAATACCACCTGTTCTAATGTGACTGACCAACACAGTGATGATAATCCCCTCAGCCCCAGACAGGGCTGCTTGTGGTTGGAAGCTATGGGTAAGCTAGAGCCTGTCACCCATAATTTCCAGCCACGAGCAGCCTTATCTGTTTACCCCTATGTGCCATATACATTTTGCCATTTTCTATCTGAGCCAAGACAGGGAAACACTTGGGAAGCATTGAGCTAATGGACTGTACAATATATGGAGTTTTCATTACTTATTATAGATTCAGTCATCCTTAATGCTCTTGATGGTATGCCTGAATTTAAAACACCTTCAGGGGTTTCCCTGGTACTCAGTGGTAAAGAATCTGCCTGCCAATGCACAAGACCAATTGGTTCAATCCCTGGTCTGGGAAGATCCCACACTCTTTGGAACTAATAGACCTGTGCACTGCAGCTACTGAACCTGTGTTCTAGAGGCTGGGAGCTGCAACCACTGACGCCTGAGCACCCTAGAGCCTGCGCTGCACAATAAAAGAAGCCACTGCAATCAGAAGCCTGAGCACCGCAGCTGGAGCATAGCCTCCATCTGCTGCAACTAGAGAGAAGCTCTCATAGCAATAAAGACCCCACACAGCCAAAAATAACTAACTAAATAATACAATTTAAATAAATGATTAATTGATTAAATAAAACACATTCAGGTACGTTCAAGATGAGTAGTGTGTCCTAAACTGAAACATCTATCAGTAAAATCATTTTCTTGGTGATACTTTGTGTGCAAGAACACCTGAGAACATCTCTAAGTCCTGTACATAATCAATTTATTATACTCTCTTGAGTATAGTATGTACTAAATTTGGACAAATTTACTTCAGGGAACATCTGTTAAATTAAGGCCCAAAATTGTTCCATAGATACAAAACCAAACTAAACAACAAATAATTTCCCTAATTTGGAAATCTTGGTGCTAAGTAAATACCTCAGCTGGGTTGGATTATGTGTAATTATTGATAGTCAAAACTGCTCCTAGTGAGCTGACCAGATAAAAATATAGAAAGCTATTTTAACAGGGTTTATTTTTAACTGAGTGTGATTATTCCATCAACTCACAAACAAGGTGTAACTGTTGCCAAATTTTGAAGCCAGAAGTACTTTTTTGGGAAAAGGTTATTTTGAAATTCAAAATATGTTTTACAAGAATGCTGGTTTTAATTAAAATAAATTCATTTTAGGGTTAAACTTCTTCAGAAAATGGATTGTTAACAAATTCAGTAATCAGTGGTGTATATACTTCCAAGGTAACAGTCATTGTTCAAATAGAGAACAGCATGATTATTGTTAAAACCATATGGTTCTATGAAAGCAGGCAATCTTAACTGATCTTTCATAATACTGCTGAGACTGAATCTAATCAATGACCTGTCCAGTAGCATTTCACTATACATAAATAAGCATTGGCTCATGTTTAGGTAGCATGACTGTGACACAGATGGCTGGCTGCCCTCCTAAAATGCAGGGTCTTCTACAATCCTGTGGAATTGTCTCTGGGAGGCAGAGACTACATTCCCCAATCTGCTTTCATTTCCCTGGATCCTATGATTCATTTTTACTAAATAGGCTATGAGAAGTATAGACTGCCTGGATTCATATACTGACTCTGCCAAACTCTCAACTATGTGAATTTAGTAAAGTTATTAAAATTCTCTGAGGCTCAGTTTTGTCATCTGTAACATAGTCTAATAAAAGACCTATTTTCTAGGTTGGTCATGAGGACTAAATAAAGCAGACCATGCTTGGCCCTCTAATGCAGAAAGTGAAAAGGAACTAAAGAGCCTCTTGATGAGGGTGAAAGGAGAGTGTAAAAGCTCCTTTGAATGCTGAAGCTCAACATTCAAATAACTAAGATCATGGCATCTGGTCCAATCACGCCATGGCAAATAGAAAGGGAAAAAGTGGAAGCAGTGAAAGATTTTATTTTCTTGGGCTCCAAAATGACTGTGAACAGTGACTGCAGCCATGAAATTAAGAGACGCTTGCTTCTTAGAAGGAAAGTTATGATAAACCTATTTCAAAGCAGCAATATCACTCTGCTGACAAATGTCCATATAGTCAAAGCTATGATTTTCCAGTGGTCATGTATAGATGTGAGAGTTGGACCATCAAGAAACCTGAGTGCCAAAGAATTGATGCTTTCAAATTATGATGCTGGAGAAGACTCTTGAGAGTCCCTTGGACAGCAAGCAGATCAAACCAGTCAGTCCTAAAAGAAGTCAACCCTGAATATTAGTCAGCAGAATTGTTGCTGAAGCTGAAGCATCAATACTTTGGCCACTGGATGTGAAAAGTTGACTCACTGGAAAGGACTCTAATGCTAGGAAAGACTGAAGGCTAAAGGAGGAGGGGCAGCAGAAGATGAGATGGTTGGATGGCATCACTGACTCAATGGACATGAATTAGAGCAAACTCCAGGAGATAGTGGAGGAGAGATGAGACTGACTTGTAGTCCATGGGATCACAAAGAGTTGGACACAACTTAGCGAATGAATAACGCGTTACATCTGGCAAATGGTAAGAACATGAAGTTGTTCATTAAATAAAGTTTTTAAAAATATTCATAATTTATTCTAGTTGTTTTGTGTATTTTCTAAATTTATATTCCAATCTGGGTGGGGGAATTGTTTAAAAACATTATTAAATGAGTGAAATAGGTGTGGAAAACTAAGAATGACAAACTTTCAGTTACAACATAAATGAGTCATGGGTATGAAATGTAGTATGGGGAAAATAGTCAACAATAATGTACTGTCTTTGTATGGGTGACATGGTAACTAGACTCACTGTGGTGATCACTTTGTAACACATCAAAATGTCAAATAACTCCTGTGCACAGGACTAATATGGTGTTGTAGGTCAATTATCCTTCAGAAAACAAACAAACAAACAAAAACTCATAGGAAAGATGAGGTTTGTATTTACCAGAGGCCTGAGGGGTATAGGGTGGGCATTAGATAAAGATAGCCAAAAGGAACAAACTTCCAGTTATAAGTAAGTACTAGAGATAGAATGTACAACATGATTAACATTATTAACACAGCTGTAAGTTATATATGAAAGTTGTTAAGAAAAGTAAATCCTTAGTTCTCATCATGAGAAACATTTTTTTCCTTTTTATTTTGTATCTATATGAGAAGATGAGTATTGATGGAACATATTGTGTTAATCATTTGATAGTATATGTAAGTAAAAACATGTATGCTGTATACCTTAAACTTATACAGTGCTGTATGTCAATTCTATGTCAATAAAACTATAAGAAAAAAAGCATCATTTAGAAAAAATAGTGAAATAAAATGTACTATTTTTTAAATATTTGATTATGACTGAAAATTTAAGAAACCAAGAAAAAGCCAATAGCACATGAACTTGGGCTGATCTCGGGATATGGTGAAGGACAGAAGGTCTGGCATGCTGCAGTCCATGGGGTCACAAAGAGCCAGACCTCACTGGGTGACTGAACAACAACATATATATATATATAAATATATATATATACACACACACACATTTATATAAGATATTGGCATTTTAATGATTTCCAGAATATACAATACTATCTTAATGATGTTTTATTCCATTAACACATTTATCGCCTAAGGGAAAAATGACCTGTGATTTCCTCATCACTTGGAATCTCCCCTTTCCAGTGACACAGTGGCAGGACCTGGTGTTGTCCAGCCAGTCTCCCTACTCCCACAGCTAGGACCTTGGCTTTAGAGTCACCAGTAAAACCTAATTTTAACACAAAGTCAATACTCAGAGTCTGTATTTAAAAAAAACAGACGTATAGGAACTGGGTGTCTCAGGTGACGCAAAGAACCTGCCTGCCAGTGCTGGAGATGTAAGAGGCACAGGTTCAATCCCTAGGTTGGGAAGATCCCCTTGAGAAGGAAATGGCAACCCACCCTAGTATTCTTGCCTGGGAAATCTCATGGACAGAAGAACCTGGCAGGCTAGATTTCATGGGTCACAGAGAGTCAGACACTATTGAACATTCATTCATGCATCCATGAGAAAGGGGGCAAGAACAGGAGTACATTTAATAACAACATAAAGCAACATAAAGGTGCTTTTTTTTTTTTTAAATTATCTACTTTTGAGACACATATACCAGTGAACCATTTTCTGAAAACATTTCTAATAGAAACTCTTGTTCAAGCCTAATTTTTGGAAAGTTATAAAGCACATTTGCATCAGAGTTCCTCCTGGAGTTTCAGCTTCTGCTGTTTACCAGGAGGATTGAGGTGACCTTCAGATGCACTGCTGGGTTTGGGCAAAAAGCCAGCTTAAATGTCTATTAATGATAATCTTGCTTATAGTTAGTTAACTCTCCCCCCTCTCCCACTTCTGTGATGGTACTTTCCTCATATTTATTAAACTGTTGAGAGAAAGTCAAACTATATATGTATTATCTTTGAAAGTCAAGATAATGGAACGGTTAGAAAATTAGAAAACCTCATCTAAACTTAAAAAACCTTTCTATTGCATGTTTTTTTTTAAATAGTAAAATAATGCATGATGATTTTTTAAAGTTATAAATAACCTTTTACTTCATAATGACAATTTAAAGAATTACCATATATCCTATTATAAACTTATACTAAGCACTGGAAGAAGAGAGGCGGAAAAAGAGAGAGAGAGAAATTGAGATCAATCATATCCTAAGAGATCAAGATAACTTCAGTTAGAAGGCAAAGATTCTGCTATTATTTTGATTTCATACACCTAAAGTCAGCTAAAAAACAAAAATTATCTCAACACAAGACTTCTCAGTTTTATAAATGTGATCTAAAGAACAATATATTTTGGTTATTATTCTGTGTTTTTCCAAAATACATTTTTAAAAAGATGCTTCTAGTTTATTTAAAGTCATGGCAGTTTCCGGAGCCATAATTGTACTAAACATTTCATCATAGTGGTATGATTTCCTTTTCCCAATTTCTCTGCAAATGTACACAGGTACTACTAGAACACAATTACAGTTACCCACTTATATTTGATTCTTACAGATAGCACCTGTAACTAGCTGCTGTATGAATGCATGGTCACAATGATACATTTTTATAGTTTTTAATCTGCTATTTAAAGTATAGAGATAATGCTAAATAATTTTTGTGTAGAATAGCTATTCTAACAATTTATGAAAATCTGAATCCTGACTTCTGCAAAAAGCTAACAGTAAGGGCAAAATCATGATAACTAAAGGAGAGACATAGGATGAGTTCAATTATCAGAAGGGAAGTTGAATTAAAACATATGTGACATCCTCTCTTTATCCTCCCTTTCTCAGCAGGACCTGCAGAGAAGAAGGCATATAGGGACACGGCTTCCTTGCTCCCTTATCTTGCCAAGAAGACATGTAATGGGGCCTAGTATATAGGAGAGCTTTCAGAAAGAAATTTATATTTGAGATGAATTTAAGTGACCATGAACAGGAAATTATTTGACCCAAGAAGATAAGTCTCATTGATCCAAGTCTAGCTTTTGCCACAAAGCTTTGACAAAAAAAAAAAAAGGCCCGTGTCCTGGTCTGAAAGGGCAAGGTTTTCTGAAAGAGGGTTGGGGAAAGCAGGCAAATATCACTTGCGTTCAAGCAGAACATTTTATTTTCTCTATCACCTCAGCTGTTGTTCCTTATCCCCAGAGGCTGCCAGCCACGATCATTTGGGAAGTCACAATGGATCTATTCTATTCAATCCTCTTGTGGGAATGGGCCATTACACCAGCAGTGTGGGACTTCCCAGAACAGATTTTCCGTCTAGTGCTAATTTGTTTTTCTCTGGAGCAATACGCAGAGGCACTAATCAGGATGGTTCATCGTGGCTGTTTTCTTGGTAGACTTTTTTTAACCTCTGAAGCAGCTGCAAGATTGAAAAATATGTGCATTAAAGCAATTAAACATTTTAAAAAACATGTAAAAGACAGAACACATCAGTATTTTGTGTGTGTGTGTGTGTGTGTGTGTGTGTGATAGAGGGTTTATTATAGAAAATAAACATATATTAAAATTAGTTACAAAACAGAAACTGTTGATTTTATAAATCACATGCCCTGAAAATTTTCTAACACTATTATAAGGGCTTCTTAATAAAGGCATTTCAATGAAATTAGTGAGATTAGAAACATTTTGTGGTCAAAGATGTAATAGATTCTATGACTCTGCCTAAATATGAAACAAGGAAAGATTTTATAGGTATAGATCTCTATTGCTATATAATCTCTCTATTGATATGTAGTTATTAATAAAGTTTGTTAATCTAAATAATTATCATGTTATTCTGAACCTTAATTATATAGTGCATACTAGAGCAAAAGGGGGCTTCCCATGTGGCTCATTGGTAATCTGCCTGCTAAGGCAAGAGACACAGGAAATACAGGTTTGATCTCTGCGTGGGGAAGATCTCCTGGAGTAGGAAATGGCAACCGATTCCAGTATTCTTGCCTGAGAAATTCTATAGACAGAGGAGCCTAGAGGGCTACAGTCCCTGGTAGGTTACTTGGCTACTGACCAAGTCCCTGAGATTGCAAAAAGTTGGAGCACACACAGCTCTAGAACAGTTAGTTGTATCTCCCTGGCCTGATCAGTTATTACCAATATGGGTTGACTGGGTAAAGTTGGGACTCAAGTGTAAAAACATCACAGATTTTAGCTTCAAAGCAGTATTTCAGGACCAGCTGAAGATAGTATGAACTAACTACCTTTAAAGATAGGAAGTTTTCTCTAATAGAAATATAGATAAAATTTGAAGGAGCATTTGGAGGAATAATACAGAAATTAAAAAAAAAATAGAAGTTACGTCTAGATGAACTTTAAGCTCCTTCAAATACCAGGATTCATATTTTCTAAGCAAGGTAAACTAAATTCATATGGTACTAGACTTGTTGTTCCTCATCTCTGTAATTCTACTTTGTTATATTACTCCCCTTTCCCTCCTTCCGACAAATAATTCTAGCCTCTCTTGGGAAAACACATTTAAATATGTACCAAATGGATGCAATTACCTGCAGAGCTCAATTTTTTTGTTTTGCAATTGTCAAATTTTTCTCTGTAGAGTTTCACGTTAGCAAGAGAGCATATCATAATGTTCCATTTAATCAATCCTCTAACTGATCATCTACTTTTCTTATATTGAAACACAATAATTATGTTATACTGATTATTATTGATAAAATTATTATAATATTGATTGCAATATAGAATATTGCAAACCAATTCATAACAGTTCATAGTATTTGAATGATTGTATGCACAATTACTTTGTTCTTATGTATTACTTTTTTTTGAGGGGGGAGAAGTATTTGAAAATTTTAAATTTCCAGAGGTGACTTAGTTCATAATTCAAGTCACATAAAAAATATGAAAGAGTTAATAATATATATAGTATGAATGTATAATGTCTTCCTCTAGTTCAGTTCAGTTTAGTTGCTCAGTCGTGCCCGACTCTTTGCGACCGCATGGACTACAGCACCCTCCAGGCCTCCCTGTCCATCACCAACTCCTGCAGTTTACTCAGACTCATGTCCATTGAGTCGGTGATGCCATCCAACCATCTCATCCTCTGTCATCCACTTCTCCTGCCCTCAATCTTTCCCAGCATCAGGGTCTTTTCAAATGAGTCAGCGCTTTGCATCAGGTGGCCAAAATATTGGAGTTTCAGCTTCAGTTAACTGTATATATATATATATATATATATATATATATAGAGAGAGAGAGAGAGAGAGAGAGTAAGAACGTTCGACCCAGGGATTGAACCCTCGTCTCCTGCACCTCCTGCATTGCAGACAGATTCTTTACTGCTGAACCACCAGGGAAGCCCAGTGACTTATTACTTGCTGTTTTTTAAATATTTATTTAAGCCTAAGGAAATTATGTTAGACAAAAATCAAATTTGAGCAATTTTCTTATTTGAGTTCAAAATGGGTTGTAAAGCAGTGGAGACAACTTGCAACATCAAGAAGGCATTTGGCCCAGGAACTGCTAATGAATGTACAGTACAATGGTGGTTCAAGAAGTTTTGCAAAGGAGACAAGAGACTTGAAAATGGGAAACATAATGGCCAGCCATCGTAAGTTGACAATGACCCACCAAGAACAATCATCGAATCTGATCCTCTTACAACTACATGAGGAGTCACCGAAGAACTCAATGTCTGCCATTCTATGGTCATTTGTCACTTGAAGCAAATTTGAAAGGTGAAAAAGCTTGATAACTGAGTGCCTCATGAGTTGACCAAATATACATACATACATATATATACATATATATATGTATATATATATACACGTAATTTTGAAGTGTCATCTTTTCTTATTCTATGCAACAACAACAAACCACTTCTTGATGGGATTGTGATGTGTGATGAAAAGTGGATTTTATATGACAACTGGCAATGACCAAGTCAGTGGCTGGGCTGAGAAGAATATCCATTGCACTTCTCAAAGCTAAATTTGAGCCAAATAAAAGTCATGGCCTTTGGTGGTCTGCTGTCAGTCTGATCCACTATAGCTTTCTGAATCCCAGTGAAACCATTGCATCTGAGAGTCTTAGCAAATTGGTGAGATGCACCAAAAACTGCAATACCTGCAGCGGCATTGGTCAACAGAAAGGGCCTGATTCTTCTCCATGACAGCACCCGACCATAGGTCGCACAACCAACACTTCAAAAGTTGAATGAATTGAGCTACAAAGTTTTGCCTCATCTGCCATATTTACCTGACATCTTGACAACTGACTAAGACTTCCTCAAACATCTTGATAACTTTTTGCATGGAAAATGCTTCCACAACCAGCAGAAGGCAGATGATGCCTTCCAAGAGTTAGTCAAATTCCAAGGCATAGACTTTTATGCTACAGGAATAAACAACCTTGTTTCTTGTTGGCAAAAATGTGTTGATTGCAATGGTTCCTATTTTGGTTAATAAAGATGTGTTTGAGCCTAGGTCTGAAATGATTTAAAATCCACGGTCTGAAATACTAATTATGTCTGAACTAGCCTAATAGTTATATACGTATTATTTAAAAAGAGCAAATATATTCAAGACATTAAAAAAAAATCACGACTCATTAGCATTCGGTTACAAAAAGTAATTTGAGTGCCATTTTTTAAAATAATTTTATTTATTTTTGGCTGTTTATTTTTGGGACTTTGTTGCTCTGTTGTCTTTTCTCTAGTTGCGGTGTGAGGGCTCATCTCTAGCTGTGGTGCATGAGATTCTCACTGATGTGGCTTCTCTTGTTTTGGATCATGGACTCTAGAGCAAGTGTGCTTCAGTAGTTGAGGCAGATAGGCTCAGCAGTTGCAACTCCCGGGCTCCAGAGCACAGACTCAGTAATTATGGCACATGGACCTACTTACTTACTCTGCAGCATGTGGTTCTTCCTGGACCAGGCATCAAATCCGTGTCTCCTGCATTGGCAGGTGGATTCTTTATCACTGAGCCACCAGGGAACCTCTGGGTGTTATGTTATCTAATGGATACTATAAGTAACAGTTTGGTTTGCCAAGGCAAAATGCACAATACATTTTTGAACAAAGAATACAGATATTTCATGTCATATAACTGAATTTATAAGCACTAATCAGTTTAACTAAATTGATGGACAATGAGAATCCTAGAATTGTTTTAACTAACTTTAGTCCTTTTAAACTAGAAAATCAAGTCTACTATTTTTTTTAATAGTGAGAAGCAACTATAAATATGTAAGTACATGGGAATATTCCTAATGCAAATGAAAAGGCTCTAAGTCACCATCACTTTGTACTGCAAGTCTTAGGTGAGGGCTTCTGGCAAGCACCAAGTTGTAAGTCATGGATATTCTCATAAAAACAAAGAAAGTGGGTGTCATCTTTTTTTTTTTTCCTAAAAATGGAAGGGAAAACAGAAACAAGACTCAAAAACTAATTAAACTTGCTGCAACAGAAATGAAAGCATTTTGATGCAACTTATTAAAAGGAAAATGCTGTGAAATTAAGAATAATCAAAAACTAATTAAGGTTGATGCAATAGGAATAGTCAAAGAATGCTTGATAACATTTATTGAACTAAAGTAACATGGCTGTCACAAAAGGACACGCATGGAATAAATTTTAAGTAATTACAGAAAAAGACTAAAACATAAAATGCGCTGATTTATTATGCACAAATAAAGAGAAAGTTGAAACACACAATTTCTAATAGAATCTTGATTTTAGTTAGTATGTCTCCATGAGTCATAAGAAAGGGAAAGAAATGATGCTATCCTTTATTACTCCCTTTTTATTCCCTATAATTACTTGGAACTCCCAAATGGTAAAGATAAAATGGTTCTTTTTGACTGAATGAACTATTTCATAGTATTGGTAAAGAGTTAATAGCCATTTACTTAATCTAAGAGATGGTAACTGAATTCAGTAATTTTCTTGAATGAGCAATGCACAGACATAGGAGTTTGATGTTTTCCTTCTCACCATAAAATGAATAATCCTGACTTCCATATTTGAGGCTATAAAATATGATTGCCTTTATGCTTTCAGTCTCATTTCCTGTCAATTAGATAGAAATGTTAATGTCAATTACAAAGAAAGCTGAATTTCGCACATGAGGTAAGTATGCCAATTGCAATGTGCATTCATTGAGCTCCATAACATATACCACATAATAGCTAGTATAAAGAAAACAGTTGTAAAGTTAAAACAGAAAAAGGGCAAAGGATAATAACCACATGCTTTTATTGTTTATCATCATTCATTATTAGCCCTTTTTTTTCAAGCCTAAGTGCAAAGAAAAAACTATATATAGCCCATTAGAATAATTACTGTAAATATTATAACTGGGACAATGGTATATAAAAATAGCAATTTCCATATAATCGAGAATAATTATCTTTAAATAAATAGAAGGGAAATTGCACTACTTCAATAACTAAAAAGAGGTTGATACAGCCAGTCAGACCAAAAAAAAACAAAAGGAAAATTTTTTTATTCCTCCAAGGCACTATGCTACACAATGAGTTATAGTCACCAGGTGAGCAGCAATGCTAATTAAGGTACTAAAATCCCAGCTGTTAGATAAAGGTCAGGAAAAAAATAGCTATGAGAAGTAGGCATGTGGCAATAGACCATGCCTCTTAAACCTTCAAGCACATATGTTCAAGAGAGGAGCTTGGTAAAATACATAGTCTGAGGCCTGTCCTCAGAGATTCTGATTCAGTAGGTCAGGTTAAGTCCAAGGCATCTGAAATTTTAATAAGCATTCCTAAGTGGATTTGCTGTAGGGGCCTTTCAGTTACGTTCGAGCTGTAGCTTATAAGTCCTTTAAAAACAATAACTGTTTATTCACCTTTGTACCATCCAAGTCACCTCAATCACCTTCATAACCCCATCCTTATTTTATTTTTTTTCAGATTTTTATTATTATTTTTTTTTTACTTTACAATATTGTGTTGGGTTTGCCATACATCAACATGAATCCACCACGGGTGTTCCCAATCCTGAACCGCCCCCCCAACCTCCCTCCCCATACCATCTCTCTGGGTCATCCCAGTGCACCAGCCCCAAGCATCCTGTATCCTGCATTGAACCTAGACTGGCGATTCGTTTCTTATATGATATTATACATGTTTCAATGCCATTCTCCCAAATCATCCCACCCTCTCCCTCTCCCACAGAGTCCAAAAGACTGTTCTATACATCTGTGTCTCTTTTGCTGTCTCGCATACAGGGTTATCATTACCATCTTTCTAAATTCCATATATATGCATTAGTACACTGTATTGGTGTTTTTCTTTCTGGCTTACTTCACTCTGTATAATAGGCTCCAGTTTCATCCATCTCATTAGAATTGATTCAAATGTATTCTTTTTAATGGCTGAGTAATACTCCATTGTGTATATGTACCACATATGTACCATCTTTATTGTATTATTATAACTGAGTGAAAAACAAAAGCTTTTTAAAAAAATCTATGACAAGTATTCTATATATTTCAAATATAAAAATATTACACAAGGACAATGAGAAGTAATTTAGACAAATACCCCGGGGGTTGTCATTCTTGGTTGCACATCAAGCTCACCAGGGGGATGTCTAAAGTACTACTGCTCCACCAATCAAATTGGAATCTCAAGAGGTAACCCCTGTACATCTGTATTTTTTTAAATCTCCCCCTGGTGATACAGAGGCACAGCAGAGATGGAGAGTCAGTGACAGTACGATAGTCAGAGAAATCTATCAACAGTAATAAGCTTCTAATAAGAATTTTTGAAATTTCTGATAAACTTAATTACTATAGACTCTGGTTGACCTAGCACTTTCCCTTCCTTTCTGCTATGCTACAATGAAAATACTTGACATTTTTTCTCCCCAAATTTTACTCAGTTGCTATTTTAAATCTCTAGGTCAATTTCTCCTTTCTTCAGAGAAGTTTTTAGCTTCTCTTTGGAACTTAATTAGCATGTCTGGCTTCACAATGGCTGCCATACTCTGGACACAGCTTCAATTTTCAATAGCCATGCTTTTAATATCTTAAAAGCTATTATCTCAAACTCAACCATAATTTAGCAGTCCTGTGTGTAGTACTTGGATGGATGATCAAATACAACAGAATCATACCTCTTTTCTTAAACCTTTTCCATAAAGCAAAAATGGGAACTAAGTTCCTCTCTGCTCTTGGAAGGCAAATGATGTAAACATCAAAGTTGTTGGGAATTTCATGTTCAACAAGCCAGTGACTATTTTGAGAACATGAGGCAATAAGCACAAAAAGCAACAATATTAAAAAAGAGAGAGCAAGTGGTGTTTAAGTCCACGATTACAGTTGATTCTGAGGCCTAATTTCATCACAATCCTCCAAATTATATTACCAATATATCTCTGTTTTGTGTACCTGTATCAACTTGGGTTTCCATTGCTTGTGCCCCAAATATTCTGGATCTTGGATTCTTGATCTAAGCAATCTTTCTATAATCCAACATCCCATGATAACATTGTTTTCCTGTAAAGACCTCCCCCCAAAAAAAATCTTGTACTGAAGCTGAGTTCTGCTTTATCTGTCATCGCTTCCTGTTCTTTACATCTCCTTGGGATGAATAGCACCTTTCATTTCAAACAGCCTGGATTTTCCAAGATAGTAGTTTGGTTTACTTACAATAACATTAAAATTGCAAAACAAAAACAAAATTAAGTTAAGGTACTTTAAAAAAAAAACAGAGCACTGAAGATTAAAAAAATGAAGAAAATGATCAAAAATATTTTTGAGTGCTTTATATGTACTAGGAAATAGTCTATGTCTTTTTACCAATAAACTCATTTAATCTTCACAATTCCAAGCTTTGTCTCACAGCGTAAAACGGCTCCATGCTTGGCTAAAAGACTGCTGTCAATGGTTGCTAACCATGTTGTTGCTACTTAAAATTGGTCATGAATTTTGAACAGAGGGCCACACATTTTCAATTTTGCTGAGACCTGCAGATTAAGTAGCTTGTCTTGATCCACATGCAATCATTCACTTGATCCATGAAATTAAGACTTTGATTTCTGTTTACTTTTAAAGATGCAGAAATTTCAAGTTCATTATTTAAATTCACAAAGATATTAAGTGATGCAATGAGATTCCCACACTGGATATTTGGCTTCACTGACTGGTTCCTCAGTCACTCAAAATTCAGATTAAGCACGTAGATTAAATCATTAGAAAATATAGTCGCCAAAAAAGAAAGGAAAATAAAGCTTGAAGCTTATCTACATGACCAAACCTGTTATCTGATTTATGTATGCTAATAACAAGAAACCTATATGCAGATCAGGAAGCAACAGTTAGAACTGGACATGGAACAACAGACTGATTCCAAATGGGAAAAGGAGTACGTCAAGTCTATATATTGTTGCCCTGTTTATTTAACTTATATGCAGAGTACATCATGAGAAACGCTGGACTGGAAGAAGCACAAGCTGGAATCAAGATTTCTGGGAGAAATATTAATAACCTCAGATATGCAGATGACACCATCCTTATGGCAGAAAGTGAAGAGGAACTAAAGAGCCTCTTGATGAAAGTGAAAGAGGAGAGTGAAAAAGTTGGCTTAAAGCTCAACATTCAGAAAACAAAGATCACGGCATCTGGTCCCATCACTTCATGGGAAATAGGTGGGGAAACAGTGGAAACAGTGTCAGACTTTATTTTGGGGGGGCTCCAGAATCACTGCAGATGGCGACTGCAGCCATGAAATTAAAAGACTCTTACTCCTTGGAAGGAAAGTTATGACCAACCTAGGTAGCATATTCAAAAGCAGAGACATTACTTTGCCGACTAATGTCCGTCTAGTCAAGGCTATGGTTTTTCCTGTGGTCATGTATGGATGTGAGAGTTGGACTGTGAAGAAAGCTGAGCACTGAAGAACTGATGCTTTTGAACTGTGGTGTTGGAGAAGACTCTTGAGAGTCGCTTGGACTGCAAGGAGATCCAACCAGTCCATCCTAAAAGAGATCAGCCCTGGGTGTTCATTGGAAGGACTAATGCTAAAACTGAAACTCCAGTACTTTGGCCACCTCATGCAAAGAGCTGACTCATTGGAAAAGAGCTGGGAGGGTTTGGGGGCAGGAGGAGAAGGGGACAACAGAGGATGAGATTGTTGGATGGCATCACTGACTCGATGCACATGAGTTTGAGTAAACTCTGGCAGTTGGTGATGGACAGGGAGGCCTGGCGTGCTGTAATTCATGGGGTCGTAAAGAGTCGGACATGACTGAGTGACTGAACTGAACTGAACTGAACAGGCTTCCCTGATGACTCAGTTGGTATAGAATCTGCCTGCAATGCAGAAGTCCTGAGTTTGATCCCTGGAATGGGAAGATCCCCTGGAGAAGGGAACGGCTAACCACTCCAGTATTTTTGCCAGGAGAATCCCATGGACAGAGGAGCCTGGTGGGCTACAGTTCATAGGGTCTCAAAGAATCAGACAAAATTGAGGTGACTTAGCATGTGCTAACAACAACAGTCATGAATTAATATTGGTGTATGTTATACCAGTACGATATAGCTTATAAGGGCTCCAGAGGAAGGAACTATAAAATAATTAGCCATCAGGAAGACAACTTACTTCAGTCTTCTTTTATCACAGTATCTCAGTTAAATACAAGATAGGATAACCGCATATTTAAATTGTTATCTTTCAATAAAGTCCAATTTCAGAAGTCATATTTATGGTAAAAATACACCCTAAAAATATATATACCAACAGAACAGCAAGAGAGTAGAGTATGTTTTAGTTAAATAGCCTAGTGTTTGTCTGAATTCACTTAGATATTTTTAAGAAATGCTTCTTGCTCTTGTCCAAGAGTCTTGTGTATATAGAACCTCAAAAATGATTGCTGAAGCACGTCAGTCAGTTCCAGAGAATAATGATAAGACATAACTGACATGCACTTGATAAAACAAAAGAAAAATAAAAAACATTGTGTACAAAAGTGTCTTTCTTTCACTTGCTATCTTCACTCTATCCAAATTCTGTCACTTTAAATCTACCACCATGAATTATTTTTCATTAAAGCTGTGGAATTTTTCTGTATTGAGTTTCTTTTCCTAGTGGAATTTTAGGCTAAAGGATAAAGACTATTATAAATGCTTAGATGAGTTTCTATTTCAGAAGCAGGAAATATTACATAATTTAGTTAAATAGCATGTTTATCTTCACTTTATTTTCATGACATTAGTTCACATCACTGAATGAAGCAAAGATCCCCAAATTTAAGTAAATAAACATAAAATCAAATGTAATTAGCTATGTTAATTTGTATTTGTGTTGTATGAAGAATGAGGAATATTCTAAAACAAAGATTTGTACATATTCCTTATCATATCTCAGACTGTAAAATGTTTCTTATTAACCTATTCAGAGAATAGTATGTTGTTTTTGCCATTTGCCTTTTTTCTTTTTTTTTAATTTATTGAGCTATGCCATATGGAGACTGAAACTTTAATTCCTTCATTTTCAGGGATAAGGAAGATAACAGTCTCTCTCTGAAGATAATCATGATCAACAAGTTCAGTTTCTTTCTCAAAAGGTTAATTAGAAGTCACGTAAAATAGTGTGCCTATTATTTGAACTACACTTGCTCCCTTGCTTTTAGCTGGTCAGCCACTAACACAGCTGTATCAATGCTACTCTGCTTATATCAAAATCCTTACAGGTATAAACTCTGGAGTCAAAAGATTGATACTAAGTTTCATGCAAAAGGAAGATAATGTGTAAATGCCTATTCAGCTTCAGACATGCAGGAGGGATCCTCTTTGAAGTTTCCCAGACCGCTTTCCTTGGGTGCACAACAAAAATTACTTCAGTTCAATTTCTATTACCCTCTATTCCAGGCCCATTAAATCTTTCCAAATAGATATCCTTTATGTCACACACATACAGTGAAATTCAAGGCCCTTTTTATCATGTAGTTAAGGGGTGCCACATACTGCTCTCAAACACAGAGAGCAATTTCCACATTTTAAAGCAACAAATTAATCCTGACCTCCACTATTGACATTTGAAGAAGCAGCCTGATCGTCCAGGCCTTGATCAGTTTGCCTCTAAAAATTTCTAATTATTGTTAGCAGTCAGCAGAAAGTAGAGGGCATCAGAACCTGAAGCCATATGTGACCACACAATTCTCTTTTCCTTCACTGGAATAAATTATCATCTACACCATTAGCAAATGGTCATTTTTACAATCATGCCTTCTGGGCTTTTCCTTCGACTATTCTCAGCTCACTACACTAGGAGAAAATGCACTTCACTAACAAGTTACTATACTCTTCAAAGGGAGTTTTCTCTTTCTCCCCTGAAGGCTGTTTAAAATAGTCATGAGAAAAGGTCAGACACTATCAGTGTGCTTCAGTCCCTTCATTACAAGTCAATAATATCATTTTTATTCCACTTGTCTTCTCAAAACGAAAACTCTTTTTTTCAGAACTGACAATTTGTAGGTAATTATGATATTTAAAATATTTGTCTGCATAAAAGTAGTAGGGAAATATTTTCTTCATTGAGGGTTTTTAAATACATGCGGTGCTTTATCCAGGAGTTACTAGGAATACAATGACATTCAGTAGAAATAAAAGGAATAACATGAAAGACCCTAATTAAAGGGAAAAAATCGACTAGTTAGAAGTTGATGCCAAAGATAATATGCTGTAGTAAAATCAGTCTATACTGAATCTTTATTTTGTGAGTAAGGAATCTATATACATATGAGACTTGTTATAGCTACAAACAAGGTCTCTGCAATTCCCCTCAGAAATCAGATTGGAAGTTCTTTTGCTAAGAAAAGAATAAAACACAAAGTGTATAAGGTTCCTTAGATAAAACAACAAACAAAACACATTATAAATGTCTAAAATATACTTGATGTACAGGGAAAGCTAAACTCATTCAGAATTCACACAAAAATTTTAGTGATTCTGCTTTGCCTACAGGTTCGCAGTACCTAGCAGAGCTTCTTGATGTTTCCAAAATGAAAAAAATGCCCCTATAATCTCTACTTTAGGCAATCTTTGATTATTTCCCTATAGCTCAGAGTAAACAATGATTAACGGGATAAGGCCAACAAGTCAGGGGGAAAAAATGAAGCAGAAACTGTTCTTAGAGTAGCTACCTCTTACACATTTCAAGTTTTAAAGTGTAGCTTTTTAAAAGCTATCAAAATATGTCTATCAACACATTAATCACAAGAATATGAGGAAAAAGAAAAGGCAACTCCAACAAAATTACTAAGGCTGTAGGCAGAGTAAAGTTTTTCTCTTTTTCCTTTCTTTTGTTTCTTTGTCTACTGCAGGTTCAAAGGAGTTAAATTGTCTTTAATTTTAATTTGCATCATCTCAGTGGGATGAAGTTTCCCCAGGTGACGCTAGTGGTAACCCTTCTGCCAATGCAGGAGACATGAGGTTCGGGTTTGATCCCTGGGTCAGGAAAATCCTCTGGAGGAGGGCATGGCAACTACTCCAGTATTCTTGCCTGGAGCATCCCTTGGACAGAGGAGCCTGGTGGGCTACAGTCCATAGCGTCACAAAGAGTCAGACGTGACCGAAACAACTTAGTACACATGCACACCGTGATTTTCTCATTCACACACATGCATTCTTGTGTGCTGCAACACTCACACACCCATACACTGTGTGCGTACCCAACAAATTCATTTTAAGTTCTTGGCTAATACAGTTATATATTGACTGTGCCTGGTAAGAGTTCTGTTACTTTTCACAACTTACTTACCTGCTCTGGGTCTCTGTATTCTCAAACTGAGGAAACTGAAAATAAGCAGTTGTCTATGAAAACTCAATACCATCTGTGATGTGCAGAGATCATCTGTGAATGTTAATTCCATTACCATACACCCAAGGCCAAGCTTCTTTTCCGATAAAAGGAGCGGAGAGAAACGAGCAAGTAGTACTCAACCTTGCAAATGAGGTCACTGTTGTAAGCATTCTGCTTCCTGTGTGTCCTGTAGATTAACCATGTTCTATTGGCTCAGGGGTCTTCCCTAGTGGCTCAGATGGTAAAGAATCCAACAGCAATGCGGGAGACCTGGATTCAATCCCTGAGTTGGGAAGATGCCCCTGGAGAAGGGAATGGCTACCTACTCTAGTATTTTTGCTGGAAAAGCCTATGGACAGAGGAGACTGGTGGGTTACAGAGCCCATGGGGTCACAAACAGTCAGACATGACTGAGCAGCTAACACACATGTTGCCTCAGGGACTGTAATTATAGCCAAACTCAGGATGTGAATTAGAGGACCAAAAAATGAGTAAGCACTAATGAGAAAAAATTATATCATTATTTCCAGAAAAATAGTTGATGGACACCGAGTGAACTGGAAAATAAAGTGAAAAGTTAAAAAGTGTTAGTTGCTCAGTCCTGTCCAACTCTTTGTGACCTCATTGACTGTAGCCCACCAGTCTCTTCTGTCCATGGGATTCTCTAGGCAAGAATACTAGAATGGGTTGCCATTTCCTTCTCCAGGGGATCTTTCTAACCCAGGAATCAAAGCCAGGTCTCCTACACTGCAGGCAGATTCTTTACCATCTGAGCTACCAGGGAAGCCCCCAGTATTATAAAATAACACAAACCACAATATGAAAGAAATGTGATTAAGAAGTAGAAAGTGCATTTTTCTGTTTAGGTATATCCCAATTCATCTCATTAATTGATTATTTTTAACCTGTATATTTTTTCTCTGTGTGACAGCCAATTTTCTCAAGGCCATTTAATTAAAAACTCTAACCAATTAAAAGTCCCATGGAAATCTTTGATTGGCATATAGGATACTATTTGTTTAGCCTGTTTTTCTTAGATTTATGATTATTAAGGACAAGTAGTGCAACATTTGTGAACATTAAAAGGTTTGTGAGAATATAGTAAAAATTTCTCTTATTTTAAGAGTCAAATGCAAAAATGTAAATCAGTACTAAATCCATGATATTTTGCCTTTAAAAAATCTTTGACAATCACAGCAACTCTAGTTTTCGTCTTTTGTTTTCTTAATAAAGTATAACATTTCAAGTGACCCTCCCTGATAAATTGTCCCTTTAGTAGCATCTGGAATAACTCCTATATAATAAAATGAATGACTTTCTAAAGTGATAAAATGATCTATATTTTGTTCCATTCATCTATTACTCAGCCATTAAAAAGAATACATTTGAATCAGTTCTAATGAGATGGATGAAACTGGAGCCGATTATACAGAGTGAAGTAAGCCAGAAAGAAAAACACCAATACAGTATCCTAACACATATATATGGAATTTAGAAAGATGGTAATGATAACCCTGTATGTGAGACAGCAAAAGAGACACAAATGTATAGAACGGACTTTTGGACTCTGAGGGAGAGGGAGAGGGTGGGATGATTTGGGAGAATGGCACTGAAACATGTCTACTATCATGTAAGAAACGAATTGCCAGTCTATGTTCGATGCAGGATACAGGATACTTGGGGCTGGTGCACTGGGATGACCCAGAGAGATGATATGGGGTGGGAGGTGCGAGGGGGGTTCAGGATTGGGAACTCATGTACACCCGTGGCGGATTCATGTTGATGTATGACAAAACCAATACAGTATTGTAAAGTAAAATAAAGTAAAAATTAAAATTAAAATAAATATATAAATAAATATAAAAAAATTAAGTGATAAAATGAATTGAAAATAATTAAGCTTTCTACAAATAAAATCATCTCCCAAGTGCCTAATTTACTGAGAATCACTTGAATTTCTAAAGTTTATAATTTTCTTGTCAAAGTTTTTGATCCTAGACAAAATATTTCTCTATGAATCTACATAGCCCACTGCCCATTGTAGTATATAACCACCTGGAAAAGTAATACCAATGCATATTTTATGAAATGTTCTAGAAATGAAATGCACTAGAATTTAGACAGCCATTATAATTTTCTACTGAGTTATCAGCCACTATAACATTTGTAAGAGACTGAAATTTCCACAAGCACTAGTGGAGGGCTATCAAGATTTCATGGTCATATATTTTCATATTATGTTATCAAAAATGATTATTCATTTACTTAAATGTTCAATTTTATTCAAGAAAGAGAATGATTTCAATGAAACCTGCTGTGATTTCCTTAATAATCTTACTTTAAGGTCATTGGAAGAGGCAGTATTAGTGGTACTTTTCAGAATCCTTGAAGCATTTTCTAGCCTGCTTATGTGATCTTCCATTTTAGGGTCAATTGGGATAACTTAGTGAAATTAGAATTTTCTGCAAAATCTCTGGAACACAAAGAACTCAATGATTACTGACTACATTTTTCTTGCAATCTGAATTTAACACTATCTCAATTCGAACTTTCACGATGTGTAATTGTAGTGATGCTTCTTTAAAAGTGGCAGCTCATTTTCAAGTAGAGGTACAGTTCTCCAAATGGGTTAAACAGAGCTCTCCCTTCAACAAAAATGAAACTTCCAATATACATTTTGAGGTGGGTTAATAGCCTTTTTCATTTGGATAAAGGAGCACACACTGAGAGTATCTTTCTGCCATCTGAGTAATCAATGAGCCAATATCATTGTAAATCTTCCAGAAATTCCCCTCATTTGAAAGAGAAAGAAGTGTTTATTCTTCTCTGCATCCTATCCTTCATTTCTCTACTCTCATTTGGTACCTGTAGGGGTATATTTTTCATCTTGCAATTAAGAGAAAGAGGAAGTATTTCACACTTACCTTAACATTCCTGGCTATTTAAACAATCCCTACTATATGCATATATGCTAATCATGAAATATAAGTGATATGAAAAATATTTGGACAAAAACTATAATAAAACCTACAATCAAGAAGCCCATTAATTTTGTTATTGTTATTTTAATGATTCAACTATGAACATGCAATTTGTCATTATTTTAACAGAAGTAAGTGCAAATTAATGAGTAAGTCTACAGCTGTCTGTTCATAAAATAGTATGGGGGCTACTTTACACAAAATATTAAGAGTTAGACTTGCCAATATTTACACATATGCCATGATTAATTCACTAGT
This sequence comes from Oryx dammah, assembly GCF_014754425.2. Taxonomy (NCBI): domain Eukaryota; kingdom Metazoa; phylum Chordata; class Mammalia; order Artiodactyla; family Bovidae; genus Oryx; species Oryx dammah. The sequence goes on from NW_024070186.1 coordinate 122,644,297, forward strand.
ACTGTATATTGTTCCAAATGATTGATACTGTACTTGGAAAATTTATAATAAATGAGTCATATCAGAATGAGGGATTTTTTTAAATTATACTGATTTTCTATAAAAGTATGTGATAATACAAAAAGTCAGTAATTATGCTGTCTTGATACAGTTACAAAACTAATCTCTTAGCTTTATTATTTTACTACCAAAGATTTACGACTCGGATTGTGAAACACAATATTTATTAATTAAAATAACTAATACTCTAAATCATTTACATATAGTTCACTTTTCTCACCAGTAAAGAAAACACCTAAAAGGCATTTACAGCATTGAACATAAGCTTTAATACCTGACCATACTTCAAAGTAACTGCAAAAGTGACTTTAAAAAAGATAAAGTTCCTTATTAAGCATTAATAAAATATATATTCCGAATCCAACAGATAGTCCTTTTTAAGATTATTCAGTGAATAATTTTGCTACTTATTGTGGTTATGTCTGATTTCACCAGTTTTGTCTTCTGTACTCTACATGGCCTAAGCAACTGACCCCTCTGGAATGCATTTCCTCAAACACCCAGTCCTCAGCCTCTGGCCTCAGCCTTACAGTTAGGTTTACGCAAAGAAAGGCAATGGCAGGAGATGCCAGGGGTGAAGAAGGGCAAGGTAGGGTATTTATTTGGCTCTGTAAGTGGCTGCAATTTTGGTTACAATTTACATCACATGCCCTTTCAGGTTTAGAGGCAGCTTCTCACATTGTTGGTCCCTGAGTCACTGGCCTTTTGTTGATTCTTTTAAGCCTTCTCACACCTTTGTAATGGTACTTTCATTATTAAACCCTATTAGCTTGAACATTTTGATGATGCCATGTGTTTTCTGCTGTGATTTTACTGCATATTCTCAAGGTAATTTCACTTTCAATTTTATTAGTTTTCTATTGTTAAACACTCAAACTAAGCATATTTCAGTTTATACAATAATACATTCATGTATGCAGATCATAATTTTCAATACAAATTACTCTTTCTGTTAAAAGGTTTTCAAAAACATTATTTTCTCTGTTTAAATCAATTTAATCTTTCTCCTTGCATTCATCTTCTTCTAAAGTCTTTATTCCTATTTGGAGCATCTGATACACAGAAGTTTGAGACCTGAGTTATCATTGGTTATTTTGACTCTCCCCCTCAACTTCCTCTAAATAATACACTTGACCAGCTTATTGCCAAAATAAATTCAAAGTTCTCAGTGCTCCTCACAGTTCTTTTTATTTTCTTTTTCTGCTCTCTGATTTGGGTGGTTTGGGTCCTTACTTCTTCTCAGCTGAGTTACTTGGCCTTGCTCCAAATACGAAGGGCTGCCACTCCACTCAGCCAAGCCGATAACCCAAAGTGGAAATGTGATATGAGGGATTCAGAGCTGCTCCTTCCTCAGATAGTCTTTCTTCTCACATTCAGGGATGATTTCAGGTGTTTCATGACTTCAAACAATTGACACTTAAAGTTGATTTTTACCTTCATGTACTTTTTAGACCTAACCAAGGAATGAAATGAGCCTCCATCCTGCTTTTATTCTTAGCTCTTCATTTGTAGCCCTGCTTCCTCACACGTGACCGTGCCAGCTTGACCTTCCCAGCACTAGGGCAGTTATACCTCCTTCCCTCAGTCGTCTTTCACAGCTTACCTTGTGTACCATGACCACACCTTGAGTTGTGTTGGAAAAAAACCCTTGCCCACTATTTTCCCTGTGTAAATTCACTCTAACCTTTCCTTTCTCCAATCCCACTTATTCCCCAGGAGAGAGCATTCCCCAGGAATGTGCTTGGCCATGCAGGCTGTAAGTGAGGTCACACGGCCAAGGATTGTACCCTAGTGTCACTGCCTACATAGCACATTTAAGCAAGTGATTGAACTTGTCTCTGCTTCAGTATCCTTATTTGTAAAATGCACATAACAATATCTCCAATATGAGTACTTTATAGTTTAGACTGTAGTTTTTCGCTAAGTTGTATCCAACTCTTTTGCAACCCCATGGACTGTAGCCTGTCAGGCTCCTCCGTCCATGCAACTTCCCAGGCAGGAATACTAGAGTGGGTTGCCATTTCCTTCCCCAAGTTATCTTCTTGGCCCAGGGATTGAACCCGCATCTCCTGCATTGTCAGGCAGAGTCTTTACCACCGAGCCACCAGGGACTTTTAACCCTCTCGGATAAGAGAGACCACCCGTGATTTCCCCAGTATCTGCTATATGGAGAAGAATGTGGCAGGAAAGGAGGATAACAACAAAACTCATAGAAAGCTTTGACTTAAATTGCATCAGCTTGCTCTGCCATCTTTTTAAGCCAATCTCAAAATCCATCTTCTGTTTTGAGTTTTTTCTGATCCCTCTAATTTGATGTAATCATTCTGCATATGGTGTTGCCATTCTCTAGTAGTCTGTTCATTTTTCTCACAGGAAACACTCTGAATATTTTACCTATATCTTTATATATCTACATATAGATGCATAGGTATAGATAGACACATACATTTCTCTGTAAGACTGTCCACGTTTTTAAGTTCAGATAGATTTTTTGCAACTTTAGATGTGTTTAAAATGGAGTGTGTGGTATAATGTGATTTAATAGTTCTTTTCAGTCAAATGCCTACTACTTGATAGGCACTATTCCAAGATGATTGGTAATCTTAACCACACCTCTGCAAAGTAGCTGTTATCTCCATTTCATACACAACAGTGCTTTTCAAAGTGCTAGTTACAAACTGTATATTACTTACCAGCATAGAGATAACTACAGAAGTTCAGAATAAATGCTTAGAAATTTTTACAGCAATTTGACATTGCAATGACCTCCGAGTGTATGATCGCTGTCAACAAATTTGTTCTGTGGCTCAAGTTTTCTGTAGAAAAAGACTGGCAAGCTACAAAGGCAGGGAAACATTTTGGAACACTGTGATTATAGAGCAAATGCAAACCATGAACTAATGTACTTCTTCTTTCATCAAAAAAAGTCTTGCTACATAGTAAAAGAAAAATCAGCTGAATACCAGCATTCTTAGCAATGTGGTAAAAATTTGCGAATTATGTTAAAGCTAATGCATTAAATGAAAAAGTATTCTCTTTCTTAGACAAGATAGAAGTTGATTATACATTTCTACTGCACCCTGAGGCACAAAAGTTTTTAGATGTGAGAACTTCTGTCGAGAATGTTTGAACAACACAAAAACTCTTGTTTCTGCCAGATAAGAAATCAGCCCATTTCTAAAATTTTATGTGTGAGCTAGACAGCCATTCTTCTTTATTTGTCTGATATGTTTGGTGTTTTGATAATCTTAATAGTACTTTCAAGGAAGAAATGCAACATGTTTTGTAATGGCAGGTAAAGTCAAAGGACAAAGCAAAAGCCCAAAGCTTAAAAGAACAGATTTTCTATAATTGTTTATAACATAGTTCATAAACTGAGCACAGTTGTCAGTAAAATATGCTAATAATCTTGATATTACTTATTGACAAACAGTTATCACAGACTATTCTACAATACTGATATAATACTTCAAATTGTATGATATATTCAATCAAAAAGATCCACATATATTAATAGATCCTAAAGAAATATATTTTATAAAAAATGTATTTAACTATAACTTTACAGGTTAAATCCTGGAACTGGCCACTCATAAAGAAATGAAAATGAATTTTGAAAATACAGTAAAATTTGCCTAATTTTGGCTTAAGATCACTGAAACTGCTTCAAACTCTCTTCTTCCATTCCTGCCAACATACTCTTGTGAGATTCATTTCTCTACTCTGACTGATATAAAGCTGATAATATATAGCTCTGATAATATAAAGCTTGGAAGTAGTTTAGATTACACATTATTCTCTGAAAAAAATGCTAAAACCGATCCAAGGAGATTAGATAAATTAATAAGAAAGAAGTATACGTCACAGTAAAATAAATACTTGATATATATGATGTTCAGTCAAAGTGTGCATACAGGTTGATAACATGGACAATTACTGTTTATTTTATTACTTTTTGTTTTGCATTGACTACAGAGTTACAAAGGAAATTACAAACATTATAATAATTCTCTGCCCTAATAGCCCCTTACATACAGCTTTGTAATTCTGTTCTCTTTTCGTATGCCATGTTAATAAGACATAACAGTAAAAAGTCAGAACTTTCATTTTGTGTGCTTTACTTTTTTACTTTATAATAAGCTATTTTTACAGTACTTTACAAAAGTATGACTTGTGCTTGATTTAGGGAAAATAAAAGGCCCTCACCACAGAGGACTCAGCAGTACTGACGGGGCTCCAGGACAGAGGTTCATTTCTTGTGGTCCAGCTCCCCACCTGGAACCTTGCTCTGAAAGTTTCAGGAAGCATATTCTAACTCCCTCCGTATGCAACAAAAAATAAACAGCTCCCCTTCTTTCTACTTCCTATAGGAAAACTGGATTAGGCTGAGGGAAGATTGGTATTGTGGGAATGTTTGCTTTGCTATGGTTGTTCTTGTTCTCACTGGTTTTTTTCAGTGATAGGAGGAAACTTAAGCTAACCAAAGAGTAAGAAGTAAGATGGTTCAATCCCATAATAAATTGCAGGTGTTCTTAGAAACATTCGAGGATGTCCAGGGTCTTCTGGTAGATGCCATTTCTCTATCAGGGTCACTGATGTCTGTCTTCCCGGGAAACAGGACAAAGCTTTCTTTCCTGGCTATATAGTACAAGATTTTGAGGGTGAATAAAACAGGGAAGGGCACACTTAGGATAAAGGACCTCACCTAAGACACTTATAAGTGTGAAGAAACATGGAAACAAGACATATGCAGAGAACCACAATAGCATCAGTTTATTTTCTGGGCATGTATATAACGTAAATAATCATCAAAGGAAGTAAATGAAAGTTGGAATGTCTGCAACTATTAAAAATTAATCAAATTTCTGTCCTATCACTATGTGCTTTTCAGAATCATTCCATAGGCCAAATGCCATAATATAGGGAAAGTTTTTTTTGTAAACTTAAAAGTATATATATAATATAAATTAATGATTCAAATGCTTTTTTTTGTCTCACCTCCTTAACCTGATGTTAGTGGTGGATTCCAGGGTTCATTTCTTGGACTACTCTTCCCTAGACTCTCTTGGTAAACCATCCATTCTGATGACATATACATACTCAGTGTTTAAGATCTTCAACTTGAATCAGTCACTGGATTCCAAATTCATATGCCCAATTGCTTATTATATAACCACTCTTGTATGTGTAATAAGTAATAAGCTCAAATGTAACAGGGCCAAATCAGAACCTATCTCAATATAGTCATCACCCCTATTCTTTGCAATCCTGCCCATCTCCTTTTCAAATTATTTTATGTGTTCAAGTCAAAACTCTTGAAGTCATACGTGACTTCTCTTTCACTTTTCTACCCCACATTCTGGCCACTAGCTAGTCAAAATACTTTAAAAGTATACAGAGAATTCCATTTATTCTCATCATATTCATTTCAATCTCTTCAGTCTAAGTCAACTTTATCTTTTACCTGGTTTATTTGCAATAGTTTCCTAATTGGTGTCTCTGCTTCTCATCCCATCCCTTATCATCATAGTTTATATTCCCCATAATAGCAAGAGTGATACTGTTAAAATGTTCATATGCTTACCTTGTACCTTCTAGCTCTGCTCAACAATCTTCAATGGTTTCTCATTTTAATCAGAGATAAAGCTATTCTTCAATGCCCTCACATGCTCACACTTCCTATATCCTTATCTTTCTGCCCTCATTTCTTCTATTCTGTGTGTTCACTCTGATCTGCACACTCCGGCTGAGCTCTTCTCCAAATATATCCAGAGAGCACCCATTCTAGATGCTCCTCTGCATTACTCTCTGTCCCCAGAAGTGGTGGCATGTCTACATCTTTACTCTCTCTTGGGTGTTTACTCCGATGTTGCTTCCTTAATGAGGCATTCCCTCATACCTTATTTGACATGGCACTTCCTCTCTCCCTTTTCTTAACTTTTATTCTTTGTAGAACTCATCCCCCTTGGACAAACTACATATGTACTTACTTTTTTTACTTATTGTCATTTTTCTCCCACTTGAATGTAAGTTACACAAGGGCAGGGTTTTGCCTGTTTTGTTCTCTACTATATTCAAAAAGCCTAGAACAACTTCTGGCAAAAAGTAGCTCAGTATGTGTTATTGAATGAATGGCTGAATCTTAATTACTTAAGGTGCCTGTAGGGTCAGATTGTAAAGACATATTAAATGGATGTCTATTAATTTATTTTGAATTGATAATCTTAGTATCCTTTAGAAGCTGAGAATTAAAATTAATTTTCTCTGTCACACCTCCTCTGACATAAATAGATGGTGGTAGATTAGTAATATAATCAATCATTTGACTACTCAAAATTAAACTCCTTTGCTCCTGGTTTGAATGACTAGAAATTAAGTTTTGGTTGACCAAGCCTAGTCAATTCCTTGCTTGAATACCTTTCAAATATATTTTTTCTTTCTATTACCTTAGCTCTCTTTTTGTTTCAGGTCATCATCATATTATACCTTGGCTGCTAAAATCATTTTCATTCTTCTTTTACCTTTCGTACTCAAAGCCTCCCTTCCCACAGTTGTACAAAAAGTACTGATATTTTTTTCTCTTATTTCCCTAATTTTAAAAGGATGTATACTATATCTGATATGCTAAGGCAAGAAACAAAAGTAGAGCTATAGCTATTGAAAAGTCAGAAGCAGTTATTTGTAGACAACACAGGCTACTATAATGAGAAACCCCCAAAGAAGTTCAAACCACTATTAGAACTAGTAAGGAGGTAATAAACAAAATAGAAATGTGTATTTTATTTGCTAGAAAACCAATCAGTATATAAAAGGAGGCAAAGACATCAGTTCAAGTAGCAGCCAGTGCTGGGGCACAAGAGCTGGTTTTCATGCTAGCTCCATACCACTCTTAGTCACATGAACTCAGTGGCAGCTCTGCAGGTGAAATAGCCTTTTCAGCTCTTTATAAAAATCTCACACCATAAGAGCTCACACTCAACATAAAAAGAAGTGAGGCAGAAACACAAACTATTATGTGTAAGGTAAATAAGCTACATAGGGAACTCTGCTTGATGTTATGTGGCAGCCTAAGTGGGATGGGAGTTTGTGGGAGAAATGATACATGTATATGTATGGCTGAGTCCCTTTGCTGTCCACCTGAAACTATTACATCATTGTTAATTGACTATAATCATATACTAAACAAAAAGTTTTTGAGAAGGTGTAGAGAAAATATATATGTAAATAAGTAAGCTACCAGGATATATTGTACATTACTGGGAAAATAGCCAATATTTTATAACTTTAAATGAAGGATAATCTATAAAAATACTGAATCACTATGTTGTACATCTGAAACTAATATAACATTGTAAATCAACTAAAAAAATAACAGAAATGAGCCAAGAAGGGCAGGGAGAGAACTCTTTTTTATCCTACATTCTTTCATCCTTACTTGTATTCTTTTCCCCAAAGCCCTGAGGATAATGACGCAGCCTCTACATTAGAAACCTTCATTGCATTTCACCTTCAACATAGTTACAGCACCTAGGAAATGGTGAAGCTAAATATTACCATTTAAATACAGAATCTGTGCTTTATGTCTCAATAACTGAAAGGCCTGCTTCAGGTATTTACCCATTCACAGTCACTTTCAGTCTGAAGGTAGTATTCAAGATCTCAATTTCCTGTTAGAAAGTACTTATGACATTTGGCAGACTTTTGTTCGGCTTTTTATTTTGTTCGATGTTGCAGTATCGATTTTCAAACATCTCAAACCACACACAAATACACACAAGGAAAACCTCTGAAAAGAGTTTCTGCCATTACAACTGTACAGAGAAGCAGGTGGCCCCTCACAACTCATTGGCCTCAAGAGACCTACGAGCTGGAACCAAGATTGGTTTATGTATTTTCTCAAGGTTGTTTCAAGATCACATACAAATCCATAATGAAACTCGAATCCAATTGCAGCTGTCCTGACTACCAGGCATGTAAACCTCAAGTATCCAACCCATCTCTAATGTTTGCAATTGTTTGTGAGGTAAGATTTTAAGTTACAAAGAAATATGTGACTAATAGCCAATTATCATCTCCATAGGAGAACACAGTTCTGGTTCCTAGAAGATATTTCTTATCATAATTCATGATTTAGAAAATAGCGCATTCAATCTCATGCCATACAATTTTCAGCATTAAAAGACAAGGTGGGCTGTACATATAAGAAAGTTTCGAAATCCAAGCACAACATATAACATCTATATTCATACTAGCATCATTCTTTCTAAATTACAATCATTCTTTCTAAAATGTAAAAGTGAGTACTGTAGAATATGCACACCAGTCAGTCAGCATTCCCCACCCTCACTCTCCATTTGTACTTGAGTTCACCTACTAGCCTCAATATAAATAGTTGTAAAACCCGAAGACTTAATTCTTACAATCACCCACACCTCAGTACTAAAATAACACTGCCTTCTACATTTCACAGAGCTGCAAAATGTTCATCTACTGTGGTTTCCAAGGATCACTTACAAGAGCTTGCTGGGACTAAAACATACTAATAAGGAAAGTAGAGTACTCTAATTTATAACTCTTAATATTCACACAATACAAACAATATATTAAAAATATTTATTCAGGAAAAAGTACTTGTAAATTGTATTATTTTGTTTGAATAGCAGAAAAATGTTACCTGAAGAGTTATGGAGCAGGAGAAATATTCAGTATTTATAAATATAGGAAATAACTAAAATAGTTGAAGAAAACCAAGTGAATAAATTGAAAAGATCATACTCAGTAACTTTTTAACCACAACAAATTCATAATTTAATAATATTTTAATTAGTATTACTATCAATACAAGAAACCAAGGTTTGATTCCTGGATTAGGAAGATCTCCTGGAGAAGGGAATAGCTACCCACTTCGGTATTCTTCCTGGAGAATTCCATGCACAGAGGAGCCTGGTGGGCTACTGTCCATGGAGTTGCAAAGAGTTGAATAGGACTGAAGGACTAACTCTTTCACTTTTCCATCATTAATGAAATACTGTGTGTTTTTACTTCTACTTTTTGGTACTTAGACCAACATTTCCAAATTACTTATAAAAAAAGTTCCTTGGGATTAAAAAGAGACTGTACTTACTAGGAAAATCTAAATAATAATGTTGAAATGAGTTTTTTTAATTAATTCTGTACTTCAAGCTGCAATTATTTTTATATAATTATGCTACAAAGACAAAAGAATTCTGCATAGATTCTATATATTGAACCTATTGAGTAGGCCTGTCATTGAATGTCATTGAATGATATAAATTATTATGATTCCTGGGCTCTCTGGCCACACACCCCTGGTTATACCTTAAAGCACAGTAGAAGAATATAGGATAAGCTAAACCAATTAATTTCTCTCTCCTAGGAACTTAAAACTAGAACAGAGTAATGCAGTGAACTCTAAGTTTTGGAGTAGAATGACATTTATGTCACACTTCCAGGCCTAAGTTTTCATCAGCCTCAATTAAAAAAAATTAACACTATTTCAGCAATGTGGATGCATCATAGAATAGTATGATTCTTTCAAAGTCTGATGTAAAATATTAAAAAAAACCACACAAAATGAGAAAATGCACTAAAATTTTAAATAGTTAAGCTTTAAACACTACATTTTATTTAAAATAGAATTATATTGGTATGAATAAAAATTATGTAGTCATAAATAAAATTAAACATATACATTACAGACATTATTTTTGATCCTGTTCAGATTTTCTTATACTTACTGAGGAGCTATAACACTAATGCTATTTTGAAACTTACAAATATCTTAAATTCTCCATAGTCTCTGTGCTAATCCTCATAAAAAAGCTATTTAACATAGAGACCATATCAGTATATCACAAGGAAATCAGGTCCATGCACAGCACATTAACACTTCCTAAATTAGACAAATAGCACATAGTATTTGTAGTTTATTTACAGTTGTTTCTTTAAAAAATAATTTTATCAAAAAAGTATGTTTTTAATCACATGTATTTTCAAGTCACATCTTTTTTCTAGGTTCATATATGGTATTTTTACCAATTATTTGGGCATGTTGTATCCTCTTCAATGAGGCTTATTATGCAACAAGTAGAATTGCATTTGTCTATCTCTAAAATGCTTTACCTAGTACTTTTCCTCTATATATTCTAATGTTCCAATATATAGATGATATACGACAGCTTGTTTTGGTGTGCTGTACTTAGTCTCTCAGTTGTGTCTGACTCTTTGCAACCCCATGGACTGTAGCCTGCCAGGCATCTCTGTCCATGGGGATTCTTCAGGCAAAAATACTAGAGTGGGTTGCTATGCCTTCCTCCAGGGAATCTTCCCAACCCAGGGATTGAAGCCAGGTTTCCTGCATTGTGGGTGGATTCTTTACCATCTGAATCACCACAGAAGCCCTTACTTTTCCTCTATATACTCCACCATTCCAATGTATAGATGATATATAACAGCTGGCTCCTTAAGGGCAAAATCCATGTTTTATTTATTTTAGTAGTCCTAGTGCCCAGCATAATTCCTGGGACACAGCACTATTTTACTAATATTCACAGAATAGAACTGAAATTGTAACTTGGAAATCTTTTCTAAATATAAGCTTGGTGGGTGATCCATGGGATCACGAAGAATCAGACATAACTGAGTGACTAAGCACACAGCCAGAACATGCTTAGATATTTACCTATTAAAAACAATTACCTAGCAGTCTTTTTTCTTTAATGACTATTGATTCCCAAAACTGAGGATCTGAAATATCACAAAAGACATCAAGACAATTACCAAGAAAGTGGTTGATCATTGTTTGCATTTTATAAAGTGTTTTGGGAGATGGAAATAGATGGCACAATGGTGATGGCTATCCACCCACTCTAGCTTTAGGCATCATCCCACTTCTACCTTCATGAGGTAAAAAGTGGTATTCCCCAGATGGTTTGCTGACTATGTGCTGACTCTATATGTCTTACCAAGATTATACATATATATATATATATATATATATATACATATATATATATATATGACTTCCCTGGTGGCTCAGATGGTAAAGCGTCTGCCTACAATGCGGGATATATATATGTATACTATATAATATGTTCCCAGAAGCATACAAGATTAGTAGAGAAAGCATATAAAATTTTAATCAGGTCAAGGTATCTTTCAAGTAGCTCTGTTCAACATAGAATAGACTCCTCAAAAATCAATGAGCTACAATAACTACAAACCACCTAATACAGTGCCTATCACACAGTAGATGGCAAATATTTACTGAATGAAAGATTAAGTAAATATACAAGTTAATCATCAGAAAGTGGAATAAAATATTTCAGTGTTGTAGAAATAACTTTTCTTTTCTTGAGTTTTTTTATTTGTATTTTTTAAATATGAAATATGATAACTATGATAACACATTTACAGGAGACTTGGAAAACAGAAAAAGGTAGCACATGGTTCCATTTTTATGAGGTTTTGCTAAAAAAGAGTTAGTGAACAGCAACGTGCAAAAACTAAAAGGACTTAATTTAGGAATTTAGTTATTTTCACAGAGGCACTTGATTTATTTGCAGTAAATTTTTCTTTATTTTAAAATAAAATCATTACAGGGAATTCCCTGACCGTCCAGTGGTTAGGACTGTGCTTTCACTATTAAGGGCGTGGATTCAATCCCTGGCCTGGGAATTAAGATTCCACAAGCTGTGAAGAGTGGTCAAAAACAAAGTACTGTAAAAATTAGTAATATTAGTGGAACCTAATTTATCTAAAATGTAATAATAAGTATGAAAATTATGTTGAATTCTAAAATGCTAAAATTAAAATTTGCTGAACACTTTCATACATACTTGTGGCTTTGAATGCCAAAAATCTGGATACAGATATCACAAAATGAATACAATTTATAGTGTATAGTTCCAAGGAGCTCCAACTAGTCTATCCTAAAGGATATCAGTCCTGGGTATTCATTGGAAGGATTGATGTTGAAGCTGAAACTCCAATCCTTTGGGCCACCTGATGCGAGGAGCTGACTCATTTGAAAAGACACTGATGCTGGGAAAGATTAAGGGCAGGAGGAGAAGTGAATGACAGAGGATGAGATGGTTGGATGGCATAACCGACTCAATGGACATGAGTTTGGGTAAACCCCGGGAGTTGATGATGGACAGGGAGGCCTGGCGTACTGCAGTTCATGGGGTCGCAAAGAGTCGGACACGAATGAGTGACTGAACTGAACTGATAGTGTACATGATTATTTTTATGTTTTTCTTAATGATATTGAGACTTTAGTATAGAGAGATGAAGATAGTAATCATATAATATACAACTGAAATTTTACTTATGCTTAGTGAGAATTTATAGTGATGGCTTTATTATTAGTAGATTAAGTGAAAGCAAGTTATTTCTTTAAAAAATATCATAGCATACACTTTAACATATATGTTAAATCTGAGGAATACAGCATTGCAAAAATGTGTTTTGCAAGGGTACTGCATTGTTGCAATTTATTTCTCTCAAAATGAAGCAATTCAATGAAAAGTACTTGTGAACCTAGAGTGGCACATGTTTTTGATGGAAATTATCTTTACTGAAAATTGGAGAGGGAGAAATATCTATTTATATTTGGTAAATTGTGCTGGCTACTTTCTGCTTATCATTTCAGATCCATTACTTATTCTGCTCTTTACTCTGGGAGACTAAACTACATAGGATTCCTTGACCTGTGTTTTCCAATTGGGCTCAGCCTGTGGAAGTCAGATCAAAGGGTAGGAGGAAAGAGAAGTCAATTTATGTATTTCCACACATCCCTCCTTCCTAAACAGTCTCAGCTTCTAACTAGAAGCCTTCTTTCCAAAACGTAGCTTTAGTTCTCTCTGTCGCCCTTTAAGACCCAAGGGTAGGATGGGTTCCCACTGTTGCTAGGTCCTGGGTGCTGTATCATCTTGATGAGTTTCCTTAATTATGGCTGCACATCTGTAAACAGTGTGTTCCATACGTCATTAACTCAAGTGTATCATTTATTTCCTAGGGGGAACTGGATTCCTACTAATTTAATATGGATGCATTTGCTAGCACATCTGCTAATACAAATAAAATGATTAACTATGAGAGATGATGTGTTCAGATCTATCATTGAGACAACGACTTTGGGTAAAGACCTAAAAGAAGTGATCATTTCCATAAGAAAAGTAAAAAATGATAAAATTCAAAAGCAGTTAAAATGAAGTCCTCATAGTATGATATATCATGAAGTGAATTAGGCTTCACTTTAAAAAGTTCATGTCTTACCATCATTTTGTTGCTTACTACTAGAGTCATTCAAATCTGCAAACCTCAGTTTCTTCATATACAAAATGGGAATATTGACTATATAGGTTGTTGGAGATCCAAGGAGAAGAGTTAATTATGCTGAAGTTATTTAAAAATTGCCTTGTGGAACTGTAAGTTGTCATCACTGATTTCATGTCTTTATTTTAACTTATACATTATATTTGATTTTATTTAAGAAAGCAAAAGGAAGGGTAAAATTGACCACTTAAATATCTGCTTTACAGAGTTTAATATTTGCTATTTTCAAGGCTGTCATATTGATTGAAACTCGTTGTGGGGAAAGACACTCAGATGGCACTGGTTGGCATGGAGCCAGAACTTGTATCATTATTTTAGGTTCATCTCATTTTTATTCTCTTTATTACTGCTTGTTCTAGGATATCTTATTCATGTTACTCCTCTCCCCAGTATTAATGTAAAATTATCAGCAGAATAATTAGAAAATTAACACCAGCATATTTTTTTGGCTATACCCTTAATAAAATTTATTTTAACTCATTCAGGAATAAAATTTCCTTCAACATATTTTTGAGAATCATTGAAGTATAATTCAAAAAGGCAAAACTACTATAAAAAGAAATATCACAAACAGGTATGCATTTTATATTTTTATATAAAAGCACATACAAGCACACAGAGATATGTCTGTTAAATGCATATACTATACTATGCACTCCTGTAGATGTTTGTACAAAGCATTTCCTGTCAGTAATAAAATGGAATTGAAGTGTTCTTTCTTGAACATTAAGTGATCAGATTGTACTACTTCAATTGTTTTTTTCCACACCTGCAGAGAAACAGACACAATGATCTAATTGATTTTTTTTTTGTTTCTATTGCCAAATATCACAGAGTATTAATGTAAGGTTTCAGTGAACTCAGCTCCCTACTCTCTCTATCTCCCTGTGCTATGCTTAGTCGCTCAGTTGTTTCTAACTCTTTGCATGTAGCCCACCAGGTACCTTGGTCCATGGGGATTCTCCAGGCAAGAATAAGGAGTGGGTTGCCATGCCCTCCTCCAGGGGATCTTCCAAGCCCAGGGACTGAACCCAGTTCTCCCTCATTGCAGGTGGATTCTCTACCATCTGAGCCACCAGGGAAGCCCAAGAATACTGGAGTGAGTAGCCCATCCCTTCTCCAGGGGATCTTCCCAACCCAGGAATCAAACTGGGGTCTCCTGCATTGCGGGTGAATTCTTGACCAGCTAAGCTACCAGGGAAGGACCCTCTATCTCCCTATACCCACTCTATTCTAAATGCTTACATACTGTTTATAACAGAACAGTAAACTTCGTGTAAAAAGAAACAGACGAGGGCCAGGATATGTGACAACATTTGATCTAAGTCCCTCTGATCAATAAGATTTATAGATCCATAAGATCTATAAATTTTCCTCTTGATTTTTATTTTTATTTAAATGTGCAGGCTTTGAAGTGTTATAGAAAAAAAAAACTTCATATAAAAACTATGCAGACATGAAATGTAATTTTAATTAAATATCTACTTCATAGGTTAATGATTTCTGGTTTTCAAGTGCAAACAAAGTGGATGGAGAAAATATTAAAGATGAAGTTCTGATCCAAAGACCAATACATCTAATTTGGTGGCGGTGCTGAGAAACCTCTCTGATTTCTTGGCTGGTTGGTGTCAGAAGCAGAACTGGAAGTCAAATCTGACTCCATGTCTCCTGTGCTAAAATGTCCCCATTCAGTTCAGTTCAGTCACTCAGTCACGTCTGACTGTTTGCGACCTCATGAACCGCAGCATGCCAGGCCTCCCTATCTATCACCAACTCCCTGAGTTTAAACAAACTCATGTCCATTGAGTCGGTGATGCCATCCAACCATCTCATCCTCTGTCGTCCCCTCTCCTCCTGCCTTCAATCTTTCCCAGCATCAGGGTCTTTTCAAATGAGTCAGCTCTTTGCATCAGGTGGCCAAAATACTGGAGTTTCAGCTTCAGCATCAGTCCTTCCAGTGAACACCCAGGACAGATTTCCCTTAGGATGGACTGGTTGGATCGCCTTGCAGTCCAAGGGACTCTCAAGAGTCTTCTCCAACACCACAGTTCAAAAGCATCAATTCTTCAGTGCTCAGCCCTGTTTATAGCCCAGCTCTCACATCCATACATGACCCCTGGTAAAACCATAGCCTTGACTAGATGGACCTTTGTTGACAAAGTAAGGTCTCCACTTTTTAATATGCTGTTTAGGTTGGTCATAACTTTCCTACCAAGGAGTAAGTGTCTTAATTTCATGGCGGCAATCACCATCTGCAAGGATTTTGGAGCCCCCCAAAATAAAGTCTGTCACAGTCTCCACTGTTTCCCCATCTATTTGCCATGAAGTGATGCGACCAGATGCCATGATCTTCGTTCTCTGAATGTTGAGTTTTAAGCCAACTTTTTCACTCTCCTCTTTCACTTTCATCAAAAAGCTCTTTAGTTACTCTTCACTTTCTGCCATAAGGGTGGTGTCATCTGCATATCTGAGGTTGTTGATATTTCTCCCGGCAATCTTGATTCCAGCCTGTGCTTCATCCAGTCCAGCATTTCTCATGATGTACTCTGCATATAGGTTAAATAAGCAGGATGACAACCTACAGCCTTGATGTACTCCTGTTCCTATTTGGAACCAGTATGTTGTTCCATGTCCAGTTCTAACTGTTGCTTCCTGACCTGTATACAGGTTTCTCAAGAGGCAGGTTCAGGTGGTCTGTATTCCCATCTCTTTTCTTTTAATGTCCCCATTAAATCTGTGCAATTTAAACAGGAAAATTTCATTTACTTAATATTTGATTCGTTTTTATGATGACTTGTGGTTTTCTCAGTTGAAAAATGCATATTCTGTAGCCAAGGCTGGACTTGGGCAAGGTCTATTTTGGCATCTAAAGAGTAAATCATTGTCTAGAGCTGTGCTTCCCAAAATAGTAAATACACACGGTTTTTCAGTACTTGACTGAAAAACCCCCAAATTTTAATTATTTTAAAATTGACAAATATCCACACATGACCCTGGCTACAGAATTGTTCTGATTGAGAACACTGCCATCATTGTGGAAAGTCCTATTGGGCAATGCTGACTATACTGCATCTCTCGGTCTTACTGTATGTACATCTTCAACAGTTGGGAGTAACTGCTGTTCTTAACTGGTGAAGGCAATGGCACCCCACTCCAGTACTCTTGCCTGGAAAATCCCATGGATGGAGGAGCCTGGTAGGCTGCAGTCCATGGGGTCACTGAGAGTCGGACACAACTGAGCGACTTCACTTTCACTTTTCACTTTCCTGCATTGGAGAAGGAAATGGCAACCCACTCCAGTGCTCTTGCCTGGAGAATCCCAGGGACGGGGTAGCCTCGTGGGCTGCTGTCTATGGGGTCGCACAGAGTCAGACACGACTGAAGCGACTTAGCAGCAGCTGTTCTTAACTAAAAGGCAGCTGCTAAGATCAATGGCAGAAGCCACTTGGGTTTTACTTAAAGTGACCTGGTGCTGGGATACCTTTGTTTTCAGGGGCATTCTAGTTACTACACCTGGATTCAAATTCCTTCATTACCAGTCATTAGCAGAATGTCTGTGGACAAATTTTCCTGAATGTTTGACTCAGTTTCTCTAGTTATAAATGGAATATTTACATATCACATAATGAATGTTCTCAAAGTAGCAAAAGCCTGAGATCACTGCCCTCTTTATTTTACCTGAATAATATATATTGTAATATTCTTCACTTAGCCAATTACCCCTGGACATTTATCTCCCTTGTGAAGAAAGTCCTGAATATTCACATTCAACCACCTTGAGAAAAACTAAGAAAAGGAGTTCAGCTTAATTCTCCTTTAGCAGATCATCAATTGTCCACTCACAGCATGCTTTTCTTTAGCTAATAATTCGAAGTAAACAACGAAGGGTTTTCTAGTTTTAACTAAACCAACAGGTCACTGTCTTGAGATCCTTGTTCAAACCCTACAATCAGAATAGCCAGAGACCTGTGTAGCAGGAAAGGCTACTCAGAATGCCTTTTGGGTCTCATAGTGGCAACAGCAATATCAATGAGAAGCACATGTGAGGTTGTTCTGACCAACTTGCCCGCTTCCTCCCTTCCTCTTTCCCTCCCTCTGTCCCTTTCCTCCGTCCTTCTCATTACTCCACGTCAGTACAGAAATTAAAGCTCAGGGATACAGAACTCTGGTGAGAACTGACTTGCTAAACCCAATGTTTCTCAACCTCAGCGGTATTTTATAATCATTTGAGACACAATTAAAACTCTGTGATACTGCATATGCCTGAAAGACTCTGTTTGGAAAGCTCCTGAGAACAACTGGCAACAAAATATGAGACAGAAAGAAGAACAGAACTGTGGATAAAGCCATTAACAGTGGCAGCCACCTGTAGAAGCTGGTGCAATCAGTGACACAGACAGCCCTTTCATTTTCTCTATTGTTCTCCTGAGCAGTTGTCACTTGCCCAAGACATATGGGTTACTCTAGTCACGCTAACCCATGCTTAACTTCTACACTTAGACTGGCAAATTTTAGCACATTTGTCTGCAGACAAAAAGACAGTATGTGGAAATTGTGATATGAAATGTGTTCAGAAAACACTTTTATTTTCAAACCCTTGCATTTCACGGACATCACTATAAAGGATCCCTTCCACTGCAATATCACAAGGAACCAAATCAAGGACTTGTGAAGGAACAGGCATGTTAGTTTGTCATTCATGAAAGGTTGCTTTATTCAATACTTTCTGCTATTTTGTTGCAACTGATGGTAGACCCACAGCAGAAATAGAAAAAAGTCTAATAACAGAAATAGAAACCTATTATACTACACACATATACACACACGTAAATGCACACACAAAGGCTTTTTTTCAGCATAAATCTAATTTGTTAAGCAAATATTAAAAAAAAAAGGATACTTCAACAATTCATATGATCAGGTGTAGTTTGTAGCAGTGTAAAGATGTAGGAATATTGCTAAATATCCCAGATATACCATGATGGGTTTTTATCACAAGGACTATCCTTCAGAAAAAAAAGGAGCTTCCTGGAAACAAAGTCTTTGCAAATCTGTATTACAACTTGCTCTCTATTTTCCACAGGAAAGTTACATTAACTTGAAATACTCTGAATCAATGCTTATTTTAGACAATCTGTAGAGAATATTTTATAGAATCACTAAAAGAGGAGGCAATGACATTTCATATAGATTTTGGTTTTGTGCCTGAGGATTTGACCTCACAATTGTAATGTCATTGTACACATGATTCTCAAAGATCTTAAAAAGCAGTACAATAAATTGTTACATAGTGGAAATCATTATTATAATCCTGCAGGATGAATACACAACAAATATAACTGTCCTAGTGTAAAAAAATACAGTTGATTGAAACTTATTTCTCATTGACAGTATCTTATACTTTTTTAAAAGTACTGCTAAGCAAGATTATTTCATTAAATGCAGGGGTGTAAAAAAGCAATATTGCTAAATTAATATATTTTTATACTAGTTTAAATATGTTATTGTTGATGTTTAGTCATTAAGTTGTGTCTGATTCTTTTGTGACTCCATGGACTGTAATCCACCAGGCCCTTCTGTCCATGAGATTTCCCAGGCAAGAATTCTGGAGTGGGTTGCCATTTTCTTCTCCAGAGAATTTTTCTGACCCAGGCACCAACCTGCATCTTCTGCACTGGAAGGTGGATTCTTTACCATTGAGCCACCAGGAAAATCCAGTTAAAATATGTACATATAATCAAGTTGATAAATTAAATAGTGTACTATATGTTTAATTATTCCATGAGCATCCCTAACAGTCTCTTGTCTCCCAAAACATTTTCTTTTGTGTTATATCATTGGGCAAATGAGAGGTTTCATTAAAACTGGAGTCTTTTTATGTTTGGCCACATATGTCTGAAATATTTATTTACAAATACTTGTAATCAATTACTGCCATGAGCACAAAGAAGTTGTTAAATGTTTGTATATGTCTGGTTACTTATGTATTTGAATTTTTAACTAACAGAACTTCATTCTGGAAAGCAACATAGATCACTTGATTTAAAACAACAAAAAATTCCTTTAAACACCACCATGAAGGACTGAAGTAAACACTAGAACTTTCTTTTCATGTATATATAGATGTGCCTTTTCCATCCACAAAGCACTAGGAATTTATGATCAAACCATAAAGCTTACATAACATTTTATGATAAAACTTAAATATATTTTTGCTAGAAAAAAAATGAAATCAAAAGAAATCTTTAAGTTTTGTTTTCTATTTATATAGCTTTTATTTTCATTGAATATAGCTGAAATATAAACTAAATTATGTGGATTATACTTGTGACTTTTTGAAACAGCTAATTAATCCATAAAATTAACTGTTAATTCTTGAATGACGTATTTTTTAAAAGGCTTAAAAATATCAAATTTAGATATTCCTAGCTATTTCTCAAGTTGTGGAAAAAAAGTCACTTTACAGTCTCATAAAGCAGGATTAAAATTTTTCACAATGGAATAAAAACATCTTAATCAGAATAATTAAGTAATCAATAATAATAATAAGGATTCAATTTATATTATTATTGCTATATTAACTGTTTAGCAAATGGATGTTTAAAAATCCATTTCCAGACATTTAAAGATATCCCTAAATACTAAAAAGAAAAAAAACCTCTATGACTGGAAGTCTCTGTTAAACACAAATGATTACACATCAAACACTCAAATCAAAACATAAATATGGAATCACATTATTGGCTTTAAGTCTAGTCAATACTTAAGTCACAATATTTGTCATGATACTGTCTTTAAATCTCACATAGCTGTGAGAACTTTAACCCCTCCCTTCCACATGCCTCTATGAAAATGGCCTTTAGTGATAACTGTTCTGTCTTTCAGACAGCAAAATAGAAACCCTTTATAAATATTAAAGTTCTACAGAAATGCTAGTACTCCTAACCCTTTCTCATAGTTAAGTTTATGTGTCAACTCATTGTTTGGCCAAATTCCAGTCCAGTTATTGCTGTGAACGTATTTTTAGATGAGATTACATTGCAATCAGTAGACTTTGAGTAAAGCACCTCACCCTGCAAAATGCAGATGGGCCTCATTCAATCAGTATAAGGCCTTCAGAGTAAAATAAAAACAAACAAACAAACAAAAAAAAACAACTGAGGTTCCCTGAAGAAGAGATTTTCCTCCAGGCTGCCTTCAGACTTGCGCTGCAATGTAACTCTTCCCTGAGTCTCCAGTCTACTGTTCTACCAGGCAGATTTCAGACTTGCCAGCTTCAACAATCACTTGTGCCAATTTCTAAATATTAATCTCATTCTCTCCCTCTCTCTCTGTAGATGTTTATGTATTATCTATTTTAGCTAACCAGCTATCTAGAGAGAGAGAGAGAGAGAGAACACTTGTTTCCTGTCAATGTACTCTAAAATATATTTTGTTCATGTGCCTGTTTAATTGTCTGGTTTCCACACTGGACTGTATATCCTCTATGGGCAGGGATTTTATCTGTCTGTTCTCTAACTCTCATGCCTTGTACAAAGAAACTCTCAAAATATATTTGTAGAATTAATTAGATTTTTAACCAATCCTTCATATACTAAAGGTTAAAATAAAGTATTTGATTTTAAATTTAAAGTACATCAAAGAGAGAAAGTATAGAAATGCACAAAATACAGTGAATTTATATTTTAGGTGAAATGGGCACATTTATTGAACTAGTTTGACTACACTTCAATTATTGGATCCTATTTCAAATTATTTCACTATTATCTACATACATACATAAGGAATAAAGATATTAAGATGATGTTGAATATTTGGATGTAAATATTTATATTTATATCCCATATAATTTATCTAAAGCAATAGATCCATATTTTTATTACAGTTCCTGAACTAATTTTCTCCCAATGCTTATAACAGTGGACAACTGCTTAAACATTCAGTATATGCTTTTAGTTGTTTGCTAGAATTATAAAATGTAATGTGATTTAGTTCTCTAAAACCACTTAATCAAAATCTATCACCCAGTTAGAAACCCCAGTTAAGTCCAACTCAGTGTGTAAATACAGCTTCTTAATTTCAGTTTATTTTAGAAACAAGGAGTAACTTAAACTTATTATTGAATAATATCATCTTTACAATTCTTAGTTTTAAACTCAATTCATGAGAATAAAATTAAAAAAAACTTTCCAAAGTTACATGGTATTTTCTAAATATTTTAATTAAAGTTAATAACAATAACACATCCTATTGCCAAGAGTGAGGAAAAAATATTCAATCTATATAAAAGGCATCTAAAAGAGAACAAAAGCATGTGGTATCTGGAGAGAAAATAATTGTTAGGAGAAGATATAAAACTATTTTTGTAACAGAATTAGAACTGTTTATTTTATTAAAAAGTTGACATAGGTTATCTTTAGTGTTTATGACTTGCAAACTAAAGTATTTAATATTTAACATGTTTAAATACAAGCATCAGCAGTTTGGTAATCAAAAGGAATAATTTGAATCATCTCAGAAAAATAAATTCATTATAATTAGGATATTTTAGAATATGATTAAAACATTTAAAAGAAAATGTATTCACCTTTCTTGTCATCAAAGTACAGAGTCTGTTGAGCTGGATTTGACCACTGGAGGGAGGTGTTATCATTTTGATCAACCCTGCAGGTCAAAATTGCAGTTCCGCCTTCAACAACCGTTACATTCTGTGTGAGTGGAAACTGCCCTTGGCTGCCTAAAAAAGGATTAAAGAAAAGGTTGATTAAATGAAACTTATAAAATGATTAACTTTCCCAGAGTTACATGAGCTTAACTTCTCACCCCAAGTAAAATTTAAACCAACCAAACAACAGCAAAACTATACATTAGAAAAAAGGCAAGATAATTGAAAACCTTTAATTAGAGGACAACAGTGTGATATACTAGTAGGACTTCTTTACATTCCTTCACATGCTCCAGAAAACCTTCTTCTCCTCCTAGGCACACATAAAGATGTATATTTAAATAGTAACGTGATTATCATTAATTTCCCTTGGCCTTGCATTAATTATATGGTGCTGCTGCTGCTGCTAAGTCGCTTCAGTCGTGTCCGACTCTGTGCTACCCCAGAGATGGCAGCCTACCAGGCTCTTCTGTCCCTGGGATTCTCCAGGCAAGAACACTGGAGTGGGCTGCCATTTCCTTCTCCAATGCATGAGAGTGAAAAGTGAAAGTGAAGTTGCTCAGTCACGTCGGACTTTGCGATCCCGTGGACTGCAGCCCACCAGGCTCCTCCATCCATGGGATTTTCCAAGCAAGAATACCGGAGTGGGGTGCCATTGCCTTCTCCGATATGGTGCTAGACCTGGCTATTTTTGAAAATAATAATTCTGGATGAATATAACTCTTTTTAGTAGCAAAAGAAATACATTAAATACTTCCCTTGTAGCTTTTATAATTCTGAATAAAGTGTATAAAATATGGATATTAGAATGTTAGATTCAACCTCTGATAGAAAAAATTAAAAAAAGAAGAATCCTCTTACACCAGGGTTTCTTGCAGACTTAGTTGTTTTTAGAAATACAAAACATGTTGGAGAAAACAAGTGTTCATCTTATAAAATATCCATCAAAATCTTAAAGTGATTACTCTAGCCCAAGAGATAGAGATAATATTCTTTTTTGATTCTTTCTGTTATTTTCTGATTTTTTTTTCCAATGAGTATATATCCCTTTTTCAATCAAGGAAAAAAATATCTATAAATGATCATTGGCAATTTGGATATTATTATAATGTATTCAAGTTTTCTATCTTCTAAAGTGTCCATACTAATTTATTAGTTATTATTAATTCATGTAATAACATTTCTTAGTAAAAGCACTTCTAATAGTTAAAATATATAAATTTCACTTCAGCAAGATGAACTTGAGATAAATTTTGCCAAGTCTGGAAACAACATGGGTAAAAAATGACTTTCTAAAGCCAGGTTAAAATACTATTATGTGAGCAGGGTAGTTCATTAAGTCAAGGATAATTTACATATGCAAGAATATTATGATAACTTAATAGCACCCAGGAAATATATTTTCCTTTTCTTCTTTAGTTTTGTAATGATTCTGTCATTACTAC
Source organism: Oryx dammah (assembly GCF_014754425.2). Lineage (NCBI taxonomy): Eukaryota > Metazoa > Chordata > Mammalia > Artiodactyla > Bovidae > Oryx > Oryx dammah. Next base: position 122,667,826 of record NW_024070186.1, read on the forward strand.
AAGCACCATTTGAAGTTATACTGGAGCTACTGGCATAAAGATTCTTATTACCAAGAAGCCTGTTGATTGGCACTGTAAGAGAAGAGAAGAGCCTGAAGGGGAAAATTTCTTTCCAGACCTAAATGACACAAGCACAGAAGTTCGTGACCACATTATACAATTAAGCCTATCAAGTATAAAAATCTGCTATCAGTAGCTTTGTCTCCTCAATGCCAACCTCTTTGAGTCACTATGGCAACTCCCCAGGATATCTCCTTGTAATCTTTAGGGTAGAGTTTTTAAATTGAGGTTAGGCAATGCCTGGAATAAATTCTTTGATAGTTGACTTGAAAGTCAACAGGAGCCAGAATGGGATGTGTTTTGCCTTCAGCTCAGAGGTGAACTCTGGCAGGGAAACATGAAGAACTATCAGTCTTGTGAAGTGAGGTGAGGTGAAAAACTGCATCAGAGAAAACACGAGCTAAAACAGAAGGAAGGGGTAATTACCAAAGATATCAGACTAGCAGCTCATAAATATGGAGTTCAAATTGTTTTTAAGATGCTTTGCTCAGGTGCCCAGCTATTGACATAATGCATAAACTGAGCAGTCTAGGGGAGGAGGAGAGCCTTTAAGTAATAAAAGTGCACCCTGTTAATAAATATACATAGTTCATCCCAGATGACGATTTGACTATCAACTGGTACATAAATAATACTGTCTGCTTCTTCAAAGACGTGGAAAAAGAGCAGTGATGCTTGCAACAATTTCATCCACTGCATTTGCAAAATAATTTTCAAAACATCCCCATAAGAAAATATTATCCTTCTCATTTCACAGATGGGTAAACTGACACTGGGAGGTTAAGTGATTTTTTCCACGGTGAAATGGAGTCAATGAACCATTTGGGGTTTGTTCTGAAAGTTCAACGTTTTATTCTTATTTTTCCACAAAGCCTGCTGGGTCATATCACTATTTGTTTAAATGTGAGTTAGATAACAATGAAAAAGAAAAAAAGAAAAGAGTATTCTTTTAGCAAAATAACCTTGAATTCATACCTAGCTGAACTACATCTTCAGATCAAATAAGGGAGGATGCCAATGTTAATTTCCTTTCAATATCATATCTTATCTAGAAACTATTATTTGATAATTATTTCAGTCTTTCCTTATACACCCATAGAAGAAAGAAACTAATATTTGTCAGGGTGCTCCACATGACAGGGACTATACAGACTCTAGCACCTTATCTTTCCAAGTATGCCATCAGGATGGCTCCTCTCCATCTTCTCCTCACTTGGGTTCAGACGTTAAAGTACTATGACTTCAGTTCCCTGGAATCTTGCATCCTAAAATCCCTAAAGTTAAATAATTTAGTTTCTCCCAAAAGAGCAAACTCATGTTGAGAATTTGCTAATCCTAAATACCCTTAGGATATGTGGTTTCCAAAATCAATTCAAAAACCAATGTTGTAGGCAGCCAAACTTCTCCAAGATTTATACTGCCTTTTATTTTTATAACCTGGAGACAGCATCAAGTTTGCTGCTACTTTTCTCTTTTAACCCCCTCCTTCCTTAAAGTTCACAAGTTGTCATTTAATTCAATCTCAGAGAGCATTTCTAAAGATGTTACTAATTTTCCCAGTTGGAAAAATTCATGTGTTACCAGCCTAAGGATTCATCCTCAATGTATTTTTCAAAATACTTTGGCCACCTGATGTGAAGAGCGGACTCGTGGAAAAAACCCTGATTCTTGAAAGGACTGAGGACAGGAGAGTAAAGGGGTGACAGGATGAGATGGTTCAGTTCAGTTCAGTTATTCAGTCGTGTCCAACTCTTTGCGACCCCATGGACTGCAGCATGCCAGGCCTCCCCATTTATCACCAGCTCCTGGAGTTTACGCAAACTCATGTCCATTGAGTCAGTGATGCCATCCAACCATCTTATCCTCTGCTGTCCCCTTCTCCTCACACCTTCAATCTTTCCCAGCATCAGGGTCTTTTCAAATGAGTCAGTTATTTGCATCAGATAGGCAAGCATTGGAATTTCAGCTTCAACATCAGTCCTTCCAATGAATATTCAGGACTGATTTGCTTTAGGATGGTCTGGTTGGATCGCCTTGCAGTCTATCTTCTCCAATACCACAGTTCAAAAGCATCAATTCTTTGGCGCTCAGCTTTCTTCATAGTTCAACTCTCACATTCATACATCACTACTAGAAAAACCATACCTATGACAAGATGGACTTTTGTTGGCAAAGTAATGTCTCTGCTTTTTAATAAGCTGTCTAGATTGGTCATAGCTTTTCTTCCAAGGAGGAAGCATCTTTTAATTTCATGGCTGCAGTTACCATCTGCAGGGATTTTGGAGCCCCCAAAAATAAAGTCAGCTACTGTTTCCACTGTTTCCCCATCTATTTGTCATGAAGTGATGGGACTGGATGCCATGATCTTAGTTTTCTGAATGTTGAGTTTTAAGCCAGCTTTTTCACTCTCTTTCACTTTCATCAAGAAGCTTTTTAGCTCCTCTTCACTTTCTGCCATAAGGGTGGTGTCATCTGCATATCTGAGGTTATTGATATTTCTCCTGCCAATATTGATTTCAGCTTGTGCTTCCTCCAGCCCAGCATTTCTCATGATGTACTCTGCATATAGGTTAAATAAACAGGATGACAATATACAGCCTTGATGTACTACTTCCCCTATTTGGAACCAGTCTGTTGTTCCATGTCCAGTTCTAACTGTTGCTTCCTGACCTGCATAGAGATTTCTCAAGAGGTCTATTCCCATCTCTTGAAGAATTTTCCACAGTTTGTTGTGTTCCACATAGTCAAAGGCTTTGGCATAGTCAATAAAGCAGATGTTTTTCTGGAACTCTCTTGTTTTTTTGATAATCCAACTCATGTTGGCAATTTGATCTCTGGTTCTTCTGCCTTTTCTAAAACCAGCTTGAACATCTGGAAGTTCATGGTTCAGTTCAGTTCAGTTCAGTTGCTCAGTCATGTCTGACTTTTTGTGACTCCATGAATTGCAGCACACCAGGCCTCCTTGTCCATCACCATCTCCCAGAGTTCACTCAAACTCATGTCCATCGAGTCAGTGATGTCATCCAGCCATTTCATCCTCTGTTGTCTCCTTGTCCTCCTGCCCCCAATCCCTCCCAGCATCAGAGTCTTTTCCAATGAGTCAACTCTTTGCATATTCCAAGGAACACCCAGGGCCGATCTCTAGAATGGACTGGTTGGATCTCCTTGCAGTCCAAGGGACTCTCAAGAGTCTTCTCCAACACCACAGTTCAAAAGCATCAATTCTTCGGCACTCAGCTTTCTTCACAGTCCAACTCTCATATCCATACATGACCACTGGAAAAACCATGGTTCACATACTGTTGAAGCCTGAGTTGTAGAATTTTGAGCATCACTTTGCTAGCCTGTGAGATGCGTGCAATTGTGCAGTAGTTTGAGAATTTGTTGGCATTGCCTTTCTTTGGGATTGGAATGAAACTGACCTTTTCCGGTCCTGTGGCCACTGCTGAATTTTCCAACTTTGCTGGAATATTGAGTGCAGCACTTTTACAACATCATCTTTTAGGATTTGAAATAGTTCAACTGGAATTCCATCACCTCTACTAGCTTTGTTTATGGTGATGCTTCCTAAGGCACACTTGACTTCACATTCCAGGATGTCTGGCTCTAGGTGAGCGATTACACCATTGTGATTATCTGGGTCATGAAGATCTTTCTTGCATAGTTCTTCTGTGTATTCTTGCCACCTCTTCTTAATATCTTCTGCTTCTGTTAGGTCCATACCATTTCTGTCCTTTATTGAGCCTGCCTTTGCATGAAGTGTTCCCTTGGTATCTCTAATTTTCTTGAAGAGATCGCTAGTCTTTCTCAGTCTATTGTTTTCCTCTATTTCTTTGCATTGATCACTGAGGAAGGCTTTCTTATCTCTCCTTGCTATTCTTTGGAACTCTATATTCAAATGGGTATATCTTTTCTTTTCTCCTTTGCCTTTCACTTATCTTCTTTTCACAGCTCTTCATAAGGCTTCCTCAGACAACCATTTTGCTTTTTGCATTTCTTTTTCTTGGAGATGGTCTTGATCATTGCCTCCTGTAAAATGTCACAAACCTCTGTCCATAGTTCTTCAGACACTCTTCTTATCGGATCTAATCCCTTGAATCTATTTATCACTTGCACTGTATAATCATAAGGGATTTGATTTAGGTCATACCTGAATGGTCTAGTGGTTTTCTGTGCCCTTCCTATGTTATCTCTTTGCTCAACCATCACTAAGCCAGCAGTAAACATATGAAAAAATATAGCAAGTCTTCACTGAGCGTTCACAATATGGTAGGCACTATTCTAAGTACATTTCCATTATCAAAGATTAAATCTTCATGTCAACCTGGTCATTATCTCAATCTTGAAGACAAGGATCTGATGCAAAGTGTGATTCAACGATGTATCATAGTCATGTGCCTAGAAAGTACAGCAGCCAGGTATTCAACTTTTGCCCTGGGTTTTCAAACTTAACATGCTGAGCCTTAGAATTACTTTGAAAGTAAAGTGAACTTAATTCTGACTCAGTGGCTCTTATAAAAGAAATATATAATATCTTTGTTTTTCCTTATTATATTTTTAATTGGAGTTTAATTGCTTTATAATATTGTTAGTTTCTGCTCTACATCAAGATAAATTGGCAATAGGTATATGTATACTGCCCCCCTCCTTGAAACTCCCTCCCACTTTCCACACCCTCCTACCACTTTAGGTTTTCACAGAGCACCTGGTTTCAGCCCCCTGTGAAAGTGAAAAATGAAAGTGAAGTCGCTCAGTCGTGTCCGACTCTTTGCGACCCCATGGACTGTAGCCTGCACCAGGCTTCTCGGTCCATGGGATTTTCCATTCTGTGTCATACAGTAAATTCCCACTGTCTATTCTGCATATGGTAGTGTTTATGTTTCAATGTTACCCTTTCAATCTGTCCCTCCCTCACCTTCCCCCACTGTGTCCCACAAATCTGTCCTCTATGTCTGTGTCTCCATTGTTTCCCTGCAGTCACCATCCACAGTTGTTTTAGAACCCAAGAAGAGAAATAGTCACTGCTTCCACCTTTTCCCCTTTTATTGGTCATGAAGTGATGGGACCAGATGCTGTGATCTTAGTTTTTTTAATATTGACTTTTAAGCCAGCTTTTTCACTCACCTCTTCCATTCCCATCAAGAAGCTCTTTAGTTCCTCTCTGCTTTCTGCCATTAGAATGATATCATCTGTTTATTTGATGTTGTTGTTATTTCTCCTGAGAATCTTGATTCCAGCTTGTGAAGAATCCAACCAAACATTTCTCATGATGCACTCTGCATATAAGTTAAATAAACAGGGTGACGATATACAGCCCTGTCATACTCTGTTCCTGATTTTGAACCAATCAGTTGTTCTATGTAAGGTTATAATTGTTTCTTCATAAGCTGCATACAGGTTTCTCAGGAGAGTACCAGGTGGTCTGATACTCCCATTTCTTTAAGAGTTTTCCACAGTTCGTAGTGATCCACACAGTCAAAGGCTTTAGAAGAGTCAATAAAACAGAAATAGATGTCTTTCTGGAATCCCCTTGCTTTATCTATGATCCAATGGATGTTGGCAATTTGATCTCTGGTCCCTCTGCCTTTTCTAAATCCCGTTTGCACATCTGGAAGCTTTCAATTCAAGTACTGCTGAAGTCTAACTTGAAGGATTTTGAGCATAACCTTACTAGCATGGGAAGTGAGTGCAAATGTCTGGTAGTCTAACATTCTTTATTACTGTCCTTCATGGGAAATGGATGAAGATTGACCTTTTCCAGTCCTGCGGCCACTGCTGGCTTTTCCAAATTTGCTGACATATTGAGTGTAGCATTTTCACAGCATCATCTTTTAGGATTTTAAATAACTCAGCAGAATTCTATCACCTCTCCTAGCTTTATCGGCAGCACTGCTTCCTAAGGCCCACTTGACTTCATACTCTAGGATGTCTGGCTGTAGGTGAGTGACCACACCGTCATGGTTATCTGGGTCATTAAGACCTTTTTTGTGGAGTTCTTCTGTGTATCCCTTTCATCTCTTCTTGATCTCTTCTGCTTCTGTTGGTCTTTATTGTTTCTGTCCTTTATTGTGCCCATTTTTGCATGAAATTTTCCTTGGATATCTCCAATTTTCTTGAAAAGATCTCTAGTCTTTCCCTTCTGTTTTGTTTTTTTTTTTTTCCTCTATTTCTTTGCATTGTTCATTGAAAAAGACCTTCTTTTCCCTCCTTGCTGTTCTCTGGAACTCTGCATCCAGTTGATTATACATTTCCCTTTCTCCCTTGCTTTGCACTTTTCTTCTTTCTGCAGGTATCAGTAAAGCTTCTTAAGACAACAACTATACCTTTTTGAATTTATTTTTATTTGGGATGGTTTTGGTCTCTGACTCCTGAAAAATGTTACAAACCTCTGCCCATAGTTCTTCACGCATGGTTTACCAGATCTAATCCCTTAAATCTATGCATCACCTCCACTGTATAATCATAGTGGATTTGATTTAAGTTGTATCTGAATGTCCTAGTGGTTTTCCCACTTTCTTCAGTTTAAGTCTGAATTTTGCTATAAGGAACTGATGATCTGAGCCATAGTCAGCTCCAGATCTTGCATGTGTATATGTGTATGTGTATATACACATATACACTTGTGTATATGTATACACATATAATACATACATACATTATATATTTTATATATATGTATATATTCTTTTGCAGATTCTTTTCCCATGTAGGTTATTACAGAGTATTGAGTAGAGTTCCCTGTGCTATATATTAAATTCCTGTCCATTACCAACTTTATATATAGTATTGTGTATATATTAATACCAACCTCCTAATTTATCCCTCCCCTCATTGAACTGACAGTTTTACTTAGATTATTGAATTTATTCCTCTCTATCCATGTCAGTGGTTGAAAACCATTTAGGATGCTTTCAGTAATGATATGTAAATAATTTTCTAATTTATTTTCTGTGAAAGACAATTTAATGAAGAATGATTAGTCAATATTTTGAAAAGATAGCTCTCTTGACCCTGTCTTTAAATAGTTCCCATTATTCCTTCAATGTTTCCACCTGTCATATACTTAGGAAAAGATTTGTTCAAATTGTTATTTGTCTAGATTAGGAATTACCAAGTTCAATATCAAGTGACCTGAAACTTGACTCCTGCTGACCTCAGTTAGTTAAGAGTTGTCTTTTACTTTCATGCATGCCTTCTTGTCTGACCATCAAGAGTCTAGCACATTATCACACAGAACACAAAGAGACAAATTCTAAGATATGGGCACCTCAACCTTGGTGGCAGGCTGTGATGTGCTATTAGCATAAAGAAGCAATAAGCGTAACAGTGAAGAGAGATCTTTGAAGCCAGCAGTACTGTTGAAAGAGAGCAGACAGGTGAAGATACATGCTTGAACACTGATGCCAAAGCATGGCTCTGCTGTCATAAATGACATTATTCAAGCCTTGCTATCTTTTGAATGTATGATGAGTGAAAGCAATGGGTTTCTCCAGCTCTTTTCTTGTGCTAAAGATTAAATGTGGACCACAACAGTGGATCAGTGCACACTGTGGATGAGTGCTTGCTTACTAAGGACAATAATCACCTGAGATATATCCAGACAGACAGGCAGAGGTTGAGGCCCTGCACATCAGAGAGGGAGGTACAGTCAATGATTTTTAAGGGTAAATGATCAAATTTTGTGGGCTATTTAACAGGAACTGCATACTTCATTATATTTTCCTTTCTGAAAATGAGCAAAACTTTGTCAAAGAAGAATCACATTTAAAATGGTAAATGGAAACAACAAGATAAGAGAATTTAAGATACAGTTTTTCAATAAAAAAGTGCAAACTTGTCTTGAGATTAAAAATGCTACATATTTTGATTCTTCCTTTTGGAATACATTTATATATAGAAAAACTGTTTGGGAACGCATGTACACCCGTGGTGGATTCATGTCAATGTATGGCAAAACCAATACAAAATTGTAAAGTAAAATAAAAAATAAATAAATAAAATGTACCTTAAAAAAGTAAAAAAAAAAAAAGAAAGAAAAACTGTCAACTCTTTTTAAAAATTTACTTAATTCTACAAGGTATTGGCACCTGTATCAAATAGCATACATAATGCTTTGCTTTCTTTTAAAATCTTTTTGTATTCTCTCAAGAGCTCTATTTTAAATGTAGAATACAGGTCTCATGTTAGGTTCCCTTATTTTGATTATAAAACCCAAATTCCAGATAGATTAGTAGGTACAAAATAGGTTAAATGTTCTTAAATATCAACCTCAATAAGAAAAGACAGAAATAGGTAACTCATTTTTAAATGAAATACAAAGATAGCCTACTATTATTTAGGGTCTTCCCCTCAACTATTCTTAGCACTGTGCTTCTTTCTCTCCCTCATTTGTGCTATCAACTGGTTCTGAGTGTTTACACAAAGAACCCACATTTTAGAAAGTTCAAGATTATTCTTGTTGCTTAGAGTCTAAATATATATCTAAATGAACACACAGCATGCTATTATTTCCACTAAGTTACTGAAGGCATTCTAAACAAACTTTTAAAATGAAAGTTGTAGCTCAGTAGTTGTATGGACTGAAACACACATTGCATACTAAAGCATGTTGATATGAAAAGCACAGGTGTCATTAATGTAGGCTTATAATTCTCAGGAGAAGTACGATGAATGCTCCAAAAATTAAGACTGATAACTAAGTGCAAAATGTTTCCACTTTGGGAATGCTGGTCTGTTCTTTCAAACACTTAGAATTCTCTAGTCATTTTCCTCATTTCATTCTAACTTTTAGATTTGTCTAAAAAACTTTAAGTATGTTCTTTTCCTTGGCTACCACATATAAGTTATATTTCTTTGACTCGACTTCATTCTCTCAGATCCAGCTTGCCTCATAGAGTGCAACATCTGGTGTCCACCTTCTGTGCCATCTCTCTGCCCAGCCGCCATGGAACATGGCCATCAGTCTGGTGCTGCTTGCCAGTTTCCATAGAGACAGGAAGTACTTTGGAGACCTGTGTTCCTTTGTAACTGCCAGACCAATGCAGGGAAGAAACAAAGCTGGCGGGCAGTGGGTCTTGGAAGGCCAGGAAAGGTTGGAAGGGCTTTTTCATCCTGGTATCAGAGTGTAACAGTGCCAAATTGGAAGCTTCAGAAATACAGTCCTGTAGACTAGATCCTGTGTTCACTATGGCCATTGTGAGAGACCCATTCTGCTCCCAACTAGTGGAGCAGAAACTCTTGTGTACCCAAAGGTTGGCCCTCGTCCTTTGTTGGCTTCTGATCCATGACAAAAGGCTCTTTCAGATTTACAGTGGCTCCGACAGCTCCTGACCAAAGAATCATAATTTTCCTGCAGAAATTTCACCTTGTTCTTTTCCAAACTATGATGATAGGTTTTCCTGGACACTCTTAGCAGACCAGAAAACTTATGGGATAGCCATAGGATGATTACCAACTGACCTACACTGTGATTGTGAGTAGGTGATCCACTTAACTACTAACATATCAAGACTAGTCACCATCTGCTGCATCTATTACAATAATTATAATTTAGAGTTAATTCTTGATTATCAGGATCAAAGCTAGTCCTAGAGCAGTTTGCAATAGAGGTGAAATAAAATTTCATGTGCCTTCCTTTGCATTTTAAAAATGTTTTTGTGTGATTGTATTATACAGCCTTTTGTATTATACATATTTCCAGCATAGCTATTCTTTTTATATACAGTAAGCTTCTCTAATTTCTTTCATTAATTTTATATTGCTACACCACATCACAAAGTTTAGGTTTTCCCTAAATTAAACAATCCTAAGTAGAAAAAAAAAACTCTGAGCTGCAGACAATATTTATAAAGTTCTGGGAAACATGTTTAATTGCCGCTTTATATTCTTGCTTAGTGGTTGTATTGCTTTATAATGCTTTAAAACATTATCCAATTAAAAAAAAATTACCAACACCTTTTTAACATGTATCTGTACAAATTCCGTTCTTAATATCTTAGCTTATTTTTCTGTTTATTACCCTGACAAAATGAACAATAAACAAAATTTGCTTACATACCATGGACCTCGTAAACTAGATTAAATAAAAATATATCTGGCTTTACAACCAAAATTGATTTTTATTTTAAAATTTCATTAAATTAGCCATAGTAAATTCATTCACTAACATGTTTTATTTTTTTTCCCCAAAATTCAAACAATAATTTCTTGAATGAGCACATACAATTTTTCAAGGAAAAAGTGAAGTTTAGAGTTGTTCACATTTATATTCTTTTCTTCCTATAGAGATAAGTCTTCAAGTTTATGATGTGGGAGAATAAAAGGCAAAGGAAATAATTTTTCAATGAAAGGAAACTCTATATTTTGTAAGGCAATATAAAAGAATAAGAGGGTTTTACTATAAAGTCCAAACAGGCCTTCATGGTAATTATCATGTGTGTATAAAGTCATTTTGTCTTTCTAGAATACTGTTTTCAGGGTGAATGAGCAAGACCTAGAACTGACTAGCTTTACTTGCTAACTGATGAACATTTGAGAAGCAGCCTTCCAGAGAAAAGAAATTTATGACCACAATCACAGTCTGGTTCACAGTGAAGCTCAATCACATATCTAAATTCTAAATTGAGATGTCAACCTGGAGGAAATATTCTGGAAAGGAACACACAGATGGTAAGACTCTTCTGAAGACAGGGTGAGTAATATAATGCTGAGCATACAATAATCAATCTTCTGGAGACAAAAAAAAAGTGAATTGGGTGGGACATAACTGTTTAATATTGAAACCATGGGGGAAATCTTCAATCTGATACTAAGAAGGGAAGAAATAATGCATATATTTTGTTTTATTCAATAGGTTTTAGAAGGTTGATATACTTTTAAAAAGCAAAAAAAACTTAATTGCAGTACATTTTAAAATATTTTATAATCTTAAGGAAAGTAAAAATTCCTAGTAACATTTCTAGGAACAAGTCAAGCAGAAAAATAAAAGGTAAAAAAATAAAGCCAGTATACCAAATCTTAATCTCAAATATGCATAGATTCAAATATACATAATATAACTAACAAAATAAGGTATAAATAGTGAGAAAAGTTGTAAACTGAGAAAATATTGACTTCTCTCTTGCTTTCATGCTAGTTTTCCCTAATTAAAACAAAAAAAATGCTTTGGTTATTTGAGGTTTTTTGTATTTCCATACAAATTGTGACATTATAGAAATACAAAAAAACTTGAATAGCCAAAGCAATCTTGAGAAAGAAGAATGGAACTGGAGGAATCAACCTGCCTGACTTCAGGCTCTACTACAAAGCCACAGTCATCAAGACAGTATGGTACTGGCACAAAGACAGAAACATAGATCAATGGAACAAAATAGAAAGCCCAGAGATAAATCCATGCACCTATGGACACCTTATCTTTGACAAAGGAGGCAAAAATATACAATGGATTAAAGACAATCTCTTTAACAAGTGGTGCTGGGAAAATTGGTTGCCACTTGTAAAAGAATGAAACTAGAACACTTTCTAACACCATACAAAAAATAAACTCAAAATGGATTAAAGATCTAAACATAAGACCAGAAACTATAAAACTCCTAGAGGAGAACATAGGCAAAACACTCTCCAAAATATATCACAGCAGGATCCTCTATGACCCACCTCCCAGAAGATTGGAAATAAAAGCAAAAATAAACAAATGGGATCTAATTAAATGCTTCTGCATAAAAAAGGAAACTATAAGCAAGGTGAAAAGACATCCTTCAGAATGGGAGAAAATAATAGCAAATGAAGCAACTGACAAACAACTAATCTCAAAAATATATAAGCAACTCCTGCAGCTCAATTCCAGAAAAATAAACGACCCAATCAAAAAATGGGCCAAAGAACTAAATAGGCATTTCTCCAAAGAAGACATACAGATGGATAACAAACACATGAAAAGATGCTCAACATCACTCATCATCAGAGAAATGCAAATCAAAAACACAATGAGGTACCATTTCACACCAGTCAGAATGGCTGCGATCCAAAAGTCTACAAGCAATAAATGCTGGAGAGGGTGAGGAGAAAAGGGAACCCTCCTACACTGTTGGTGGGAATGCAAACTAGTACAGCCACTATGGAGAACAGTGTGGAGATTCCTTAAAAAACTGGAAATAGAACTGCCTTATGACCCAGCAATCCCACTGCTGGGCATACACACCGAGGAAACCAGAATTGAAAGAGACACCTGTACCCCAATGTTCACCGCAACATGGTTTATAATAGCCAGGACATGGAAGCAACCTAGATGTCCATCAGCAGATGAATGGATAAGAAAGCTGTGGTACATATACACTATGGAGTATTACTCAGCCATTAAAAAGAATACATTTGAATCAGTTCTAATGAGGTGGATGAAACTGGAGCTGATTATACAGAGTGAAGTAAGCCAGAAAGAAAAACACCAATACAGTATACTAACTCATATGTATGGAATTTAGAAAGATGGTAATGATAACCCTGTATGCGAGACAGCAAAAGAGATACAGATGTATAGAACAGTCTTTTGGACTCTGTGGGAGAGGGCGAGGGTGGGATGATTTGGGAGAATGGCACAGAAACATGTCTAATATCATATATGAAATGAATCACCAGTCCAAGTTCGATGCATGATACTGGATGCTTGGGGCTGGTGCACTGAGACAACCCAGAGGGATGGTAAGGGGAGGGAGGAGGATGGGAGGTTCAGGATGGGGAACACGTGTATACCTGTGGCAGATTCATGTTGATGTATGGCAAAACTAATACAATATTGTAAAGTAATTAACCTCCAGTTGAAATAATTAAATTTATATTAAAAAAGAAAAAACCTATACCAACTCTAATTATTAACATATTGTTGCTAATTAATGATTTTACTTAGATTCAGTAGATATATTTTGGTAACATCTTTCTTTTAGATTGAATCACATCTATGCAAACTCTGAAAGCATCAAATAATATTGACCATTTCAAGTTTAGTTTAGTTCAGTCGCTCAGTTGTGTCCAACTCTTCGCGACTCCATGAATCACAGCACACCAGGCCTCCCTGTCCATCACCAACTCCTGGAGTTCACTCAGACTCATGTCCATCGAGTCAGTGATGCCATCAGCCATCTCATCTTCTGTCATCCCCTTCTCCTCCTGCCCCCAATCCCTCCCAGCATGAGTCTTTTCCAGTGAGTCAACACTTCGCATGAGGTGGCCAAAGTACTGGAGTTTCAGCTTTAGCATCATTCACTCCAAAGAAATCCCAGGGCTGATCTCCTTCAGAATGGACTGGTTGGATCTCCTTGCAATCCAAGGGACTCTCAAGAGTCTTCTCTAACACCACAGTTCAAACGCATCAATTCTTCAGCACTCAGCCTTCTTCACAGTCCAACTCTCACATCCATACATGACCACTGGAAAAACCATAGCCTTGACTAGACAGACCTTAGTAGGCAAAGTAATGTCTCTGCTTTTGAATATGCTATCTAGGTTGGTCATAACTTTTCTTCCAAGGAGTAAGCGTCTTTTAATTTCATGGCTGCAGTCACCATCTGCAGTGATTTTGGAGCCCCCCCAAAATAAAGTCTGACACTGTTTCCACTGTTTCCCCATCTATTTCCCATGAAGTGATGGGACCAGATGCCATGATCTTCATTTTCTGAATGTTGATCTTTAAGCCAAATTTTTCACTCTCCACTTTCACTTTCATCAAGAGGCTTTTTAGTTCCTCTTCACTTTCTGCCATAAGGGTGGTGTCATCTGCATATCTGAGGTTATTGATATTTCTCCCGGCAATCATCTTGATTCCAGTTTGTGTTTCTTCCAGTCCAGCATTTCTCATGATGTATTCTTCATAGAAGTTAAATAAGCAGGGTGACAATATACAGCCTTGACACAGTCCTTTTCCTATTTGGAACCAGTCTGTTGTTCCATGTCCAGTTCTAACTGTTGCTTCCTGACCTGCATACAGATTTCTCAGGAGGCAGGTCAGGTCATCTGGTGTTCCCATCTCTTTCAGAATTTTCCACAGTTTCTTGTGATCCACACAGTCAAAGGCTTTGGCATAGTCAATAAAGCAGAAGTAGATGTTTTTCTGGAACTCTCTTGCTTTTTCCATGATCCAGCAGATGTTGGCAATTGGATCTCTGGTTCCTCTGCTTTTTCTAAAACCAGCTTGAACATCAGGAGGTTCACGGTTCATGTATTGCTGAAGCCTGGCTTGGAAAATTTCAAGTTACCTATACTTATATATTTATCATGTTTAAATAATTGCATTGGTGTACTCAATAGAGATACTCATATAAAAGAGTGACATAGATGTCTAGATTATAACTTTGGATTATGGGATATGACAGAAATTTTGAGATGACACTGATACAAGATGCAGGTGAGAAAAAAGTGATATTAAACATTTGTCATTTAATCATGTATAATCAGCTATATTAGGCATATGAATTATATTTATTAGGCGTATGAACTATATATATATAGTTCAACAGAAAAAATGCAGGCCCAAAATATCATCACCTATGCTAAAACCCAGGATATTAAACTCAAATTTAATACCTAACCTAATTGCAGTTTTGACCTTCCTCAGAAAGTCTTAATCAACCAGTTGAAATTTTCTGCTCAGCACCAATGAAGTAATCTGGCACATGGGCCCTCTCCATCCTGCCAATCCCCAGAATAAGAAATGATTTACAGATATAAGTTATTCAGGGCCCCTTGCACCCAAAAGAAGATGGCCTAGTCTAAAAATAATCCTTTAATTACTTTTGCTAACAACTTCCTTCTGCTACTTCTTCTTATAAAAACCTTCCATTTTGTACTACTCCCTGACAGTGTTCTGCTTGTTGCTAATGGGATGCTGCCCCATTCATGAATTGCCTAATAAAGCCAATGAAATTTTCAAATTTACTTGGTTAAACATTATTTATTACATTATAAACATATACATTGTTATTATTCCTTTCTGAAAGCTATCTTTCCATTTGTAATGAATTTGGCCTTATAAAATATAGTTCCATGACATCAGTTTATTCAACAAAGATATATTTTGTGCCTAGAGAATGCTTCACATGGTAAGTGTTGGGGACAAACTGTGAACAAGATAGAAATGATGTAAAGTTCTATCTTTAGAACTTCCAGTGTAAAGGCTGGAAGAAAAGAAAATGCAAATATATAAATGGAAAATAGTGTTGATATTTCAGCTGCAATCCAAATAGCAAGAAAAAATCAGTCATTCAGAAAGTGTTAGAGGACAAGAATCAGAGAAGGCAATGGCAACCCACTTCACTACTCTTGCTTGGAGAATCCCATGGACGGGGGGAGCCTGGTGGGCTACAGTTCATGGGTCGCGAAGAGTTGGACACGACTGAGCGACTTCACTTTCACTTTTCACTTTCATGCATTGGAGAAGGAAATGGCAAGCCACTCCAGTGTTCTTGCCTAGAGAATCCCATGGATAGAAGAGCCTGGTGGGCTGCTGTCTATGGGGTCGCACAGTCAGCCACGACTGATGCGACCTAAGCAGCAGCAGCAGCAGCAGCAGAGGACAAGAATACATGAGAGGGAACTAGTATTTCAAAAAGTAAATTAGCTGATATAAAAGTCCTGAGCCAGAAGCAGGAAAAAGGTTGGCTATTCTTTCAATAATTTCAAATTGTTTGCCAGGGACAGTTTGAAATTTCAGTTTTCAAAAATTTCAAATTGGCTGCCAAGAAACAAACAAACAAACCATGAAGAGAAACAGATGAGATGACCCAAGATGAGGTAGAAAGAAGGTTAAGACAAATCATGCAGGGGTTTTTATATCATGATAGGAAGCTGATATCTTTTCTACATTCAATTGTATTGAAGGAAGCCATTGCAGAAAGTGCCATGGCTCAATATATATGCTCTCAGAAGATACGATTTTTCTGCTGCTTAATCATGATCCCTAAATCAAGGGTTTTTAATCTCAGAGATGAATCACTTTAAGAGTTGAATTGACAATAAAGAATTTTACTGAGAAAATAGCAAAGAATACATGAATTCATGGGGATATATTGTAAAAGTAACCAACTTCTTGGTATTTTTCATTCTACATTGTAAATAACTTTTTAGTAAATGAAGATCCATATTTTATTGACTTGAATTTATACTAAAACACAATTGTTGCCCATATTTTCAAAGAACCCCTACTCTTTGATGGACAGTTTATCTCTTACTTTCACCCTAAAATGTCATTGCCTTGAGAAGTTCCTCTTATTAATAATGAAGGACTTTCATATCATTGTTTGTTTTTAAAGCTGCAATAGTTATCTGGGATATACAGATGTAAATATTATGGTTAAAAGAGCTTTCTTTGTTTCAAAAATATATTTCCCTGGGTGGATAGCAATACTATGCTATCAAATAAATAATGAGTTCCCAAAACACAACAAAAGTGAGGAAACAAAATATTTGAGATTTTCTCTTGTATAATACTGTTTTTTATAAACTTTATAGCATAATTGCTCTGACTAATATATAGAAATAAATGTTTTCCTTTCCAATAGCTGAAATTTTATGCCCAGCTGAACCTGAGACATGTTTAAACTCCATAACAGAGGTAGAAGCATATCACTTTTCATTCTCTAATGAGCATAAGAAATTGCCTGGGACATTGTGGGTGCATAGTTTTGAGCACAAGAACACTGTGTTCAAAATGATATCACCTTAATTATTTAAATGTTGATCAATATGCAGTAACTTATGAATCAACTTGGAATATTCCCTAAGGAACAGCTCCCTTTTGAAAAAAATGTAAAACACAGTGGTTAATAGGGTGTGTTTTTCACTGTTTGATCATTTCTGAATACACAAAGATTTCATTAATGTTGATTTCACCCATCTTGTCCATGTTTACATGCTTTGATGTTCAAGTCCTTTGTACTGCCACATTAGATCTAGGGGAACATTGCCCTATGATAGCAAGTGAAAACTGCTGTGGGAAAACTTTAAATGAAATGTGATACTTTGTATAGATTTATACAGATAACTCAGCTCAAGCAATTATATATTTGATTAGACAAATAACAAATTAATACTATCTTCTAATACCCTTTCTGGGGGTTACTACATTTTTAATCTGTTAATTAGAAAATTATAGTAAATTAAATTGTGTTCAGTGGAAACTATTAAAATTAAACCTTGATAAAATAAATTGAGGTGGAATTTTAAAATATCTAACTCCTTAATTCTGAATAATGTTCTGGAGAGATTGTTGCAAAATGATAAATGGGAAATATATGCATAACAAAACCAATAGCCTCTTTACTATAGTGTTGAAAAGATTAACAGATGTTTCTTGGTCTTTTCTCTAGTCTTAGTAAATCCTAAAAAGTTGACTCTCATTGAATTGTCTTTGCTATTCAAGGAATTCATGGATATCCTGGGTCTAAAATAAATGAGTTGCTACCTACTGGACTAAGCATCCACATTTCACTCTCAAGATTATTTATTCAATAATGAATTATCAATATTGATCAGATGAACTTGTATCAGATAATGGGAACTGATGGCATAATCCTAAAAAGGCATAAAAGCTGAAGGGATTCCAGAGCTGGAGGTTTCTTGAGATTATGAAGCCCACACAAATTCAGTCTAGTAAGGAATGACTGCCTATGCAGAAGCATTTCAGTGGGGCAGAAAGTCACTGCTGGTTTTTGGCATCCTTGTGCCACCTGTCTTGTGACCTTTAGGTAAACCTGATGTTAGATATAGCTTCTTGAGTCTCATGAGCATTATCATATATATATGAAACCAAGAATTATGTAGTTCTAGGAAAGTGGGCATTGTGACCAAAACATCAAATTAACAAAGGTCAAAATATATGTATACCTGTCTGCAGAAGTAAGGGCTCTTCAATAGGAGTACTCATATGATTCATGCTCAAAACTATTCCTATTTGTTTCCTTTCTATTTATCTGATTGGAGCTAAATAGTCTATGGCATACTTCATGAATTCTATATACAATTTGTGCAACCACAGATTTCCATTTCAAAATCCTAGTCATATGTTTGATAGATATGAAATCAAATATGTGTTATAATAGATGGATAGATTTAGAGATATAGCTATCTTTCTCTTTATATATATAATATGCTATATGAAAGACTTACTGTTAGGATAAGGAGTCAGGGCCGTTGAGGAGGAGAAAGGGGTCTGGGACCCTCAAAGAGGAGAAAAGGACGAAGTTTTTTTTCTACATTGCTTTATCTTAGTCACATAAGGTGTTTTTTTCTTAAACTTTGAATTGTTATGACAGCAGTCTTTAAGACTAACTTTCTTTAACCCCAGAGCTAATGATTATACAGCAAAACAACTCATCTTGCTCAAGGGTATGTTTTTCCTTAAGCTCTGTACTAATGATTATATAAAAATAATATAATTGTTCAAGGGCATGTTTCTCCTTCTTAACAAGAACCTTCAGACTAATCTTGTTATTTTAAGATATATGTTGTGGGAGTGGGTCTGGTAAGATTTTTCTATTGTTAGTTCTAATCTTGTTAATTTAAGATGTGTGTTGTGGGAGGCGGTCTGGTAAAAGTGTATAAGGCTTGACAAAACTAGTGTCTTGTTAAGACAGAGAGTGGGGCACTCTGTCTCCCTTCTGATGTCTATGTCAGAAGCTTTCTGTCATTTTTCAGTGTAATAAAACTTCTGCCACACAAATTTCTGAGTGTATGAAGCCTGGTCCCTGGTCCTGAAGCTAAATCTCCTTCTTCATAGATCACAAATCTGATATTGTTCACTGTAAGCTATCATATATTTATAAATTATATATATACTTACATATATTTGACACTGGTATACATTAGTCTTAATAACTTATTCATCTGATAGCTCAACATTAAATATTTAAAGTGTTATGCTTTCAAAATTTTAAATAAATCATTTGAATTGCAATGATTTATCAAATATTTTCAAATGTAGGTCACTCAATGGGATGAGCCACAGACTCAATGGGCAATTGTAAAAATTTCCAAGGGACTAGAGTATTGGCAGCAACATGGGGATAAGTATACAGTTTTAAATGAAAATACTTTCAGAATGGCAAGTATATGTGTATGTGTGTTAAAATTAATAATTACATTTAGTAACAATTCATTAAACTCACTTTGGGGACATTAATCCCAACTCTCATTATTAGAATCTTTGACCAGCTAATCTTAGAGTTACCTATATAGATGACCTTATGAAAGAAAAAAATGATACATGTTTATTCCAACATACTTTTTCTCACTGAGAACAATAACCATCTCCTCCAGTTTAAGGGTCAAATCTCTCTAAGTAAAGTTTTGAAGCATGGAGTCCATCCTTACTCAAAATGATCTAATTAATGGTGAAGTGATCCAATAAGCAGCTATTTGTTAAAATTTGAATTTCATTACTACTAAACATGTAATTTATAATGTCATGATGGTTACTTTTAAAAATATCATGCTTGTTTAATGAAGGAATTCTGACATGTAATGTACTTCCTTATTCTTTCTTGATTAAGCTTGTGTAGCCCCAGGGCACAGGAAATATCGACTCAAATGGCAGGGTTGATAAGGATCAACTCTCACTTGGACCAGCAAGCTGCTAGTGAATTCAGCAGATGTTTCTACTATCTGGGCCAATGGAAACCTTATGGACCTCTTTCCTTCATCTCCTCCCAGGAGCAAATGTTAACACAGCAGAAATTTGGAATCATACCAAATAGGAAGCAGAAGGGTTGGTGAGAAAGTAGGGTACACTCTTATCCATAAACAGCAGTCATCCGTGGTTTGAATTGATGATTGAGCCATTTTCATGGCTTATTTCTGTGCATTTGCTATTTCATTTAACCAAATCCCTACAGACCCTTATATTCTTATGGAACAGTGTTTACCTTAAACCTATAAATTTAATCCTTGAATATGCTAGTTGTTTCAAGATACAAACCAAAAAAAAAAGAAGAAGAAGAAGAATATGAATATATAAGGTAGGAAAATTGTTGATTTCTAACAATTTTTCTTATCTAAATAGAAAAACCACCTAATGGTAACTTGTAATTTACTAAACAATTTACATTTTTGATGTCATATTAAAAATAGCAATAATAGGCCCCGTTTCCCTAACAATTTCCAAGAAAAGCTAATTAAAGGGTTAAGCTTAGGACTCTTTATTAAGGATAATTCTTCTTCAGTTGAATTTTAAATGTACTTTCTTAAGAACACAATTTGATTAAATTCATGTAGTTGGTCCTCATCTCCCCCTCCATCTCCCCACACTCAATTACATTGACCCAGTGGAGTGGCCATCAATTTTGTATGATTTAGATTTTTATCACACATATTCAAATTCTATAATTTAGAATTCTACTTTGCCTCTACACAAGTTTTCTCTAACTAATACACTAATATAAAGAGAAAGAACATTTTTTAAAAGAGGTGGAGGTATATCTTAGACTCTAAAACTATATATTGCCTCAGTTTATTTTAACACATCAGGATATATTTCCCACTGATAAAGGGATAAAATGTTATGGAAGAAATTTGAGTAGAAAAATAACAATGTTGATTCATTTTTCATTTATTCTAACCTTGTTGATTAAATATTACTATGAGTAAGGCACATTAAAAGCAAGTAAAAAGAAATAACTAAATGTTTAAGCACACAACTTAGTATAGTAATTGATTGGAGTTGCTTCAATAAAGTCAGCATTAACAATGTCCTATAATACATTCAATCAACTCCAAAAGCCATATTGAGAGACTGTTCTACAAAAGGCCTGTTTCATCTGTTTCCATGATTACTTTAGAAAGGGCATGTTGTTTTGAGCAAAATAGCAAAGTGTAAGTAGCTAAAAAAAATAAATTGGCAGTGTTTTTAAATGCTTTCTGTGTGTAGCATTTATGAAAGGTGTAGTTAAAAAAGATATTCACTTAAAAGTTTCGAATGCCAGGCATTTAACAGTTTTTCCCTCTTTTATTCTGATTTTCAGAAGCTTAATTTTAAATTCCTTTAAGGATTTTGTGGGTATTACTTAGCTTTGTGAGTGGGAATAATTCTGGACAAGAAAGCTGGCAAACACAGCCATGAGACAGAGACACTATAGAGGTCAATTTCCTACTGAGGAATTCTTTGCAAGCTGTCCAAACAGTCTTTGGTTAAATGAGGAATCGAAATGATGGAGATTTTACATATGAGTGAAACAACCATGACACAATTTCTGGTTTTTATAATGAACAACAACAACAACAAATAGACTAAACTTTCATTCTCTATATAATCTTTTAGAAGGTAGACTACAAAAAACTTTCAGAGGCTCAGAATTAATTAGATAACAAATAAAAGAATTAACAATAGGCTCATACCTGTATCATATAAGGCAGTTAGAAATACTGTGTGTTATGAAAGAGAAAGTGGAATATATAATCTAAAGAGGGAGAGAGGCATTTAAATCCATATTTCAATGAACAAATCCACTACTTCTAATTATTGAGGTTTAATAATTCTAGCATATCAAAATATGTAACTTCATAAAATATTCAATCATGTAAGTATTAAAATAATTTGAGGTTTACAAATAGTAGCACAACTTAAAAAACCTATTAGATGAAGGAGAAAAATAGGGGAAAAAATTGAGAAAGACCCTGGATGTCCAGATAAAGTACAAGATAGATAACGATGCCTCTAATTAAGGTTTACTTACAAAAGGGAACTTAGCATATCTGTTAAATTTTTCTCTTCAGCAAATCAATCCAAAACAGAATGGCTTATATCAATAACCACTTTTGAGGTTAATTCAGTTTTATGAAGTGACAATTTGTATAGTGCTCCACTGGGTACTTTTGATTTAAGCTGTGCTCCCTAACATATCTATAGTTGCCAATTATCTGTTTTGGGGAGCTCTAATTCTGAGGGAAGGCTGGCTGTCAGCAGTGGTGACTGATGATGACTGGGCTTGATTTCATAGCTCTTGCTTGATTGAGTACAGCAAACATTTTTCTAGTCTCTTCATGATTTAAATTTGCTACCATCCCATTGGCCCAAACAAATCAGTGTCAAGCCCAGGGTCACTGTGGAAAGAGACTACCCAAGGGAAAGGATACAGGGTAACATGAACAAAACAGCAGCTCTTGGATAAGAAGACTAAAGTAGTTGATTATCAAAAAGAGAGTGATATATCCCAAAGTTAAAAAAAATAATTAAAGAGATTTTTATATATCATATGTCACAGGAAAATTAAGTTTATAAAAAGCCAGACACTTGTCCAGGGGGACTTACCACCAGTGTGTCTTACAGGCTTTGCTATGAAGAGGTTAACTTAAAAAATACAAAAGCATAACAGTGTTTTAAGAAGTGAATGAGAGGTGATCAAATGAAGATATTAAATGTAACCAAAACTTTTCAAGCAACTTGACAATAGATTTCACATGGTAAAGAATCCACCTACAATGTAGGAGATCTAGGTTCGATCCCTGGGTTGGGAAGATCCCTGGGAGAGGGCATGGCAACCCAGTCCAGTATTTTTGCCTGAAAAATCTTCATGGACAGAGGAGCTTGCTGGGCCACAGTCAATTTGTTGCAAAGAGTTGGACACTACTGAGTGACTAAGCATAGCACAAGCACAAAAGAGTATAGAGCTCAGAGAGAGATTTTTGTTTTTTTATTGTTTACTTTTTCATATGACTTAGTAGCATTAATTTTACATAGCATCAGTGAGACTCAGTTGACTTCTGTCTGTTCTGTAGAATAATTATTTCACATATGTTTGCTTGGACACACCAGACTGACTGTTAAGAGTGAGAGGAAATAGGACCATTGTTCTACGACTTCAAGACAAGCACTACAAAACAGGTGCCATATATTTACACCAGTAGCAAATTATTGTTATAAGTCCAGATAGCATAGTCCTTTTCCAACAAAAGTGCTAGATTGATGGTGACACTTTTTTTTTTTGCATGAGAACATTAATGAAACTTAAAAATACAAAGTCTCAGAAAAGTAAATATTAACTAGAACATTTACACATGACCTAACATTGCAAATCTCTCTTAAATAATGTCTTTATTTTGAAATTACTTGGTGACTCAGTTGGTAAAGAATCTGCCTGCAGTGCAGAAGATCTGGGTGTGATCCCTGGGTTGGGAAGATACTCTGGAATAGGTCATGGCAACCCACTGCAGTATTCTTGCTTGGAGAATCCCCATGGACAGAGGAGCCTGGTGGGCTGCAGTCCATGGGAGTCTCAAAGAGTCGGACATGACTGAACAACTAAGCACACACCACATTCGTTCTCAAGTGCTGTGAAAGGCCATGAAATATTTCCTTTCTTCTTTATTGTATGTTATTGTTTTTCAGTTGCTAATTTGTGTCCAACTGTTTGCCACCTCATGGATTACAGCACACCAGGGTTCCTTGTCCTTCCTCATCTCCTGGAGTTTGCTCAAACTCATGTCCATTGAGTCAGTGACGCCATCCAATCACCTCATCCTCTGTTATCTCCTTCTCCTCCTGCCTTCAATCATTCCCAGCATCAGAGTCTTTTCCAATGATTTGGCTCTTTCAATCAGATAGCCAAAGTATTGGATCTTCAGCTTTAGATCAGTCCTTACAATGAATATTTAGAGTTGATTTCCTTTAGGATTGACCAGTTTATCTCCTTGCTGTCCAAAGAACTCTCAAGAGTATTCTCCAGCAGAATGATGTAAAAGCATCAATTCTTTGGCATTCGGCCTTTTTTTATTGTTCAGCTTTCAAATCGATACATGACTACTGGGAAAAACATGACTTTGATTATATGGATTTTTGTCAGCAAAGTGATGTCTCTGCCTTTTAATACACTGTTTATCTCCAGTGTTCTTGCCTAGAGAATCCCAGGGACGGCAGAGCCTGGTGGGCTGCCGTCTATGGGGTCGCACAGAGTTGGACATGACTGAAGCGACTTAGCAACAGCATGTCAGTCACAACTTTTCTTTCAAGAAGCAGTGGTCTTTTATATTCATGGCTGCAGTAATTGCAGTGATTTTGGAGGCCAAGAAAATAAAGTCTTATAATTTTCAATTTCTCCCATCTATTTGACATAAAATGATGGGACCAGACGCCATGATCTTAGTTTTTTGAATGTTGAAATTTAAGCCAGCTTTTTCATTCTCCTCTTTCACCTTCATCAAGAGGCTCTTTAGTTCCTCTTTGCTTTTTGCCATTAGGGTGGTATCATATGCATATCTGAGTTTACTGATATTTTCCCCATCAATCTTGATTCTAGCTTGTGATTCATCCAGCCTAGCATTTCACAAAATGCATTCTACATATAAGTTAAATGAGCAGAGAGACAATATACAACCTTGATGTACTTCTTTCCTTATTTGGAACCAGTCTGTTGTTCCATGTCCAGTTTTAACTGTTGCTTATTGGCCTGCATACAGGTTCCTCAGAAGTCAGGTCAGGTGGTCTGGTATTCTCATCTATTTGACAATTTCCCACAATTTGTTGTGATCCACACAGTGAAAGGCTTTAATGAAGTTAATGAAGGAGAAGTGGATGTCTTTCTGGAATTTTCTTGCCTTTTCTATAATGCAGTAGATGTTGGCAATTTGTTCTCTGGTTCCTCTGCCTTTTCTAAATCTAGCTTCTACATCTGGAAGTTCTCAGTTCACATATTGTTGAAACCAAGCTTGAAGGATTTTGATCATTTACCTTGGTTCCATGTGAAATGAGTGCAATTGTGTGGTAGTTTGAACATTCTTCGGCATTGCCCTTCTTTGAGACTGGAGTAAAAACTGACCTTTTCCAGTCCTGTGGCCACTGGTGAGTGCTTCAAATTTGTAGGCGTATAGAGTGCAGCACTTTAACAGCATCATCTTTTAGGATTTGAAATAGCTGGAATTCTATTACCTCCACTAACACTGTTTGGTAAGGCTTCCTAAGGCCCACTTGATTTCACACTCCAGAATGTCTGGCTCTAGGTGAATGATGACTCCATCGTGGTTATCCAGGTCATTAAGGCCTTTTTTGGGACAGTTTTTCTGCTTATTCTTGCAACCTCTTCTTATTATCTTCCACTTCTGTTAAACCCTTGCAGTTTTTGTCCTTTATTGTATCCATCTTTTCATGAAATAGTCCCTTGGTATCTCTGATGTTCTTGAAGAAATCTCTAGTCTTTCCTATTGTATTGTTTTCCTCTATATCTTTGCATTGCTCACCTGAGAAGGCTTTCTTATCTCTCCTTGCTATTTTTTGTATCTCTGCATCCAGCTCGGTATATCTTTGCCTTTATCCTTTGCTTTTCACCTCTCTTCTTTTTTCAGCTATTTGTAAAGCCTCCTCAGACAAGCACTTTGCCTCCTTGCATTTCTTTTTCTTGGGGATAATTTTGGTCACCTCTTCCTACACAACGTTATGAATCTGTCCGTAGTTCTTCATGTACTCTATCAAATCTAGTTCCTTGAAACTGTCACTTCCACTGCATAATCATAAGGGATTCAATTTAGGTCATACCTGAATGCAGGAGCAGCCACCCCACGTCTGAGGTCAGGGGCAGTGGCCAAGAGGAGCTACTCCACACCTGAGGTCAGTGGCGGGAGCCAAGAGGAGCAACCTCACATCCAAGGAGCGGTGGCTACATGGGCACAGGAGGGCCTAGAAGAGCTACTCCACATTAAAGGTCAGGAGGGGTGGCGGTGAGGAGATACCCCTTGTCCAAGGTAAGGAGTAGTGGCTGCGCTTTGCTGGAGCAGCCATGAAGAGATACCCCAAGTCCAAAGTAAGAGAAACTCAAGTAAGACGGTAGGTGTTGTGAGAGGGCAGACACACTGAAACCATAACCACAGAAAACTAGTCAATCTAATCACACTAGGACCACAGCCTTGTCTAACTCAATGAAACTAAGCCATGCCTGTGGGGCCACCCAAGATGGGCAGGTCATGGTGGAGAGGTCTGACAGAACGTGGTCCACTGGAGAAGGGAATGGCAAACGACTTTGGTATTCTTGCCTTGAGAACCCCATGAACAATATGAAAAGGCAAAATGATAGGATACTGAAAGAGGAACTCTCCAGGTCACTAGGTGCCCAACACGCTACTGGAGATCAGTGGAGAAATAACTCCAGAAAGAATAGAGGGATGGAGCCAAAGCAAAAGTAATACCCAGTTGTGGAGGTGACTGGTAATAGAAGCAAGGTCTGATGCTATAAAGAACAATATTGCATAGGAACCTGGAATGTTAGGGCCATGAATCAAGGCAAATGGCAAGTGGTCAAACAGGAGACGCCAAGAGTGAACGTTGACATTCTAGGAATCACCAAACTAAAATGGACTGGAATGGGTAAATTTAACTCAGATGACCATTATTTCTACTACTGTGGGCAGGAATCCCTTAGAAGAAATGGAGTAGCCATCATGGTCAACAAAAGAGTCCGAAATGCAGGACTTGGATGAAATCTCAAAAACGACAGAATGATCTCTGTTCATTTCCAAGGCAAACCATTCAATAGCACAGTAATCCAAGTCTATGCCCCAACCAGTAATGCTGAAGAAGCTGAAGTTGAACGGTTCTATGAAGACCTACAAGACCTTTTAGAAAGTGAAAGTGAAGTCTCTCAGTCGTGTCCGACTCTTTGTGACCCCATGGACTGTAGCCTACCAGACTCTTCTCTCCATGGGATTCTCCAGGCAAGAGTACTGGAGTGGGTTGCCATTTCCTTCTCCAGGGGATCTTCCCAACCCAGGGATCGAACTCGGGTCTCCTGCATTCCAGGCAGACGCTTTAACCTCTGAGCCACCAGGGAAGCCCCACAAGACCCTTTAGAACTAACACCCAAAAAAGATGTCCTTTTCATTATAGGGGACTGGAATGCAAAAGTAGGAAGTCAAGAAACACCTGGAGTAACAGGAAAATTGGCCTTGGAATACGGAATTAAGCAGGGCAAAGGCTAATAGAGTTTTGCCAAGAGAACACACTGGTCATAGCAAACACCCTCTTCCAACAACACAGGAGAAGACTCTACACATGGACATCACCAGATGGTCAACACCAAAATCAGATTGATTATATTCTTTGCAGCCAAAGATGGAGAAGTTCTATACAGTCAGCAAAAACAAGACCAGGAGTTGACTGTGGCTCAGATCATGAACTCCTTATTACCAAATTCAGACTTATATTGAAGAAAGTAGGAAAAACCACTAGACCATTCAGGTATGACCTAAATCAAATCCCTTATGATTATACAGTGAAAATGAGAAATAGATTTAAGGGCCTAGATCTGATAGATAAAGTGCCTGATGAACTATGGCCTAAAGTTTGTGACATTGTACAGGAGACAAGGATCAAGACGATCCCCATGGAAAAGAAATGCAAAAAAGCAAAATGACTGTCTGGGGAGGCCTTGCAAATAGCTGTGAAAAGAAGAGAAGCGAAAAGCAAAGGAGAAAAGGAAAGATATAAGCATCTGAATGCAGAGTTCCAAAGAATAGCAAGAAGAGATAAGAAAGCCTTCTTCAGCAAACAATGCAAAGAAATAGGGGAAAACGACAGAATGGGAAATACTAGAGATCTCTTCAAGAAAATTAGAGATACCAAGGCAACATTTCATGCAAAGATGGGCTTGATAAAGGACAGAAATTAACAGAAGCAGAAGATATTAAGAAGAAGTGGCAAGAATACTCAGAACTGTACAAAAAAGATCTTCAAGACCAAGATAATCATGATGGTGTGATGACTCACCTAGAGCTAGACATCCTGGATGTGAAGTCAAGTGGGCCTTAGAAAGCATCATTACAAACAAAGCTAGTGGAGGTGATGGAATTCCAGTTGAGCTATTTCAAATCCTGAAAGATGATGCTGTGAAAGTGCTGCACTCAATATGCCAGCAAATTTGGAAAACTCAGCAGTGGCCACAGGACTGGAAAAGGTCAGTTTTCATTCCAATCCCAAAGAAAGGCAATGGCAAAGAATGTTCAAACTACTGCACAATTGCACGCATCTCACATGCTAGTAAAGTAATGCTCAAAATCTCCCAGCCAGGCTTCAGCAATATGTGAACCATGAACTTCCAGATGTTCAAGCTGGTTTTACAAAAGGCAGAGGAACCAGAGATCAAATTGCCAACATCCACTGGATCATCAAAAAAGCAAGAGCGTTTTAGAATAACATCTATTTCTGCTTTATTGACTATGCCAAAGCCTTTGACTGTGTGGATCACAATAAACTGTGGAAAATTTTGAAAGAGATGGGAATACCAGACCACCTGATCTGCCTCTTGAGAAATCTGTATGCAGGTCAGGAAGCAACAGTTCGAACTAAACATGGAACAACAGACTGGTTCCAAATAGGAAAAAGAGTATGTCAAGGCTGTATATTGCCACCCTGCTTATTTAACTTATATGCAGAGTACATCATGAGAAACACTGGGTTGGAAGAAGCACATGCTGGAATCAAGATTGCCAGGAGAAATATCAATAACCTCAGATATGCAGATGACACCGCCCTTATGGCAGAAAGTGAAGAGGAACGAAACTGCCTCTTGATGAAAGTGAAAGAGGAGAGTGAAAATGTTGGCTTAAAGCTCAACATTCAGAAAACAAAGATCATGGCTTCTGGTCCCATTACTTCATGGGAAATAGATGGGGAAACAGTGGAAACAGTGTCAGACTTTATTTTGGGGGGCTCTAAAATCACTGCAGATGGTGACTTCAGCCATAAAATTAAAAGACACTTACTCCTTAGCAGGATAATTATGACCAACGTAGACAGCATATTCAAAAGCAGAGACATTACTTTGCCAACAAAGGTCCGTCTAGTCAAGGCTATGGGTTTCCCATTGGTCACGTATGGATGTGAGAGTTGGACTGTGAAGAAAGCTGAGCACCAAAGAATTGATGCTTTTGAACTGTGGTGTTGGAGAAGGGACTCTTGAGAGTCCCTTGGACTGCAAGCAGATCCAAAAAGTCCATTCTAAAGGAGATCAGCTCTGGGATTTCTTTGGAAGGAATGATGCTAAAGCTG
This sequence comes from Oryx dammah, assembly GCF_014754425.2. Lineage (NCBI taxonomy): Eukaryota > Metazoa > Chordata > Mammalia > Artiodactyla > Bovidae > Oryx > Oryx dammah. The sequence goes on from NW_024070186.1 coordinate 122,696,894, forward strand.
AAACTCCAGTACTTTGGCCACCTCATGAGAAGAGTTGACTCATTGGAAAATATTGTGATGCTGGGAGGGATTGGGGCCAGGAGGAAAAGGGAAGATAGAGGATGATATGGCTGGATGGCGTCACTGACTGGATGGATGTGAGTTTGAGTGAACTGCGGGAGTTGGTGATGGACAGGGAGGCCTGGCATGCTGCAATTCATGGGGTGGCAAAGAGTCGGACATGATTGAATGACTGAACTGAACTGAATTATTAGTTTTCTTTAGTTTCTTCCATTTAAGTCTGAATTTTCCTTTAAGGAGCTCATGATCTGAGCCACAGTCAGCTCCAGGTCTTGTTTTTGCTGACTTTGATAGAGCTTCTTTATCTTTTCAGCCCAGTCCTGATTCTGCAGTCTCTATGAGAGGGCTAATGGTAACCTTCTCCAAGAGGACTTATGCCAACACACTGTGCTTCCCAAGATGGCTGCTTCCAGTGCTCCTGTCCCCACAGCAGGCCACTGCTGATCCATGCCTCCACAGGAAACTCTCAAACATTCACAGGCAGGCAGGACTGGCTCAGCCTTTTGTGGGAGTCAAATGCTATCAGTCCATTAGATATTACTTTGTTATTTACATCTTTAACCAGCCTAATCATTATTAACCCGGAGAGGGCAATTGCACCTCACTCCAGTACTCTTGCCTGGAAAATCCCGTGGATGGAGGAGCCTGGAAGGCTGCAGTCCATGGGGTCGCTGAGGGTCAGACATGACTGAGTGACTTCACTTTCACTTTTCACTTTCATGCATTGAAGAAGGAAATGACAACCCACTCCAGTGTTCTTGCCTGGAGAGTCCCAGGGACGGGGGAGCCTGGTGGGCTGCCATCTATGGGGTCGCACAGAGTTGAACACGACTGAAGCGACTTAGCAGCAGCAGCAGCAGCGTAATAATTCCTTTCATTTTTAAGAAATGAGTAGTTAAAGAAATCTGGATTTCCCTAGTGGTGCGGTGGTTGAGAGTTCACCTGCGAATACAGCAGACACAGGTTCAATCCCTTATCAAGGAAGATTCAACATGCCGTGAAGCAACTGGGCCTGTGTGCTACAATTACTGAGCTCACAGGCCTAGACCCCCTGCTCTTCAACAAAAGAGGCCACCACAATGAGCAGCCCATGCGTCGCAGTGAAGAGAAGCCCCACACTTGCCTGTATAGAAAGCCTGCACACAGCAACAGAGACCCAACACAGCCAAAAGTAAATAGACAAATCTTTAAAAAAAAAAAAATAAATAACAGAAATCTATAGAAAATATAAGGAAATGCAGTTTCTCAGTGACTAATAATTCTAACATACGTACAACTTCTATCTGATTTTCTTTACATATATGATGGAAACACACAATCCTGTGTATGCAACTATAGGGTATGCATATTAAAATGAGATAGGATATAACATTGGTGAGTTCATCCACTTTGATTTCAAACTTTGCTTCACAAAGATTGTTCATCATTTCTTCATGATCCAGACTGGCTGGGTATTTATAAAACCATTTTAAAAATCGGTTTGCCTATAAGTTAGATATTTTGAGATAAAATTCTTACTGAACACTGAGTTTAGACACTTACACTAAATAACATAAATTGTAGAATGGCATTTTATAAATTAAATTTTATCTTAAATTAGTCATATTGAAATGAGATAGAGTTAGAAGATACAAGGAATAACAGAGGAATATGAGCAAAGGTGAGAGAAGAGTCAACCATGAAAATATGAGTTTAAAATATAGCAAATATGTTCCAGGCAACTGGATACATTTGGATGTGTTTGGATACACAATGAATCCAATGGATACACTGGAATGTGTTAAGAAGAATGTCATAAAAAATTTCCTTATGAAAATGATAATGATGAAATACAAAATGAAAAATTTGCATAAGTATATGAAAGAGAAAAAATATGCATATTCATATACATTTTGGAAATATAGGAAGCAATGACTTTGAGATGGTTTAAAAGGAAACATGAATAAATAATGTATAACTTATACATAAGAGAAAAAAAAACAGGAAAGAATTAAATTGTGATTCAAAGACCATATCAAATCAAATCATATCATTTAGCAGAACTTTTAGGCATATCAGAGATACAGTCTGGATTTCAAATACTTACTATACAACTATAGTTATTTGTGATTCATATTTACATTTCAATGTGGAAATCTTCAGTTAAATAGATAAAATCACAATGATCAGATTGTTAAAACAATTACCAATAAGTGTTTATATAAGATATTAGAAATCAAATATTTTGTTAAAAATAATTTACCATTTTTGTTGAAACAGTATTCTCTAATGCACAAAAATATATTTCTTTATAATTAAAGAGTACAATTAATATAAAGGTGTATATTATTGTCATCATCAATATAAATTAAGATAAATAATATGTGAACAGCTACAAGTAAACAAGGAATGACATGATACAAATTTCAAACTAGGTCTTTTATGAAATAATTTTCATTCAACTCTCCATTCAGAACCAATTTATTCAGTGTCCACTGTATGGCAAACATTATGATAGGCATGAAGTTATAAAATATTAAAAATAAAAGTGATTGTTTGAGTTTAATATTGTACATGAATTTGAGATATCCAAGTAGAGATATTTAATAAAAGAGCATTTGTTCTCATTTTTCCCATGACTTTCTTTCTCTCCTGTGTTCTGAAATTTGCAATGTCCCTATTTTCATGTCTTAAGTGGCTACCAAGTCTTTTTATCATAAAAAAGTGGAAAATGTATTTTTCTATCAACATATTTGATTTTTTTTAAGATAGGAAAATTACAGTAAACCTAGAGTGATTATTTTGCCATTTAAAGTTATTTACTAATTTTTAATTAAGTAAAAGCTTGTATTATTTTACTGAGATAAAATAATGAATGCATAATTATTATTTTACTATGAAAAGCTCTCATATATTTTCATTACATGCAAAAAGGAGTTCATAGATTTTTAAAAAATTACTGAAATATAAGCAACTGGCTGGTATATTGATATGTGCATTAAAGTAATTTTCTAGATCAGTGAATTCATGTTAGAAATGGTTGCCTGTACTAAAACTACATTTCTTCTTTTGCTTTAAAAATCCTTTAATAAAAATCTTCTACTTTTTAAATTACTGAATTATTTTAAAGGTAATTTAGTACCTAATAACATGTAGACATGAATGGATTTATCTGAATAGTAACTGTGTGTTGGAGCATGCTTTTCTCATAAATGAGAGCATAATTCGTTTTGCATGTCAGTGAGTAAGTTTATTGTATTAGACTGCATATAACTGAAATTATGGAAGACCAACTTCTAGTAATCACATAATAGACAAATTCACATAGTGTATCACTGAATGTATATTACAGAGATGAATTTGGAGGAAGCAATAATATCTAGGTGTTAAAGAATAGAAGTCAGCATAGATAAACAGAAAAAACAGTTTATAAAATTCTGAATGAAAATGATTATCTTAATAAAGCATTCTGAATGGATTTTATTTTTCAGGTTTATAAAGCTACAAAATAATCATTACAGTCTGTTGAATACCAGGCAAATTTTTTAAACAACGTATTCAAGACCTGAGCCAGGTGCTAATATATTATTATTCCTTGAATTAATAGAATCAATAACAACTGTAGTAATGCTATTACACTATTGTATTGTAAAAAACCTTTTATATAGGATGATTTTAATTGTTTTGCAAAAATGTAAAGGTACTCCTCTTTAAGATTTGAAACAATTATAAAGTTTACAAAGCAATTTCGGTGAATAAGCATTTGAAGTTTTGGGTCTCAACCATATTTGGCACTAAACTTCCTTACTGCTCTATATAGTGTGAAAGTGAATGTGTTAGTTACTCAGTCATGTCCAACTCTTCGCAACCCCAGGGACTGTAGCCTGCCAGGCTTCTCTGTCCATGGGCTTCTCCAGGCAAAAATACTTTAGTCGGTTGCCATTCCCCTTCTCCAGATAATCTTCCCAACCCAGGGATCAAACTTGGGTCTCTTGCTTTGCAGGCATATTCTTTACCATCTGAGCCACTAGGGAAGCCCTGCTCTATATAGATGCCTCCATAAGTACATGACTGTTAAACATGCTATTTATTTCTAAATTTGATTTTGTTTATACTTAGTTTTGATGTAGGTTTATTAGAATCACATGGTGGAATTTCTATAGTGAAGGATTTATCTTCATTGTAAAGGGGTGTGTGTCTGTGCTTAGGTGCAGTTATAAAATTATATGTATGTACATAATATATTTTTTGAGTTCAATTGAGTGGCAATAATTTAACAAAACACGCAGAAAAATTAAATAGAAGCTTCTTAAATCATTTTTGAATACCATGAAGATTTATAATTCTAAGGCTGGTAGGCCTGTTGGGTGTTAGTCTCCCAATCATGCCCAACTCTTTGTTACCCCCATGGTCTGTGTGGCCTGCCAGGCTCCTCTGTCCATGGCATTCTCTAGGCAAGAATACTGGAGTAGGTTCCATTCCCTTCTCCAGAGGACCGTCCTGACCCAGGGATAGAACCAGGGTTTCCTCATTGCAGGCATATTGTTTACATCCAAGCCACCAGGGAAGCCGTACTGAATATCAAATTTAAACTATACAACTCAGCTACTTTCCAAGGTTTTCCATAGTCTTTTTAGTCCTGACAGTAGTTTCTAATGTAATCCAAAGTTACTGTATCACATGATTCTATGTCTGACTTTAATAAGATGATCTATTAGAATGACAGTCTTCATTGTCTTTCAGGAAAATAAAGATTAAAAATGAAGTTTGAAAGAAAACTTTATTTTTTCATAGTACAAAAAAATCAGTAACCTGTCTGGTTTCAAAAGATTGGTACAAATGTTTCATAAAGGTGTTATTTTTGCAACTGAAGGTAACAAAGAATGGGCATTAAATAAAATATATATTGGAGCTGTTTTTAAAAGTGAAAATCACTTCCTCAATATCTTCATATTAAATGAATCTTCATGTATGCTGTTTTTATATGGTATCCATATGAACATATATAAATATTTTATAAAATCTTCTTTAAACTAGTGAAATAGTTGCTTTTCTGTTATTAATTTCTTCTTTCTTTGACAAGAAATTTCACCATGAATGACACTGTATAAAATGTCTTCAGGCTACTCACATTAATTTAAAACATCCATATGCATACAAAATCAACTGAATGATATTTTCTTTTGTCCATCCAAACTAGGAGACTACACATTTGTTTGTTGATAGGCAATGTCTATCAAGTTTGTTCTTATTAATAAATTCTCTGATATATTTTCAAATAGAGACATAAAATTTCTTTCTCTTTTTTGAAGAAGGTAAAAAGATGTAAGAAAAAGAGTGGTGTAAGGCTGATAAACACAGATAAAGAATGCAATGAGCCTGCAAATCTACATACCAAGGATAATCAAAGACAGGTTCCACAAATATAAGGTAACTTTCAAAACAAGAAGTATCACCTCAGAAACTAATGCAATGCTTTTTTTGGCTAGGTATAATGTCATTCCTTTAAAAGGGAAAGATCCAGTTTATAGATGTTAATAATATAGCTATTCCATAAAATAAACTGCATTTTATCAATTTTTAGTATTTTGCTCATTTGATACATATTCATACATATCATTTTAGTGCTTACCATGAACAATGCATCTTCTTTAATGTTAGGTATCAAATGATCAATATTGAAATGGATCCTAGCATTCATTTAACTTAAAGTATGAGAAAATCAAGGACATTAAACCCATACACAGCAGTCTCCAGTCTTTTTCTGAAAGATATTCTATATAACTGGACAAATCTCATAATAAATGTACCTGAAAACAATATAGCTGGATACAAAAAGTGAATTGCTAATTAAATTCCAAAAGCAAGGGAGTTTCAGAAAAACACCTATTTCTGCTTTATTGACTATGCCAAAGCCTTTGACTGTGTGGATCACAATAAACTGTGGAAAATTCTAAAAGAGATGGAAATACCAGACCACCTGACCTGCCTCTTGAGAAACGTGTATGCAGGTGAAGAAGCAACAGTTAGAACCAGAAATGGAACAACAGACTGGTTCCAAATAGGAAAGGGAGTACGTCAAACCTGTATATTGTTACCCTGGTATTTTAACTTATATGCAGAGTACATTACGAGGAATGCTGGGCTGGAGGAAGCACAAGCTGGAATCAAGATTGCTGGGAGAAATATCAATAACCTCAGATATGCAGATGACACCATCCTTATGGCAGAATGTGAAGAAGAACTAAAGGGCCTCTTGATGAAAGTGAAAGAGGAGAGTGAAAAACTGGCTTAAAGCTCAACATTCAGAAAACTAAGATCATGGCATCCAATCTCATCACTTCATAGCAAATAAATGGGGAAAGAGTGGAAACAGTAGCCGATTTTTATTTGGGGGGGGGGCTCCAAAATCACAGATGGTGATTGCAGCCATGAAATTAAAAGACACTTACTCCTTGGAAGGCAAGTTATGTCCAACCTAGATAGCATATTAAAAAGCAGAGACATGAGTTTGCCAACAAAGGTCCATCTAGTCAAGGTTATGCTTTTTTCAGTAGTCATGTATGGATGCGAGAGTTGGACTATAAAGAAAGCTGAGCACAGAAGAACTGATGCTTTTGAACTGTGGTGTTGGAGGTGATTCTTGAGAGTCCCTTGGACTACAGAGAAATCCAACCAGTCCATCCTAAAGCCGATCAGTCCTGGGTGTTCATTGATAGGACTGATGTTGAAGCTGAAACTCCAATACTTTGGCCACCTGATGTGAAGAGCTGACTCATTGGAAAAGACCCTGCTGCTGAGAAAGATTCAGGGCAGGAGGAGAAGGGGACGACAGAGGATGAGATTGTTGGATGGCACCACCCACTTGATGGACATGGGTTTGGGTAGACTCCCGGAGTTAGTGATGGACAGGGAGGCCTAGTGTGCTGTGGTTCATGGGGTCACAAAGAGTCAGACATGACTGAGTGACTGAACTGAACTGAAGTAATTAACACATAAGCATATTTAACCTTTAAGGTTAAAAAATATATTGCTATATTGTATACAGTAACAAAAGACTCTAATGATCGTTTTTCTCATCTGAAAATATAGATTTGGGATGTAAGGGCTTTTTGGACAGAATTAAGTGGACTAAAAGTAGCACTTAGTGTCATTTCTTATGCAGAGAAATTATTGTTCTTCCTCCCTTTCTGTTCTTATAGAGAACTGCATTGCCCATCCTAGTTTTCAATTAAATGTGACCAAATGGGTAAATAGCAAAGAATTGTGACACCAATGGAATTATTTTTTAGGCTTGATCCACTAAAAAGTCTTACAGCATTCTGCTGTGTTCTCCTCTCTTTCTCCCCTTTCTCTTTCCAGCTGACTGAGATGACAATCTAAGAGGTTTCTTTTTTCTTTTTTTTTAGAAGATGACAAAGCCCTTGGTAGTCAGTTTCTTCTGTTTCTCTCAACATTTTTTGAGAAGGACCACACCTCAGATCAGGAACACTCAGCTTAGATCAGTAAGTGAACAAGAAAAAAAGTACCTTGAATATGCGTTTAAGTCATCCTACAACCTGGGGTCTATGTGTCATAGCATTGCCTAATAAATATATTTATGAGAGACTCATCCAACAAAAAAAGGACATGTTCAGATGAAAACAAAAACAAAGATGACAATTTGGGATGAAGAATGAATAAAACTGGGAATGAAAACAGATCAAAAGGAGACCTCAACTGCCAAACAATAAAGACTGCATTCATAAAAAGTAAGAGAAAAATGAAAATCTGGACTCTAGACTAGACCAAGATGACTTCCCCGATGACTCAACAGTAAAGAATCCACCTGCAATACCAGATGATGCAGGAGATGTGTGTTCAATCCCTGCATCAGGAAGATACCCTGGAGAAGGAACTGGCAACCCACTCCAGTATTCTTGCCTGGAAAATCCCAAGGACAGAAGAGCCTTGTGGGCTACAGTCCATGGGGTTGCAAAGAGTTGGACATGACTGATAGACTAAGCATGTATGCACACGCTAGACAAGACAGAAGTGGAATAATGGTAGATACTTGTTGACATTCAATAGCACCTTGTATTTTAAGGTCTCCCTATGTATCCTCCTCTCTTAAACTAAGTTTCTTATTTAACCACTGGATATGCCAGTGGTCCCTTCCCTGGTGGTCCAGAGGTTAAGACTTCATGCTTCCAATGAAAGGAACGTGGGTTTGATCCCTGGTTGGGGAAGTAAGATCTGCATACTGGGCAGTATGACCACCCCCGCCAAAAAAAAAAAAAAAAATTGGCTACCCTGGTGGCTCAGTGGTAAAGAATCTGCCTATGCAGGAGACATGGTTCAATCTCTCATTTGGGAAGATACCCTAGAGAAGGAACTAGCAACCCACTCCAGTATTGTTGCCTGGAAAATCCCAAGGACAGATGAGTCTGGTGGGCTACATTCCATGGAGTCACAGAAGAGTCAGACATGGCTTAATGACTAAACAACAACAAATGCCAGTCCACTGGATACCAAAGGGGGGAAAAAATGTAGGTAAATATACCTGGGGCTATACTTAGTTGCTAAGTATCAACTTAGTCACCAGTACTAAAAGATACGAAACTGAATTAGAAATATACAATGTCCTTTGTTTCTGAAAGAAAATATGTGTCTTCATTCATGGTTTAAATTTAAGAACTTAGATATTCCATTAATTTTCCTTAGATAAACACATATTCATATGAGACAAAGATAACGTACACTTACTTTCCACATGTATCACTTAAATATAGATTTAACTAAATTAAAGAAACTTTTAACAAAGGCAAAATATCAAACCAAAAATGATTGGAAAGAGATTTAGTGAAGAAAAAAGTTCAGTTAACACTATGAAATTTCTCTTTTTCCTTATGAATATACGTGCTTTACTTGCACAGGTTTAAAACTGGTCCAACTTGTTTTATGTTTCATAAATGCTTTGGTTAGGAATGATCCTGCTAACCTCAACTTCATTCTCTCACCATGATATTTCCACTTGCCTCCAATACTGTCAGAGGTGCACAGATCCTTTTATCAATATATTTTACACATATACCAAAAAATAAAATGCAATACTATACCAACTTGTAAAGGTTTAGTGCATTCACTACCCCTTTGCTGAAAAACTGCACCTTTCTTGATTTTTGACATTCTGGTTCAACTTGGAAAGAAATTGAACTAGTTCTTTCTGATCATTGACAAAACACTCTTAGGAAAGATCAAAATCCCTTCTTCAGCTCATTATAGATCCACTATTCAGATAGATGGAACATGAAGAAAGAGATATTTCATTTTGGAGGAAAAAAATGCTTTTAGGACATAATTCTATCAGCATGGCATAAATTTCTGACCCGTTCTCCAATTCTTTTGAATATTTACTGGACAAGGAAGAGGCTTTTTTTATTCTTTTGTTCATTCTCATCTACCTCTCTTCTTCATTTTCCCCAAACATTTCCTTCAAAATACGTAATTTTAAAAGCATGTAACATCTACATGTTAATCCAAACCTGAGGCCAGACTAAAAATATAAGTATGAAAAATTCAAGCAGATATATATTTTACTCAAATAACTTACAGTGCTTTATAAACCATGTTTTTTAAAAATAAGCTATAAAGTTATAATCTTTATAAGCTATGTTTCCCCTAGCCAGACAACATAAAAATACTAAATTCTAGAATATCCCTCGAGAATATTTTCAGCTCATTCAAACTTAAGGTAGTTAAAACATATTCTGCTAATGCATCCATATAAGCATTAATTTTTACCTCACTTCTCGAAAGAACAATATAGATTGATTCATGGACTGACCAATGAGTTTAAGAAGTTCAGGAAGTGCTATTATTCTAACATGATAATTATTTAATGTTACTGAACCAATGAACTGTAATCTATGCTTCACTGAACAAAATGCTTAGGGTCTAATTTAGATTGATAAAGTGCTTACTTTCAGGGCTCACACACCTTCACTAGAAGAATTATTGTTTTCTAATTCATAAAAATCACAGGACTGTCTTACTCTGTATGAGAAAAGGGTTAGCAGAGCCATAGACTAACATACTGTAAATGACATCTATAATGGAGCGTATTTATCACAGACCTGAAGTCCAAATAGTACTTTACTTCATTGCACAATTAAGAACACTGTATCCCTGCCCTTGCTATGCAACAGATTATCAAAGTGTATGAAAAAACATGCCTAGATTTAGAGGAGTGGAAAGCCATTTACTGGTTTTGAATGAGAGTATCAACAAGAAAGGAATAATATCATTTAGTGGAAAATAAAGAATTAGAAAAGATACTCCAGATATGTTTCCCATTATCTGCCATACTCTTGCTACTTTTACCTGGCTGTGATTTTCACATATTTCTAGAACAACAATCATAAAGCAGTGTTCATGTTTCATCTTGCTACTGTATAAAATTATTATATTTGGAGCTTCAGTTTTAGTGGTTGTACAACAGTGTGATGATAACTTGAAAGCTTAGCCTCTTTTCCAAATAAGCACGTAACATTGGGTTTTCATCTAGCAGTGACATTAGAGATTGTGCAGTTTTATTTTGTCATATTCCAAACGAGAACACTCAGGCCTCCAGAGGTGCAGTGATTGCCACCATGGCACAACTAGTTACTGGGAGAGCTGGCTGAGGCCCGAGTTTCCAGCTTCCCAGTCCAGTAGCCCCTTTCTACAACATCCCATTGAAAGAGGCTGTAGAAAAGCTCTTTTTCATGAATCACCTATAAATTTCCAGTGAGCGAGTACTTTTCATTTGAACTCATATTTTTAATTGAGCCATCAATATTTTATGTTGTAACAGCAAAATATCAAACAAAGCTAATTGCTCCTTTTTTTTTTTTTTTACTTATAGGATAAAAGCAAATAAAACCAAGCATTGTTGTCTACTAAAATGAAATAAAGAAGCAGTTCTTAGTAACATGTGAAATATCAAATTTATATATAAAATATCTAGAAGAAAAGATTAAGCACACAACATATATCATTGTCCTAGTAAAGTATTTTTACACAACTTTTATAATAATCAGTGGTATAACAGTATTATCTGGACCAGAAAAATAGTTTATATGTATATATATACACATTCAAACACATATATAATCATACACATATACATGGAAACTGGAAGATTATTTACTAAATAAATAACAGACGGTATGGACCTAACAGAAGCAGAAGATATTAAGAAGAGGTGGCAAGAATACACAGAAGGACTGTACAAAAAAGATCTTCAAGACAAGATAATCATGATGGTGTGGTCACTCATCTAGAGCCAGACATCCTGGAATGTGAAGTCAAGTGGGCCTTAGAAAGCATCACTACGAACAAAGCTAGTGGAGGTGATGGAATTCCAGTTGAGCTATTTCAAATCCTGAAAGATGATGCTGTGAAAGTGCTGCACTCAATATGCCAGCAAATTTGGAAAACTCAGCAGTGGCCACAGGACTGGAAAAGATCAGTTTTCATTCCAATCCCAAAGAAAGGCACTCATCTCACACACTAGTAAAGTAATGCTCAAAATTCTCCAAGCCAGGCTTCAGCAATACCTGAACCGTGAACTTCCAGATGTTCAAGCTGGTTTTAGAAAAGGCAGAGGAACCAGAGATCAAATTGCCAACATCCGCTGGATCATGGAAAAAGCAAGAGAGTTCCAGAAAAACATCTATTTCTGTTTTAATAACTATGCCAAAGCCTTTGACTATGTGGATCACAATAAACTGTGGAAAATTCTGAAAGAGGTGGGAATACCAGACCACTTGACCTGCCTCTTGAGAAATCTGTATGCAGGTCAGGAAGCAACAGTTAGAACTGCACATGGAACAACAGACTGGTTCCAAATAAGAAAGGGAGTACGTCAAGGCTGTATATTGTCACCCTGCTTATTTAACTTCTATGCAGAGTACATCATGAGAAACACTGGGCTGGAAGAAGCACAAGCTGGAATCAAGATTGCCGGGAGAAATCAATAACCTCAAATGTGCAAGTGACACCATCCTTATGGCAGAAAGTGAAGAGGAACTAAAAAGCCTCTTGATGAAAGTGAAAGAGGAGCGTGAAAAAGTTGGCTTAAAGCTCAACATTCAGAAAACTGAGATCATGGCATCTGGTCCCATTACTTCATGGGAAATAGATGGGGAAACAGTGGAAGCAGTGTCAGACTTTATTTTTGGGGGCTCCAAAATCACTTCAGATGGTGACTGCAGCCATGAAATTAAAAGACGCTTACTCCTTGGAAGAAAAGTTATGACCAACCTAGATAGCATATTCAAAAGCAGCGACATTACTTTGCCAACAAAGGTCTGTCTATTCAAGGTTATGGTTTTTCCTGTGGTCATGTATGGATGTGAGAGTTGGACTGTGAAGAAGGCTGAACACCGAAGAATTGATGCTTTTGAATTGTGGTGTTGGAGAAGACTCTTGAGAGTCCCTTGGACTGCAAGGAGATCCAAACAGTCCATTCTGAAGGAGATCAGCCCTGGGCTTTCTTTGGAAGAATGATGCTAATGCTGAAACTCCAGTACTTTGGCCACTTCATGTGAATGGTTGACTCCTTGGAAAAGATTCTGATGCTGGGAGGGATTGGGGGCAGGAGGAGAAGGGGACGACAGAGGATGAGATGGCTGGACGGCATCACTGACTTGATGGATGTGAGTCTGAGTGAACTCTGGGAGTTGATGATGGACAGGGAGGCCTGGCATGCTGCAGTTCATGGGGTCGCAAAGAGTCGGACATGACTGTGTGACTGAACTGAACTCAATATAGAATATACTATATATGTGTTTATAAATAACCTCTTAGTTTCCATAGCAAGTAGATATCTAGAAATAGTTTTCAATCTAGGAACTAAGATTATTTTAAAATGTGCATGTTAAAATTTATAGTGATTGTTTTGGTATATATTAACAACTTGGCCAAGAAGTTCGGCTAAATACTGGTTGCTCCAAGTTAGGAAAAGAAAAGAAAAAAGAAGAAGAAAAGCCACAAACACAATTTTTCTCTTGTGACCTTGAATGAAACCAGTTATTATGGCATATTAGTCAAATACTAAACAGCTAGCATCCTATGTTTCACTTCTCAATAATGAGGATTTAAGGGTTCAAATGACATATTAAATAGATTTATTTACCTCAGTGATAATATATATCCATATTACCTGAAAACCACTTGTTAATGAGCTATCTCATGGTAAATGAATAAGTATAAATTTTAGTTGATGAATAATCATAGAAGCTATACAAGAAAGAAGCACTGAAAACAACAAAAAAAGATTCATGATCCTCTGGATAATAATAAATTATGATCAATGTAATAAAAATGTAAGACTTTACACCCTGCATTACATAAAACTATTTTTAATAAAAAAAAACTAAAAGTGAAAGACTAGAAAATATATATCAGTTTAGGATTCTAAAAATAACATCTGTTTTGACCCCTTTTAAAACCATACAGATCTACTACCAACGTCTTGTATGTTTTATTTTTGGTTAGACTTCTGGAGGCAACAGGAATAAAAAGGGAAAGGTAAGTGGGACTATCTTCTAATTTGTTTTGAAATGAGGCCAGAGGCTTTTCTGTGAATGCAAGTGTTAAAACTGTTTTTTGTAATGCCACTTTCAAGTTTGGGGGAAAGTGGAAGTGCTATAAGGTCACGTTGTAAGTTGCCCCTTTCTCCTGGATGAAATGACATCTGCGACAGAGAAGATTACACATCAGTTGATGAAATAAAAGGTCATCATAGTCCCACCAGCTGCAACAAATTTATTGACAGAAAACTAATATTGTGGCTACTTTGAAACTGTTATTCCTCCTCATCAATAAAAATAGGCATGGGTGCATCTTAGTATACAATTAAGCATATGATTTCAAGCTAGATCATGATTTTACATTTTGAAACCTCTCTTGCTTAAGCAGACTTTAATCTTTTCACTAAGTACTTTTGAAGCAGCCATCCAGGTTATTTATACATTGAAAGCAGTGCCCTACTGGCTCATGCTCAGCATTAACACAGTCAGCCATTAAGAAGTTAAGAGTACATCAAGATGAATCAGACAATATATTTAAATCATTAGATTAAATTTAAAGGTGGCCACTAACAGAAGTAAATATGATACTTAGTGAATTTTCACTTTAAGGTTCATACTTTGTTACTAACAGTAAAACATTTGATACATATTTATTGGTGTAGAGGGTTGAATTTCCAAGCAAGTAAAAAATATGATATGCTAAATATATTAATATTTATATAGAATGAATATTCACATAAATATGTATTAAATCGATTGGCTGCTCCGTATTCTCTAAGAATTGCTAATCTGCAGCAAAAATGACGGGAAAAAAGGAACACATTTAAATGTAATACGTAAAGAAAGTATGGAGTAGATTTTAACACATAAAGATATTACCAAACTGAATGAAGCAGAAACCGAAATTTATATAAAATCTTGCTGGCACAGCTGAATTCAACTTCTTTCATCATACCAAAAATTAATTACAGAACCACACACATACACAATGAATACTCAAGGTAAAACTAGACAGTGGGACTCATCAATATATCACAAGCATTTCAGGAAAACATCTATGAATTACTAGGTTAAGAAAACTGAACTGAGATAATTAATTGCTAGCTTCCAATCTTATGCAATTATAGGAGCAAACTTCTAGAATTACAAAACTGCAACTTCCAAAGAGTTTCTTTTCTCCCAGAGTACAGTGTTTGAGACACTGAATACTTAGTATCCATTCTTCTACTACAAGGCAACTCCCATTTCATGTCACAGAACACTACCAGAACCTAGCTACTTCATTCTTAGAGTAGTGCCTCTTCAACTGAAACATCCTAGAAATAGGGTGAATATACTCCCCAGTTTGCCTGGGATAATTCTAGTACATGTTGGTTCCCTGGCATGGATATTAATAGAGGCCTTTTCACTCTCAGACCTTCCTTTTTTGGACAATAACTTGTATGTTTACCATACCAACAACATATATGCTCTAGGTTCAATATTTATACAGCTGGTTAGATGGGGAATTGGTAGTTGCTTGCAAAATCAGGAAGGAAATCCTAAGATTTTAAAATAAATTAGACACAATTCAGAAATGTCCTTTATTATTTTGTACTATTAGTACATAATAGTACTTCCAACATTCAGAGTATCAAGCAAAAGGAAGATAAGAGTTGAAGAAGACAACATCTTAACCTAACAAGTCTAATGTATTAATACTTATATGTCAACTAGATACCATCAACTGGCTCAGGAACTGTATATATCTTTTCCCATCCTGTTTGGCTAAAAAGGATATTCATCCAATATTCATGCTGAAAGAAAATGGAATCAAAGGCAATCTGAGAACTCTAACGGAAAGCACAAAGCCCACATTGGATAAAATTTCCTTTTCATGAATGAATGAACAAAGCAAAAGCATAGATAGTGTCTTATCATGAATAATAACTCTTCCATAGATGAAAAATTTTAGCAACATATTCAATAGGAAACAAGGAAGATGGTCTCAAGGAAACAGAAGAATGATAAATAGAGTGATATGAAAAATCAAAACCATAAGATGAAAAGAAAATATATAAAATAAGAAAGAATTGCAAGGAAATTTTAAAAAGCAACTGAAGAACTAAAATCTGACTTAAAGGTAATCAACAGCATCTTAATACTAGAAACCAAATTAAAAGAATTAGAAAAAATAATCAAAAGCTTCCAAGAATGTAAAATAATGTGACAACTGAATTAAAATAGTGGGAAAGAAGATGAGAGACATGATGGATAAGTTTAGGACTCAACTTTTGGAAAAATCGGACAGTTAAGCATAATTGGGATGGTGAAAATTAAAATAAATCCTGAAGTAGAAATACAAATATCTGAAACTGATGTCTTTATCACCTCATAGGCAACATTAATGAACCCTCAATTAGTCAGATACCAGAAATGTTTAATATTTTAAGAATATATTTTAAAACTTTAGCATCATCCAACTGGGTAATTCTCAGAAGAGGAAGGAGGATTATGACTTATTTTCAGTAGTAATTGCCAGAAAACTAAAATATAACAGGTTTGTTTCAGAGAAAAATTTCATACACACTAATGAACCTCACTGAGTTTAGTAATATATCATTTCCTATATACCAGGACATATACCAAACAACCAAGAAGGAAACAGCTATGAAGAATTTAAGACTGAAATTTCTTTGTTAGAAAAAATATGACATTTTTTGTCAACTCAACAAAGTCCACCTCCCTAACATTAATAGAGAAACATAATAACAAAAGAGAATGAATCAGGTTAAGGTTTGGATGCCCTTTGCTAACAGTGCCATCTTCAGTAAATCATTTAACTTCTCTGACATTGGTTTATCCATTTATAAAGAGAATAATTATAATACCCTGTTTCACAGTTTTGTTGTGAGCATAAAAGGCGATAATTAATATGAAAGTGATTTTATAACACTTTTGTTATACAAATGTAAGGAACTATTATTAATCATTTCTGGGCTTGCAAATTGTTTAAGAGGAACAAGAGTCGTTTTCACATTCCTTTCTGGAAATGACCCTATTTGTGGTGCTTTGATACTTCTCTCAATGAATAAAGAATATGGAACCAAATAAGCATGTCACACAGGGAAACAATCCTCATTAAGTATTAAGTCTTTCAAATGTTAATTTTAGGTTTGGTTGTATAACAAGTACCTCTTGGTACTAAAGATTTGACTTTGAGCACAGATCATCTTGCTAAATTTTGTGTATACAAAGTTATTCCTTTTTGTTCCTATTAAGTTATAATCTAGCTGCTCAACAAATTCTTTATCTACTTTTTCCTTACACACAGCATGTTTATTCATGATGTCTTTCTATCTGTAGTTTCAAACTTCCTATCTTTTGATGACTCCATTTATTACTGATAATCATTAATACTTTTAAACTGATTACCTGAATTTTTCAAGCCTATTACTTATTATTTCATTTTAAATTATATTTCAGAATAGAATGGAATACTGTATAGTGTATCTCCAAACACTTTAATTTTCTTCTAGAAAAATGATGTTCACAAGCACTTTTAGTATATGAAAAATAAATAATTTAGCCAAAAAATACAAATTAGGCATAAAATTGGGATTGTATTTTTAACATAATGCAGAAAGAGGAAAAGAAACATGCTAACATAATGATTAGACAGTATATTAAAAAGCAAAGAAATCACTTTGCTGACAAAGATCCATATAGTCAAAGCTATGGTCTTTCCAGTAGTCATGTACAGATATGAGAGTTGGAGCATAAAAATGGCTGAGCACTGAAGAACAGATGCTTTCAAACTATGCTGCTGAAGGAGACTCTTGAGAGTCCCTTGGACAGCAAAGAGATCAATCCAGTCAATCCTAAAGGAAATCAATCCTGAATATTCATTGAAGGACCGATGCTGAAGCTGAAGCTCTAATACTTTGGTCACTTGATGAGAAGAGCCAATTCATTGGAAAAGCCCCTGATTCTGGGAAAGATTGATGGCAAAAGGAGAAAAGGGCAGCAGAGAATGAACTGATTAGCTAGCATCACCAACTCAATGGACATGAACTTGAACAAACTCTAGGAGATAGTGAAGGACAAGGAAGCCTGGTGTGCTGCAGTCCATGGGGTTTTAAAGAGTCAGACATGACTTAGCTACTGAAACAACAGTAACAACATAACGATAACAGATATCCCTAGATGATAAAATTGTTTTATTCTTTTGTTACTTCCCTCTATTTATATCAAAATTACATAATCATAGAATATGCTTATTAAAATATAATAAAGGAGGACAGAATTCTTGCAAGACAAGTCAGATAATGCATAGTAGAGAAAGGAAGGCAAAAGAGAATAATTGTGAAAAAGGGTGTAGTGACTAAGATCACCAAGAAATATCTGCAAAGATAGAGGTATGGACAGAGAAAACAAATGTAAAGCTCTTTGAAGAAAAGTTTTGGATAGAAACTGTTATTCTCCAGTCTGATGTGTAGATTATGAATTTATAGAAAGAAAGAAATGAGATCATGGTCAAGGACATGAGAGGAAAGGATAAGGAAAAGAGACAGGAACATGCACTCAATAACTAGGAAATGGAGGATACTAGTGAAGGCTTGGGGGAAAATGTGGAATGAGATAGGACTTGAAAGATGGGAGGACTTGAAACGGAGAAAAGGAGGTAGAAATGCAGCATGAGAAATATCTTGTTTGTGAAATTAGTGTTCATTCCAGTCAATAATGAGTGCTCAAGAAAAAATTTGGAGTGGTGTCAAAAAAGCAACAGTGGGGAAGATATATAACTGGTGCCAAACGGTGAAGGGCCTTCAGGGCATCTCTTTGTTAACAGGATTCTTTTTTCATTTGTCACAGACTTTCCTACCCATCTGCTTTATGAAGTGGGAGTTTCCTACTGGACTAGTTTATCTTCTTCCACCATCTACTACTTGTTCCTGGGTTCACTGGCACATGTAAAGGATTTCCAGTGTTAAAATTTTAAATTATACACTAGTTATTTGAACAATCTTTCCAACCCAAATCAAGATGCCTTCCTCCTTTCACTGTGTAATTCTTCAAAACCAAGGTTATTCACCGACAACTCCCTGTGTTAGTCGCTCAGCGGTGTCTGACTCTGCCACTTCATGGCCCACCAGATTCCTCTATCCATAGAATTCTCCAGGCAAGAATACTGTAGTGGATAGACATTCCCTTCTCCAGGGAATCTTCCCAATCCAAGGATTGAACCTGGGTCTCCTGCAGTGCAGATACTTTACCATCTGAGCTACCAGAGAAGCCCAGCATCACCCTATCTTAAAGTAAGCTAGGGAGAACAGATACTGATGGGCATCCCCCAGATCCTAGATCCCCTGGAGAAGGAAATGGCAATCTACTCCAGTATTCTTGCCTGGTGAATCCCATGGACAGAGGGGCCTGGTGGGCTATAGTCCATGGAGTCACAAAGAGTCGGATATGATTGAGTGATTAACACACACACCAGATTCCACATCACACCTGAGGCACTCGTTCCCCACCAACTGGATAACTGAGCAACTCTCAGCTGAGTCATTTGATTGGAATTGTCTTCAGTCAAAAGAAGCTAACTCACCAATGTCACACACACACACACACACCCCAACCACAAGCACATGAAGGACTACAAAAAGGACAACTTTTAAAAGTTGTCCTAGCTCTATACCCCTGGATGGATTGGCTGAGACTTGCTGTGACTGCATTTCAACTTTGACTTCTGGCCAATCCTGCTTCCTTTGCATGCAAATCTCTATCTCAGAGTCCTCTCAGAGTCCTTTCCTAGAGAATTCCACCAATGGGCAAATGTTATTTTTCCTTTCTACTAGGATATATAATTTAAATTCTTAGTGCATTGCTTTTATCTAACATTTAATTTATTTAACAACCATTCTCAGATTCTTATCTGGCCATATAGATTGCTGTCCATTGTTTGACTTACATTTTCGGTGATCATCATAAAGCCATTGAAGATTTTAAGTTCCTTGAGAGCAGAGTTCATAAGAATCAGAAACCTGATATGTTTGGAAGACAGTAAATTGATGTTGCTGAACTCATTATGCTGTTACTAACATAATGTCTTTTCTGCAAGATTTTATTTTATAGGATTCATAGAACTAATTGCTTTTACTTTGGTTGTGTTTCTACTAACACTTGGAGAAAAATTATATATATTTTGCCTTTTAAGGATATGGTAATTATTTTTTTAAGGAAAATATAAATATGTTTTAGAGTTTCTAGAAAATAAGTTCCCAGCCCTATTTATGCGCCAAACCAAAAGAACACAAAATGTCTAATTATGATAAAAATGTGTGGCTCAGTAAGGCAGAGTTTGGGAATGTGATAGTGGTGAGATGTGTTTTGCAAATGTTTCTGTAGATGATTCTTATTCCTACTTTTGCCCTGCTTTGTAAAGAATCAAGTTAAAATAATGGCCAAAGGCAAGAACTCTGATAATATAAAATATTGCCAGCAGGACTTGTGCATGATATAAATCAATTTTCTCTTAGGAAGTAGCAAGTCCATGTGGTACAAGAAAAAGATGATGAGCTAAAAATCATGTTAACAAATCTTAAAGACTATATACCTTTTACAGTTTTGCATTTTAGATCATGTGACTATATCACACATTTTAAAAATATTTTAAGAAATATGAATTTAATCACTACTAAATGCCTTCCAAAGAAATGCATATAAAACAGAAAATAATAAGATATGCCATGAAAATTTGTTTTAATATACTTTCTCTTAATGTATTACTTTTAAAATATTTCCAAAAAACTGTAAAGGGAACAAAATAACTCTATTAAGAACCATAAAATGTATCAGCTGCTTTGTGTAAATTATGTATAGAAAAAGCATATTTCCTTGTGCTGCTAATATTTTAGCACATCCCTGAATGAACACTGACTTCTGAATGCTTCATGTTCTTTTGTAATGAATTATGCAGTAGTTCCATATCAGAACTATGCTAAGGTGCTAAAGTTCATGTCAATGAATTGTTTGTGACTCATATACATGTAGTGGACACACAGTATTTTTCTTTTACATTTAAGTCCAACATTTTATGTAGGATAAATGCCACTGACACACAAATGGATAAACTGAAAAGCAACTGTTCTGATAAAATGAATTAAAAAAGAAGGAAAAGAAGAAGTAGGCATATTTTAAGGACACAGCTGGGAAAAATTTCAGAGAAACTTGCAGTGCAAGTTATGCCTGCAAATCTCATTAACAGTAATGGAATTTTGAACATAACTACTAGCACGTTGATTTGAACATTTTCCCAACATGTACATTTTATTTTTAGAAAAACATTTCTTTCGGAGCAGTGAGAGTTCAGAAAACTTTGTATTTCTCACAAATCTGACATTATATATGGATGATTCTTTTATAAAAAATGAAATTATAAAAAAACACTCTAGTATAAATCACAAAAGGTCTTTATAATATTTTATGAAATAGTAACACACTCAGAAAAGAAGTATTTGGGTCGCTTTCTCATAAATCTATATGTTATTTTTAAAGTCTTTATATTTACCATGAACATTTATTTACCACAAATCTTTTATTCTCATAGGAGATATTTATAATAGAGTTTAGAGAAAGTCCATGGGAAAAAGAGTTTGCAATTCTGCTGTTTAAAAACTAGAAAATAAACATCAAAGTAGAGGGAGGACACAATATTCCCAAGGCAATATATGTGGTAGAGACTGCTAATCATTTCTCAATATCTGCTTTCCCTTCTTCAGCTTTATCTCAGCATGTGACTCCTAGTATAAACACCATATTTTGGGATTCTCTTGCAGGTATAGATGTGCAGATATAGTCATGGCTAGTGGAATATAAGCAGAAGTGTTATGTGAACTTATGAATAAACAGAACACAAATCCTTCCACTTACCTATTTATCCCTTCCTTGATGCCACAATTAATTGCCATCTACAACAATAGAATAGAGACTAGAAAAATTCTAGAGATCAGTATTTCTAAATGTACATGTAAGAGTGATTATAATTGCTTATAAAATAGCATAAGTTACTTTATTGTGTTGTGTGGTATTATAGTATACTGTATTTCACCACAATCAAATGGTTTAAATTTTATGTTTATTCTTTTCTTCTTACTTGAATTTTAAATGGTTATACTTGAGGAAACTTGGGATAATGAAGAAGAGAGTTAGGCAGGAATGAACAACTGTAAAAGAGGAATTCAAACAGTGCCTTTATATTAAGATAAAAATTTCTAACAATAATGAAAAGATTAAAGTCGGAGCGTTTATTGTAATTGTTTCAATTGTTATTTTTTTTCTAAACTTAAAAAATAAAAATGAAATCAGCCTTGGTTTGAGTTTCAAGTCAAACCGCGACTGAGAATCTGTCCCAAATAGGCTGAGCTACATATTTAATAGTGTTCTTTATTTCTTATTATTAAAGTAAATTTAATTAGGTTTGAGTTTACCATGTATAAATGATTTATTTTAACTTTTGGGACCCACCTCTTCTCTACTCTTTTCATGCTCAGGATCATGCATTAAAATGATATTTATATATTTTCTCTCTTTTTTGGCAAAATAAAGAAACACATGGGCAAAATTTTCAACAGTCAAGCAAGAACGTTGAGACTTGCAGTGCACACAAAAAAATGAGGAACTAATGTGAGATTGACAAGTTAAATTGGCAACATAGTAGTCAAAGAGATTAATCCTAGGTGAGACTATTTCTACATTGAAAGTCTCACTCATATTTAGCAATGTTTATCTTTAAATTCAGTGAATTGTATACATAAACCTCTTTTTCAAATAAAACCAAACTAAATATTGAATCATCAGAGACACACACTGATAAGACATTCTGCTGGAAATAAAATGCATAAATAAATTTGCCTATGTTTTCAAATGAAACACATGATATTTTGAAGTACCTTACAGTCCAGATAATCATCAAAATAGTTCTCCACAAAGCACCTTTGACTAATCACAATAAACATTTAAATGCTTCCCTAAATGGGGGTGGGAAATGCTAGTCATGTTTCTTTCTGAGTTTATAATTACCATCAACAAATATTTTTTGAGTCTCCTCTGTGCATGGCAGTAGGGTAATAATGATCAGCTCACTGACCACCATCTAGATGTCCAATGCTAAATTAAGTTTCTCTGATTTATGTTCATTGCTTTATTTGTGCCCTGGCTCATCTGTTCTTACAAGCTGCTCTGTTGTACTCCTACCAGCAAATTATGTGACAGTATCAACCTGGCGCTAATTTACTGAACTCTGTGCTACCAAGAAAACACTCTTCAGTATATATATATCCTTGTCCATTATTGTTTTTCCACCTCCCTTTGTCTCTAAGTGAGTACTGCCAAGCCAGTAATATATTTGTAGTAATTAAAAAACAAATAAAGCAACTCAACTTTATACTTCTCCATCTGTTGGTTTGCAGTAGTTTACATCCTTCCCACACCCTGGTGAAATAAAACTTCCACTTACTAAATTCAGTTGGTCTAGGATAAAGCAAGCCTCTATTACCTAGAAATCCTTTTAAAACATAAATTTGAATAGTGTTAGTCATTCAGTTGTGTCTGACTCTTTCCAACTCCATGGACTGTAGCCTGCCAGGCTCCTCTGTCCATGGAATTCTCCAGGCAAAATTACTGGAGTGGGCAGCAATTCCCTTCTCCTGGATATCTTCCTGACCCAGGGATCAAACCTGGGTCTCCTGCATTGCAGACAGACTTTTTTTTACCATCTGAACCACCAAGGAAGCAATTTAAATAGGTCATTTACTAATTAAAAAATTAATCATTGAAAAAAACTGGCTTAAAACTCAACATTCAAAAAGCTAAAATCATAACATTTTGTCCCATCACTTCATGGCAAATAGAAGGGGAAAAAGTGGAAGAAGTGACAGATTTATTTTCTTGGCTCCAAAATCACCGTAGATGGTGACTGCAGTGACAAAATTAAAAGAGACTTGCTTCTTGGGAGGAAATCTATGACAAACCTAGAGAGCATATTAAAAAGCAAAGACATCACTTTTCTAACAAATGTCCGAATAGTCAGAGCTATGGCTTTTCTGCAAGTCATGTATGGATATGAGAGTTGGGCCATTACGATGGCTAAATGACCAATAATTGATGCTTTCAAGTTGTGATGCTGGAGAAGACTTTTGAGAGTCTCCTGGACAATGAGGAGATCAAACTCATCAATCCTAAAGGATATCAATCCTGAATATTGATTGGAATGGTTGGTGCTGAATCTAAAGCTCCAGTACTTTGGCTACCTGATGCGAAGAGACAAAAACTGTAAGAGTCCAATGACATAGTTAGATAGCATCACTGACTCAATGGACATGAGTTTGAGCAAACTCTGGGAGATAGTGAAGGACAGGAAAGCCTGGTGCACTGCAGTCCATAGGGTCACAAAGAGTATGACACAACTTAGAGATTGAACAACAATGATAACAATGGCTCATGAAGATTAAATTGAAAATCCTCCATCAGTATCTGAATGATCCTTCACTCTCCAGCCTCTTTTCCTTTCATTCTACTCTCTGTTCCATATACTTATGTCATTATATATATTAAAAAAAAATCAAAAGTCACCAGAATCTACAACACTATGACTCTTCCTAATGCATGTGTCTTCTTTAGCACTTTTCTTTGGCATTTGTCTCAACTTCTATCAGTCTTTCAAAGCTTACTCGTAGCTCCTCTTATTCAAGCACTTACTCCAGTCTATGAAAAAATGCCTCTACTTTTGTTTGTATAACATCCAATGACTATAAATCTCTAAAATGTATCACACTGTATTTGAATTATCCATTTAATTATCTATCTCATTGATCATATTATTTCATTCATAAAGTCAAAATCAAGGTCTTTGTGCCACTTCAACTTTAGTTCCTGAAACATATGGACTGTTTCTCTACTTTTATACTCCAATGACTTAGCACAATTTGCCTTTCATGTAGTAGCTGCTTAATTTAAAAAAAAAAATTGAATGCATGAGTACAGAAAAGGATGAAGAAATACAAATATACAAGTCAAAGTTTTATCTTTAGTTCCTTTCATATAATATTTCAAGTATATTATAAATATTAATCTTCTTCTAATTGTTGTTGTATTTAAGTCTAAGTACATGGCAAATTCTATTAGTGGAGATTATCATTTACTTAATATTTTATGAAGCCATAAATAGCTAATATTTAGCAATTTCCACTGAAGATAATCTTCCTCTCTTGAGCTCATATAACCCAAACATAAATCTATGATTTATCTGAAATGACATTTTTATTAAAACCATGATATCCTTCTCTTTCTAATGTGCAGGAGATTCAATTATATAAAGTTTTTCCATATTTTACACTTCCAACTTTTGGGAATAACCGTAAAAAAAGTTCTTAAAATCAGAGTTAAAGAATTTAAAAATAAAACAGAAATCCATTTTCTATCACAGGGAACTATTCAATAATGTTCAAATGGATCAAAATAACAGAAGACTAAAAAACTTTATAATCTATTTATGCTAAGACAATTTGAAAGAATAGCAACTATTTCACATTAGTCTGATGGTTTTCATATTTAATATAGTGTCTATATATCTGAAAAATAAATGTAAGACATAATGTCAAGATCAAAATATCAAGCAATTATCACATGACTCTTTTTTACAAATATCATACTTGGATAAATATAATATGAAATAGAATTATTGTGATCAATGTAGTTGAATAAATTATTCGTATGTCTATTCCACATGAAATGCTTTCAAAATTATGCATCTTGTAACAATCTTGTCATTTAGAAATTACTTTTTATATCTTATTGCCAAACCATAATGAATATAATTGCATACCTTGCTGTTTTTTACATTAAAAAATTCACTGAAATCTATTTTTAAAAGAACAAAATAAATACCCCAATTGTTACAAGTCATTAAATACATGTCATTTCAAAATAAGAAGTTGAAGGACTCATGGAAATATTCACCCTCCTATCTTTAGAGATCTAGAAGATTTTATCAAAATTAATCAGCTCCTTCATAAATCCTTAAAAACAAATTTATAAACAAGAAACATCACATGCTGAGTTGAAACATAAGTCTCAGTTTGTTCAATTATCATGCTAAATTAATAGTTCCTTTCAAAGACTGAGGGAAATTATTTTTCTAATTTTAAAGCAAAGCTTAAAATCAAAACATTAACTTCATCTTGCAGTTGAAGTGGCTACTTAGTAACACAAGTTTATTTCTGCAAAGACATTTCAAAATTTCTGGAAAGAAGACTGTTAGAAGCAATAAAACACACTTTTGTAGCTTTCTATAAAAATAACTGAGAGATATTTATTCTCAGTAATATTTAATGACTAACTCTAATACTCCAGGTTTTACTCTCTATTTCTTTAATTGCCTCAAGTTCTACATACTGCTCAGTGTCTTATTATTGCCTTCTTTTCTTCATTAAAAATGATGCTTCAGGGAAATATCTCCAAAAGACTTGCAGTGGACATTTACTAATTTCTGTTCTCCCTAGCATCCTTTACTTTCAGATACAGAAATTCATCAAAAAAGATAGGGGTTGGGAGTGTCAAAAGGCAATCATTTGTTTCTGATTCCTTCCAAAGCAAACAATCCTAATTCTTCTGAAGTGGTAGTTAGTTCTCGAGAAGACACATGGCCCAAAGTGGCCAAAATATGCCTTTAGTTCAGTTGCTATGTCGTGTCAAATGCTTTGAGGCCCCATGGACTGCAGCACACCTGGTTTCCATGTCTATCACTAACTCCTGAGGCTTGCTCAAATTCATGTCCATCGAGTTGGTGATGCCACCCAACCATCTCATCCTCTGTCATCCCCTTTTCCTCCTGCCTTCAAACTTTCCCAGCATCAGGGTCTTTTCAAATGAGTCAGTTCTTTGATCAGGTGGCCAAAGTATTGGAGCTTCAGCTTCAGCATCACTCCTTCCATTGAATATTCAGATTTTATTTCCTTTAGGATTGACTAGTTTGAGCTCCTTGCAGTCCAAGGGACTCTCAAGAGTCTTCTCCAACACCACAGTTCAAAAGCATCAATTCTTTGGTGCTCAGCTTTCTTTATGGTCCAACTCTCACATCCATACTTGACTACTGGTAAAACCATACTATATGGACCTTTGTGGATGAAGTAATGTCTCTGCTTTTTAATAGGCTGTCTAGGGTCCAAGGAGCAAGGGTCTTTTAATTTCATGGCTTCAGTCACCATCTGCAGTAATTTTGGAGCAAAAAACAAACAAACAAACAAAAACCTCTCGTTTTCATTGTTTCCCCATCTATTTGTCATGAAGTTATGGGCCCATATGACAAGATCTTCACTTTTGAATATTGAGTTTTAAGCCAGCTTTTTCACTCTCCTCTTTCACTCTCATCAAGAGGCTCTTTAATTCCTCTTTGCTTTCTGCCATGAGAGTGGTGTCATCTGCATATCTGAGGTTATTGTTTCTCTCAGAAATCTTGATTGCAGCTTGCACTTCATCCTGCCTGGAAATTCACATAATGTATTCTGCATAAAAGTTAAATAAGCAGGGTGACAATATACAGCCTTGACACACTCCTTTCCCTATTTGGAACCAGTTCGTTGTTCCATGTCCGATTCTATCTATTGCTTCTTGACCTGCATGCAGATTTCTCAGGAGGCAGCTAAGGTGGTTTGGTATCCCCACCTCTTTAAGAATTATCCAGTTTGTTGTGATCCACACAGTCAAAGACTTTAGTGTAGTCAATGAAGCAGAAGTAAATGTTTTCCTGTAATTATCTTGCTTTTTCTGTGATCCAACGGATGTTGGCAATTCAATCTCTGGTTCTTCTGCCTTTTCTAAATCCATCTTGAACACCTGGGGGTTCTCAGTTCATGAACTGTTGAAGCCTAACTTGGAGAATTTTGAACATTACTTTGGCAGCATGAGAGATAAGTGCAATTGTGTGTCAGTTTGAACATTCTTTGGCATTGCCTTTCTATGGGATTAGAACGAAAACTGACCTTTTCTAGTCCTATGGCCATTGCTGAGCCTTCCAAATTTACTGGCATATTGATTGCAGCACTTTCACAGCATCATCTTTTGGGACTTGAAATAACTCAGCTAGAATTATATCACCTCCACTAGCTGTGTTCATACTGATGCTTTCTAAGGCCCACTTGACTTTGCACTCTAGGATGTCTGGCTCTAGTTGTGTGATCACACCATCATGGTTATCTGGGTCATTAAGACCATTTTTGTATAGTTTTGTGTATTCTTGACACCTCTCTTTAATATCTTCTGCTTCTATTAGGTCCACACATAACAGCTTCTTTTCTTAATTGTGCCCATCTTTGCATGAAATGTTCCCTTGGTATCTCTAATTTTCTTGAAGAGAACTCTAGTCTTCCCCATTCTATTGTTTTCCCCTATTTCTTTACACTGATCACTGAGGAAGGCTTTTTTCTCTCTCCTTGCTGTTCTTTGGAGCTCTCCATTCAAATGAATGTATCTTTCCTTTTCTGCTTTACCTTTTGCTTCTCTTCTTTTCTCAGCTTTTTGTAAGTCCTCCTCAGGCGACCATTTTGCCTTTTTGCATTTCTTCTTCTCAGGGATAGTTTTGATCACTGCCTCCTGTACAATGTTAGTAACCTCTGTTCATGGCTCTTCAGGCACTCTGTCTATCAGATCTAACCCTGTGAATCTATTTGTTACTTCCACTGTATAATCATAAAGGATTTGATTTTGGTCATACCTAAATGGTCCAGTGGTTTTCCCTTCTTTCTTCTGCCTTCAGAGATTTATAGAAACACACAAAGAGAAGGAGGGAAGGAGGGAAGGTGTGTGGAAGATAAGGAAAAAGAGAGAGAAAGAGAGAGAGGAAAGAGTGCACGCACAGGCATGAATCTGATTTTATCTCATTTTGACTTTCTGACTTTGGGAAAGACAACCATGTAACCTGGAACTATAAGAATCTGTCATTCCCTACTATGGTCAGAGATCATCTAGCAATAAAGTGAAGTTAGCAAAAAGTAGAGCTAAAATTTGCCAAGAAAGAGATACAAGCCTTCCCTGATGGCTCACTGGTGAAGAATCTGCCTGACGATACAGGGGCCACAGCTTGATCTCTGATCCAGTAAAACCCCATGTGCAGGGGAGCAGCTCAGTCCACACACCACAACGGCTGAGCCTGTGCTTTAGACTCCAGGAGCCACAACTACCAGGCCAAGGACAGGCAGCTGCTGAAGTCCATACACCCAAAGAAGCCACCATAAGGAGAAGCCTGAACATGGTAACTAGACAGCAACCCCATCTCTCACAGCTAGAGATAACCCTGCACAGAAATGAAGAATGAAAACAGCCAAAAATAAAAATAAAATTATTAAAATGTTTTTTAAAAAGAGAGATACAATGATAACAGTATTATTTGAACACTTATGTGAACAGTTATGTCTAAAGCTAGGTTTAGCCTGGATTTTTTAGGCTTCTAAACCAATAAGTCCCTTCTTATGCTATGATATATATAAATATAGATAGATAGATAGGTAGATCTATATACAGATAGATATCTAGATCTCTCTCTCTCTCTCTCTCTCTCTCTATATATATCTATATATATATATATATATATACACACACACATATATATCGGGCTTCTAAACCAATAAGTCCCTTCTTATACTGTGGAAAAACAGACTGGTTCCAAATAGGAAAGGAGTATATCAAGGCTGTATATTGTCACTCTGCTTATTTAACTTCTATGAAGAGTACATCATGAGAAACCCTGGGCTGGAAGAAGCACAAGCTGGAATCAAGATTGCCAGGAGAAATATCAATAACCTCAGATATGCAGATAACATCACTCTTATGGCAGAAAATGAAGAGGAACTAAACTGCCGATTAATGAAAGTGAAAGAGGAGAGTGAAAAAGTTGGCTTAAAGCTCAACATTCAGATAACGAAGATCATGGCATCCGGCCCCATCACTTCATGGGAAATAGATGGGGAAACAGTGGAAACAGTGGATGACTTTATTTTGGGGGGCTCCAAAATCACTGCAGATGGTGACTGTAACCATGAAATTAAAAGACGCTTACTTCTTGGAAGAAAAGTTATGACCAACATAGATAGCATATTCAAAAGCAGAGACGTTACTTTGCCGACTAAGGTCTGTCTAGTCAAGGCTATGGTTTTTCCAGTAGTCATGTATGGATGTGAGAATTGGACTGTGAAGAAAGCTGATGCCGAAGAATTGATGCTTTTGCACTGTGGTGTTGGAGAAGACTCTTGAGAGTTCCTTGGACTGCAAGGAGATCCAACAAGTCCATTCTGAAGGAGATCAGCCCTGGATGTTCTTTGGAAGGAATGATGCTAAAGCTGAAACTCCAGTACTTTGCCACCTCATGTGAAGAGTTGACGCACTGGAAAAGACTCTGATGCTGGGAGGGATTGGGGGCAGGAGGAGAAGGGGACGACAGAGGATGAGATGGCTGGATGGCATCACTGACTCAATGGACGTAAGTCTGAATGGACTCTGGCAGTTGGTGATGGACATGGAAGCCTGGCGTGCTGTGGGTCAAGGGGTCACAAAGAGCTGGACACGACTGAGTGACTGAACTGAGCTGATAATATCATTTTTACAGTATAAAATAAATATAAATAACAAGTAATCTTATTAGCAAAATAATTCATAAAGTGAGAAACATGCATTAAATTTGTATATAACATAACCACGTTTATTTGAGTGTATTCCAATATCAAAGTTCAGCAATGCAAAACTGCAATTACTTTTGCACCAATTGATTTTTTTAAAGAATAAAACATCCAGGACTCTTTTCCTTTCCACGGGTGGGGCTATCTGGCTTTAGTGTTTGAAGTTCAGTTCAGTTCAGTTCAGTTCAGTCGCTCAGTCGTGTCCGACTCTTTGCGACCCCATAAATCACAGCACGCCAGGCCTCCCTGTCCATCACCAACGGCCAGAGTTCACTCAGACTCAAGTCCATCAAGTCAGCGATGCCATCCAGCCATCTCATCCTCTGTCTACCCTTCTCCTCCTGCCCCCAATCCCTCCCAGCATCACAGTCTTTTACAGTGAGTCAACTCTTCACATGAGGTGGCCAAAGTACTGGAGTTTCAGCTTTAGCATCATTCCTTCCAAAGAAAGCCCAGGGCTGATCTCCTTCAGAATGGACTGGTTGGATCTCCTTGTAGTCCAAGGGACTCTCAAGAGTCTTCTCCAACACCACAGGTCAAAAGCATCAATTCTTTGGCGCTCAGCCTTCTTCACAGTCCAACTCTCACATCAATACATGACCACTGGAAAAACCATAGCCTTGACTAGACAGACCTTAGTCAGCAAAGTAATGTCTCTGCTTTTGAATATGCTATCTAGGTTGGTCATAACTTTTCTTCCAAGGAGTAAGCGTCTTTTAATTTCATGGCTACAGTCACCATCTGCAGTGATTTTGGAGCCCCCCAAAATAAAGTCATCCACTGTTTCCACTGTTTCCCCATCTATTTCCCATGAAGTGATGGGGCCGGATGCCATGATCTTCGTTTTCTGAATGTTGAGCTGTAAGCTAACCTTTTCACTCTCCTCTTTCACTTTCATCAAGAGGCTTTTAGTTCCTCTTCACTTTCTGCCATAAGGGTGGTGTCATCTGCATATCTGAGGTTATTAATATTTCTCCCGGCAATCTTGATTCCAGCTTGTGTTTCTTCAAGCCCAGGGTTTCTCATGATGTACTCTGCATAGAAGTTAAATCAACAGGGTGACAATATACAGCCTTGACGTGCTCCTTTTCCTATTTGGAACCAGTCTGTTGTTCCATGTCCAGTTCTAACTGTTGCTTCCTGACCTGCATACAGATTTCTCAAGAGGCAGGTTAGGTGGTCTGGTATTCCCATCTCTTTCAGAATTTTCCACAGTTTATTGTGATTCACACAGTCAAAGGCTTTGGCATAGTCAAGAAAGCAGAAATAGATATTTTTCTGGAACTCTCTTGCTTTTTCCATGATCCAGCGGATGTTGGCAATTTGATCTCTGGTTCCTCTGCCTTTTCTAAAACCAGCTTGAACATCAGGAAGTTCATGGTTCATGTATTGCTGAAGCCTGGCTTAGATAATTCTGAGCATTACTTTAGTGTTTGAAGTTAGGTGGTTATACTGTAGAGTGGCTTACTAAACAGGAGGCAAAAGAATGGATGCTATCTTCCCAGGTAATTCTTTCCCTTTTCTCTTTCTGGATTCAAAAATTTAATATAGCAAGAACTCAAATCCCAAATATCAATAAACTTGGGAACAGCCTCAGGTACTTTGTTATCACAGAGGCACATCAGTCAGTCAGCATGTCAGTTAAGTCACTCAGTCATGTCCAACTCTTTGTGACCCGATGAATCGCAGCATGCCAGGCCTCCCTGTCCATTACCAACTCCCAAAGTTTACTCAAACTTATGTGCATCGAGTTGGCGGACATCATCCCCTCTGTCATCCCCTTCTCCTCCTGCCTCCATTCCCTTCCAGCATCAAGGTCTTTTCCAATAAGTCAACTCTTCTCATGAGGTGGCCAAAGTATTGAAGTTTCAGCTTTAGCATCAGTCCTTCCAATGAACACCCAGGAATGATCTTCTTTAAAATACACTGGTTGGAAACCCATAAACAGTATGAAAAGGCAAAATGATAGGATACTGAAAGAGGAACTCCCCAAGTCGGTAGGTGCCCAATATGCTACTGGAGATCAGTGGAGAAATAACTCCAGAAAGAATGAAGGGATGGAGCCAAAGCAAAAACAATACCCAGTTGTGGATGTGCTTGATGATAGGCGCAAGTTCCGATGCTATAAAGAACAATATTGCATAGGAATCTGGATGTTAGGGCCATGAATCAAGGCAAATTGCAAGTGGTCAAACAGGAGATGCCAAGAGTGAATGTCAACATTCTAGGAATCACTGAATTAAAATGGACTGGAATGGGTGAATTTAACTCAGAAGACCATGCTATCTACTACTGTGGGCAGGAATCCCTCAGAAGAAATGGAGTAGCCATCATGGTCAATGAAAGAGTCTGAAATGCAGTACTTGGATGCAGTCTCAAAAATGACAGAATGATCTCTGTTCGTTTCCAAGTCAAACCATTCAATATCACAGTAATCCAAGTCTATGCCCTAACCAGTAATGCTGAAGAAGCTGAAGTTGAACGGTTATATGAAGACCTACAAGACCTTTTAGAACTAACACCCAAAAAAGATGTCCTTTTCATTATAGGGAACTGGAATGCAAAAGTAGGAAGTCAAGAAGCACCTAGGGTAACAGGCAAATTTGGCCTTGGAATACAGAATGAAGCAAGGCAAAGACTAATAGAGTTTTGCCAAGAGAATGCACTGGTCATAGCAAACACCGTCTTCCAACAACACAAGAGAAGACTCTACACATGGACATCACCAGATTGTCAACATCGAAATCAGATTGATTATATTCTTTGCAGCCAAAGATGGAGAAGCTCTATACAGTCAGCAAAAACAAGACTGGGAGCTGACTGTGGCTCAGATCATGAACTTATTGCCAAATTCAGACTTAAATTGAAGAAAGTAGGGAAAACCACTAGGCCATTCAGGTATGACCTAAATCAAATCCCTTATACAGTGGAAGTGAGAAATACATTTAATGGACTATATTTGATAGATAGAGTGCCTGATGAACTGTGGACTGAAGTTCGTGACATAGTACAGGAGACAGGGAGCAAGTCCATCCCCATGGAAAAGAAATACAGCGCCACATACACACATTCAAAGAGGAAGAGGGATTAAATTTTCCCTGTGAGAGATCCACACCTAGATCTTTAGCCCACATTCTACCCTTATCCTGTTTCTTCCCTGGGAGGCTGGCTTACAGGTTGGGCTTTTAGGCTCCGGCTTCTATTTAAGTTAGACAAATACTGGACCTTTCCAGGAAATCAGAGCAAAGAAAGGAGAGAGAGGTCAGAATCTCACTTCCTATAGAGTCATATCCAGCTAGTTCTCACCTTTAAAGGTGGACCTCCCTGTATTGTTTCTTTCTTATCTTGGAAATTATTATCTTCTCTAGTTCACTTTAAGACTGAAGGTTGATAACAAATTTCCTGTTACCAACCATGGGGTAGTACAAAGGCCCTTATGATTTTGCAACACACTGTACACTCCTCTGTTAACAGACTGACAGATATAAAGAAAAAGCTTGTGGTTACCAGTGGGGAGGGTGTTGGGTGGGATCAAGATAGAGATAGAGGATTAAGAGATACAAACTACTATGTATAAAATAAATAAGCTACAAGGATGTATTGTATAATAAAGGAAATAGAGCCAATATTTTATAATAACTATAAATAGAGTATAAACTTTAAAAACAGAGTCATTATGTTATCCACCTGACATATGTAACATTGTGCCTCTAATTATTGTTTTTGTTGTTTAGTCACTAAGTCATGTACGACTCTTTCGTGACCCCATGGGCTGTAGACAACCAGGCTCCTCTATCCATGGGATTTCTCAAGCAAGAATACTGGAGAGGGTTACCATTTCTTTCTCTAGGGGATCTTCCTGACCCAGGAATTGAACCAGCATCTCCTGCATTGGCAAGCAAATTCTTTACCACTGAGCCACTGAGGAAGCCCATATCCAACTATACCTCAATTAAAAAAAAAAAAAAATAGAAAAGTTACTGTGGGCTTCCCTAATAGCTCAGTTGAAAAGAATCCTCCTGCAATGCAGGAAGTGCCAGCTCCATTCCTGAGTCAGGAAGATCTGCTGAAGAAGAGATAGGCTATCCACCCCAGGATTCTTGGGCTTCCCTTGTGGCTCAGCTGGTAAAGAATCTGCCTGCAGTGCAGAAGACCTGGGTTTCATCCCTAGGTTGGGAAGATTCCCTGGAGATAGGAAAGGCTGCCCACTCCAGTATTCTGGCCTGGAGAATTCCATGGGGTCACAAAGAGTTGAACACAAATGAGCAATATTCATACTCACACACTGGGATAGCAGTTCTTGTAAAGGCTCTACATGTTTACCAAATAACCTCATTTCGTGCTAATTTTGAACTCTGATAGAAATCACCTGACACAAACTTATGGATAGAACACTAAAAGTAGAAATTAACATGGACTCAATCATAAGCGTATGACGAGAATTGCAAGGGATGGTTATCAGTTCTTTGAAAGTGGCTTTAAGAAATATATTAAGTGATTTTGAAAGCTTCTCAGTCGTGTCCAACTCTTTGCAACCCCATGGATTGTATAGCCCATGAAATTCTTCAGGCCAGAATACTGAAGTGGGTAGCATCTCCCTTCTCCAGGGGATCTTCCTAACCTGGGGATCGAACCCAGGTCTCCTCCATTGCAGATGGATTCTTTACCAGCTGAACCACAAAGGAAGCCCATATTAAGTGATTACCTTGTGCAAATTATGAATAAGAGATATTTTAGACATGCACTAAAATTTCCAGTGTTAGGATCAAATCAAAACGTTTTGTAATATCTTAAATGACTTGGATAAATGTGAAGCTGTGCTCTAAGAAAATCATGCTAGGTGACTCAGGTAGCTTCAGTGACAACAAGACTCTAACATCAAAGATAAATTATACTGGAGAACTTTGACTAAAACATCTTTGAACTATAAGAATTATACATAAAGTACTATTTATTAATGGACTTTAAAAATATACTAATTTATATATATGGATTCTTGCACAGATAAGTAACTACTACAAGAATATATCTAACCATGACAAGAATATCTTTAAGAGATTAACGTTAAAAATACTGAAACATTTGAAAACTACTTTCTTTTGGAAAAATGAAGCTCAGTTTACAACTGGCTCACTTTATGATCAGGCATATTTCATCCTTTTCCTCCCCAGACATGCTCCTTCCCTGAGTTTTAGGTTCATTGACTAGTGACAGGATTAGGGTTAGATGTTAGGGCCAGGGGTTTTAAAGTGAGGGTGAAATTTAGATGCCTTTTCACACTCACTGCCACTACTCCCTTCTTGCCTCAGCTGTGGAGTTTCTTAGTTCTGACTGAATCTGCATAGTTTACCTTTTCAAATTTAATCTTTCTCAAGAATTCTTAATTACTTTTAAAAAAGATATATTGCCCTTATTTTAGTTAATATTGAATTTCTCTCTTTTTTTGAACTCCAGATTCAATATTTATATCTAATTTTGTAATAAGTCTTCTGAGAAAGAGAGTTGTAAATGTTTACATGTCATGAATCAACTTTATACTCAGCTTATTAAATTATGAGTTGTTTGAAGTTTAATGTTTGTTCTCCTATAGATAATCATGCTGATAGCATGGGGGAAAAGTTGCTTAGTAGATTAGGAGATAAAATAATCGTCCAATTTTTTTTTTCTCTTAGTGTCACAGCAACATCAGAGCAGTGTCCAAAACTCTAATTATCTTGCACCACTGCATTTGACATTTTTTCAACCTTAAAATAGGTTAATAAAACTTTAAAATAGGCTTAATAAAATAGATTTATTAAACTATAAAACTGTTCAGCTGAAAGATCTAGTTCTTTTTACCACCAGAAAAAGAAATAATAAAAATGTTTCTCATTCTATTTTTCATATGTATTACAAGTATATTTTAAGAACATAAAAATTGAATATTGAATACATTTGCCATAATGCCTAATGCTGTAACTCAAAGTAATCTTCAGTGAATTACAAAATGTTTCAAATGTGGCAAGAAATCAAGAGGAAGAGTGTTTCAGAGAACTCTGCTCAATATTCTGTAGCAACTTAATTGGGTAAGGGATTTGAAAAATAACAGATATGTGTATATGTATGGGACTTCCCTGTAGCTCATATGGTAAAGAACCTGCCTCCAGTGCAGGAGACATGGCCTGCAATGCGTATGTATACCTGAATCACTTTGTTGTATATCTGAAGCTACACAACACTGTTATACTCCAACATAAAATAAACAGTTTAAAAACAAAACAAAACCCCCCAAAATTAGCATAGAATGGTGATACAAATAACACTCCAAATAGAAAAAATGAAGGAAAAAAAAAAAAAAGAGGAAGAGTGTATGTTTAGTCTGTATCCTCTAACAATTTAGCTTTATTCCCAGGTTTACATGTGCAGGATTAAAGACAGAAGGACAAGTAGAAAATTTTAGAAAGGTTAGGGGATGACCTCACAAAATTAAGTAGCAGAGAAGATGGCACTTATGTTTCAGAAAACACTAACCCCAGGAGTCAGAAAGAACTCACTCAATATGAAAACACATCCCGAAATACATGGAGTTAGCAAGAAAATCATTGGACATTTTCAGCAAAATGAAAATGTATGATTAAGGTTGAACTTTGATATTAAAAGGAAGAGAACACAAAAAGTGTCATAAGAGAGTTCAACAAATTTCTCAGAATATAGTTTATTTTTAATTTTTTTAATTTTTTAATTTTTTATTTTACTTTACAATTCTGTATTGGTTTTGCCATACATTGACATGAATCCACCACGGGTGTAAAGTGCTTACAATCGTATCTAATAGAGGATGACAAGAGTAGTGTGTGGAGAAAAAAAAAAAATCACGTTAAAGAAACAGGTTTGCAATTCACTCCTGATCATTAATAAATAGAAAACAGAACAGTTAGATATTAAAACAAATACCATAAATAGAACAAACGAATATTAACAACAGCAGTAAAAATCTGATATCAAATGTATCTTCAAATCCTTCTAACTATACAAACAGAAATAATTTAAGTATAAGTAACTGTTTGCATTTGGAACTGAAAAAAATGGAATGATGGAATCATGATACATTTACTTTATTTTAATCCCAACTAGATTTCTGAACATCTGCATATAAAAACATTCTGAGTTTAACGATAGTGGCTTTGTGCCTTCTTTCCGGTGCATCATACAGAAATACACAAAATGTGTCTATTCTTTTACTTACTGCATGTACTTCCCTGCCAACATTTTTTTTAATGTCATTTTCTACAAAGTGTTCTAAGATGCAGATATATCTTAAATTGTGTCTTATTTTAGAGCAGGTAATACTCTTTCTCAGGTTGGCAATTTATTAACAAAATTG
Source organism: Oryx dammah (assembly GCF_014754425.2). NCBI lineage: Eukaryota > Metazoa > Chordata > Mammalia > Artiodactyla > Bovidae > Oryx > Oryx dammah. Next base: position 122,734,558 of record NW_024070186.1, read on the forward strand.
ATCTGCACTTCATTAAAACATTTAATAATAGGAAGATAAGTAGGAAAAATAAATAGGTTATACTCAGAAAGTGGAGATATGAGAAGAACAATTATCATGCAAATTATTTTCGTAATAATGAAGCTCATAGCAATTCTCTTTCTTCTATGGTTGTAATAAAGATAAAATGAGATAATAGCTGAAAGTGGTTAGGAAAGCATCTGCACGTAGTAAGTGTTCAGTAAGGGTTAGCTATTATTGTTTTCATTATTGATACTTTTAGCCTTATACTTATAGCACATTTTATGCTTGAATTTATTTATGTGTGCTGCTTGAATATCCTCATAAGTCATTTATTCTGAAGACATACAGTGAATACTTAGGGATTACTAGGCACTGCATTAGAGTCTAGTAGCATTTATTGCAGTTTTTGAAGCTAAAGGAACATATAGAGGAATCAATTGTGGTAAGTGTTATGAGAGAGGAAGGACAGGGGATCCTGAGACTGCATAAAATAAAGCCACCCAATTGGGAAGGACTTGAGATGCTAAAAATTCTCCAAGCCAGGCTTCAGCAATATGTGAACCGTGAACTTCCAGATGTTCAAGCTGGTTTTAGAAAAGGCAGAGGAACCAGAGATCAAATTGCCAACATCCGCTGGATCATCAAAAAAGCAAGAGAGTTCTCAGAAAAACATCTATTTCTGCTTTATTGACTATGCCAAAGCCTTTGACTGTGTGGATCACAATAAACTGGAAAATTCTGAAAGAGATGGGAATACCAGACCACCTGAACTGCCTCTTGAGAAACCTATATGCAGGTCAGGAAGCAACAGTTAGAAAACAGACTGGTTCCAAATAGGAAAAGGAGTCCATCAAGGCTGTATATTGTCACCCTGCTTATTTAACTTATATGCGGAGTATATCATGAGAAACTCTGGGCTGGAGGAAGCACAAACTAAAATCAAGATTTCTGGGAGAAATACCAATAACCTCAGATATGCAGATGACACCACCCTTATGGCAGAAAATGAAGACAAACTAAAAAGTTTCTTGATGAAAGTGAAAGTGGAGAGTGAAAAAGTTGGCTTAAAGATCAACATTCAGAAAACGAAGATTATGGCATCTGGTCCCATCACTCCATGGGAAATAGATGGGGAAACAGTGGAAACAGTGGATGACTTTATTTTTCTGGACTCCAAAATCACTGCAGATGGAGACTGCAGCCATGAAATTAAAAGACGCTTACTCCTTGGAAGAAAAGTTATGACCAACCTAGATAGCATATTCAAAAGCAGAGACATTACTTTGCCGACTAAGGTCCATCTAGTCAAGGCTATGGTTTTTCCTGTGGTCATGTATGGATGTGAGAGTTGGACTGCAAAGAAGGCTGTGCACCGAAGAATTGATGCTTTTGACCTGTGGTGTTGGAGAAGACTCTTGAGAGTCCCTTGGACTACAAGGAGATCCAACCAGTCCATTCTGAAGGAGATCAGCCCTGGGTGTTCTTTGGAAGGAATGATGCTAAAGCTGAAACTCCAGTACTTTGGCCACCTCATGCGAAGAGTTGACTCATTGGAAAAGACTGTGATGCTGGGAGGGATTGGGGGCAGGAGGAGAAGGGGACGACAGAGGATGAGATGGCTGGATGGCATCACTGACTCGATGAACGCGAGTCTGAGTGAACTCCGGGAGTTGGTGATGAACAGGGAGGCCTGGCGTGCTGCAATTCACGGGGTTGCAAAGAGTCGGACACGACTGAGAGACTGGACTGAACTGAACTGAGGACAGTGCTGAAAGGCTGAGTAAACCAGCCAGAGAAGGTTTTTCAGATCACGTAAAACTGAGCCATATGTAGTATGCCTAACACAATCTCTCTTTCTCCTAGTCTCCTCATCCCATTTGCATCTATAGCCCTGATGTTATTAGACTCAGATAAGTGAGTATTCAGCTGGAGTAGATACAGACAGAGTTCCTGCACAAACACAGATACCCATCAGAAACCTGGGTAGAAAAATAAATTGACTAGAAAGAAGAGACAAGGACAATTTAAGCTATTTTGCCTGCTTCATTTCTTTTGGCAGTGCTGTGTGCCTATTTTTTTTTAATGGCTGTCTAGACATAAATGAGATAAAGTTGATTAAAAGAAGAATACAATGAACTTTTCCATGCTCTTATTTTAAAACCTAACAATATTGAGACCTATTAAGGACAGTATGACAAGAGAAAGGCTTTGAAGTGTAGAAGAGGAATGTTCCTGAAGAGTTTTATAGAGAAAAAAAAAATCTCTAAAGAGTTTCATAAAGAGTCTTCTTTTTCTACTAATGGAGACATGCTTCAACAGAAAAAGAAAAAAAAAAGAGTTCTCAACTTATAAAACAATTTCATACACATGAATTTTTAAAGACACATTGAAAGGATATTGGATATCATAGTAAAATTATTTTAAAAATTGCATTTCTTTGATTCACATGCTATTACAGCTAATGGAGGAAACCCATTTACATCAAAGTTTTTAATATATCAATTGCTATATCTGCTTATATTGAGTCCATACTAATGTCATCCTAGACCATATAATCTACCAGAAAACTTTCCCACATACTATGTAATATATAAAAAAAATTAAACATGACACTGATTATGCTATTTTGATGATCTTAATAACAGATTGAATGTTTGTGAATCTAACAATGTCCAAAGTTTTCATAAATCTGAAGATATCATTATATTTCAAATGATGAAAGTCTTCACATTACATCTGGGGCTAGTGATTTATACTTTTTATTGCACTGCTGCTATCATAAGTGTTTAACATCCTTTGCTCAGCTATAAGGCACTGGAACATCATGGAAGACTGATGTTTCGGAATTGATCCTATGTCCCTCACCATCTTATTCCAACTGATTGCTCCTCCATTTTATCCAGCAATCTATCAACCTCTCATTATTTACTATAAGTGTTTATTCACCATTTCCTTTTAAATGGAGGGAGGAAAACTTATTTCTATTAATATACAAACATCTAAGAAATTGTAGGTAAAAAATTATTTGTCATGAAATACAAAGATCTGCATTTCTGTAATGTGTTAGGTATCTACTCATAGATAACCCTAAAATAAATTACTTAAAATCTTTCAGTCATGCATTCCTCATCTATAAAACTGTTATCTCACAAGGTTAAGTGAGTTATAATTGTTAAAATATAAGTAAAAATTCTTGATAAACATTTAAGGATCAGATAAGTATAGGATTTTGCTTGAAATACTTCAGGTAGTTATTGTAATAAGGTGGCATAGACTTGAAATATTATTATTATATTTCTTTCATGCATCTCCTAATCGATTTAGGTTTCTTCTTCACCTTGATCCCCGCTCCTAAACTAGGCAGTAGTTAGGCTGTTCAATGTAACAACACAGGGAAAATATATGTGTTAAAAAATTAGAGGAAATGAAGTTATTACAGTTCATTCAGATATTAAAGGCCTAGATCCTAAGAAGTTAAATTTGGACGTAAAAAAAAAATTTGGAAAGGAACATGATAGGGGTGAGGCTGGGAGGTAAGACATACCCATGAGAAGAAAAGTCTGTTAGTAGGAGAGAAATTAGGGCTTCCCTTGTGGCTCAGTGGTAAAGAATCTGCCTGCAATGCAGAAGACCAGGGTTCGATCCTTGGGTCAGGAAGATCTCCTGGAGAAGGAAATGGCAACCCACTCCAGTATTCTTGCCTGGAGAATTCCAAGGACAGAGCAGTCTGGAAGGCTAAAATCCAGACATGACTGAGCAGCTAACACACACACACACACACACACACACACACACATACACACATACACAGCCTCTGAATCAGAGAAAGATAGAGAAGCCCCAGATGAATGTGAGGAATCCTTGAAAAGAAAATAGGGAAGACTCTCTAATTTTAATTCACAGAATTCCATCTAAAATTATTTATATAACTTTCCTATCATTAGTATTAAAAATGATTCTGTATTTAAAAATCAGCCAATGTAAATTAACAATAAATATATAATTGAGCAGAATGTATAATTTGTCATTCTTTCAACTTCTTAATCTATGAATATAAAACCTTCTGATATCAGTTGTAAATATTATATTAAATTTGAAAAAACCTATTAAGTTCTTAGCGCTCTAACAAATATTGTTGTTTCTTTGAAATACTTTTTAAAAAAGAGGACATTTTAAAATTTAATTTGCTAGAAGCACATGTTGAGTAATCATTATTTACTTTCAGAAAGATGGTTCAAAAACACTTGGAGAATTCCAGTAAATTATATCAGGTACACAAGGATACTATAGAAGCAAGAATGTAATATTATTTAGCTATCAAATTAGACAAAATACTTTTAAAAACGTGATTCTATCTGATATTAGCTAAGATTCATGGGAGTGGAAACTCTTGCATTTGTGAATATGTATTGGTAAAAAAGTGAATATTCACAATCTCATAAGTAAGTAATTTGGAATAATGTAAAAACAGATTTTACAAATAGCTGTATAATTTAACCCAGAAGCCTAACTTCTTGGTACTCCTAGAAATAAAAAATTGAAATATTTAAAGCACTTTTATTGAAGCACTTTTATTGAAGCACTTTGCATAAAGGAAGAGGAGAGAGGAAAGAACATATATTTCCCTATGAGTTGGGAAATATTTTGGATTATTAATATTATGAAGTATTATATAATTGTGTATCATTATGAATATTATGCATATATCTTATACCTACATATATATCTAGGAATAATGTCTATCGCATATACATATATATGTATGAATAATGTCTATAGTATATATTGGCTATTTACCTCAGCTGTGAAAAATAGGATATCAACTATAAACCTTTCCATATATATTTTTGTACATTATTTCTTGTAATCATTCCACCTCAGCAAATCAGAAAGTCATCCTCCCTGTGGCATAGATCAAAGCCTTGTAGACATCTCGACTCTTTAATTTCTCTAGTATTCTGCCTCCAAACTATGAGAACATTTTACTGGCTATCTTTTTAAACCAACTGCGATTTCTTCTCCACTTTCATGCTAACAACTTGATAAAAGCCACCACCAATACTTTCCTGTAATATTACATTATTATCTCCACCCCAATATAGCAACCAGGCTTATCTTTTAAATACATAAGGCAGACCATGTCATTCTTCACTTCTAATGCTTTCCCATTAAAATTCAGTTTAAAAGTTGAGTCCATAAACCAACCATAAGCTTGGTCCATAGCAGACCAAAATCCTTTGTGAACAGGTCCAGTGGGCAATCTAATGTCCTCTACTCCTTCAACATCTCACTTTCTTTCTCGGCCTCAGTCTGCTCTACCCACACCAGTTTCCTTGCTCTTAAGTATGTAACACATGAACTGTTCTGCTCTGGTCTTTCCCTTGACACATGATCCTCTTCCCTCAATATCCTCACTTCCTGATCCCTCACTGTCTTCAGTTTGTTCAGATGTCATCTTCTCAGTAAAGCCTTCTCCTACTTCATTTTAAAATAGCAATGCTTATCACAACATTGAAAAGCAACTGTGGTTCAATAAAAATTAATTCAAAAAAATAGCAATCCTCCCACCTCCAGGCACATCTAAACCTCATTGCCTCTGTTTTCTTTATAGTACTAATCACCTTCAAACACAATTGTACTGTTTCCTTATTCTGCTGTGTTGTCGCTTGTCTACCCTCCATCTCCACTAGAACATATGTTCTGTAAGGATAGAGATTTTTTTCTCCTTTGTGATATACACCAGTGAAAATGAAACACCTGAAACAGAGTTTGGCCTACAGTTAACTTGGGGGTTGTGCTTATTCGTGTCAGACTCTGCAACCACATGGACTGTAGTCCATCAGACTCCTGTTTGTGAGATTCTCCAGGCAAGAATACTGGAGTGGGTAGCCATGTGCCTAATAATTATTTTAGAAGTTAATAAATAAGTACGAAGTATAAGCTCTTTAAAACATTATCTTATTAATATTCTTTTACAATTATGTCTTGTAAATTAAAGCAGCCCTTCCCTTCTTAAACCCACACCTAGACTGTTTTAATAAATGCATTTGAACCTCTCTTCAGGTGATTTTAATCTTTGTGTTTAAACTGCTTTCACTCTCAAGCTGCCTTGTTGTGCTATTCAGTGTATGCATTCTTATGTCTGAGTTTGTGAGAATAGGCTTGTAGAATATTCCACCAAATACAAGAAAGATTGTGGATTCCTTTTATACCAGGATCAATAACCATCTGAATTGGACAGATTAAATTAGCTACAGGCTGGTTTGGAGGATGGACAGCTTCTGTGAGTCTCTTGTAGTTCTATACAAAGTGTTTATTAAAGTTTCAATGAGAAAAAAAGGCGCTAAAATGCAAAGGTAAATATTCTGCTTTAAAGTGATAGAGACAAACGGCTTTCTTTAACACAAACCTTTTCAGAGATGGTACAGATCATCTGCATTACGTTTTGTGTTGCCTGTGAAAGCGATGTGTGAAGAAAAGCACTACTTGAAATTCAGTTCCAATATCATGTTGGCTGAAAAGCTGTGCTTCTTAGTAAATCCAACCAAATACAGACATTTTCAGACTGTATCTGATACATTTCAATAATTAATTCTTAAGTCAAGAAAGAGTCAAGAAATCAGATGAAGAAGCACAGTAGGCTGAAAATTGCCAGTGGGAAGAAATACAAAAAATCAGCCATAGATAGAACCTTTTCAAGCTGAAAAGAGGTCAGTGGGATACCACTGGGAACAGGGATAAAGCTTCAGGGGTTTTTATTATTATTATTTACATAAACCACCCAGAGAGTAATGTGAATTGCTCAGGTCATAACTTTGCAGAAACTGGTAGACTCAGAAAAAGAAAAAAAAAAATGCAATCACATAGCAAGTAGAACAAAATTAATGAGGTACATAAAAGCAGACAGAGGAGAAAAATCTCATGCAGAAATATATTATCTTTTAAAGAAAATATTGTGGAATGATGGTGCTGCACAGAAATTTTTAGAACTGTTCCAACAAGCCCCTATTACAAAGCTTTATCTGTGTTCTGTAGATGACCTTTATCTTTGGATTTGAGGGTGTCACAGGATTGCTGATTGAAACTCTAGAACTGTATTGGGACTTAAGTACTTTTTAATGCAGAAAAGATAAATTTCAGATCTGTTTTCCAAAAATAGTTTTCATGATGTCACAGATTATGTGTTTTAATCCTAAGTATTTACTAGGATTAAAAGTTCTAAGTAATTACTCTCTTGAATGGGCTTCCCAGGTGGTGCTAGTGATAAAGAAAAAGCCCGCCAATGCAGGAGTCATGAGACACAGGTTCAATCCCTCGGTTAGGAAGATCCCCTAGAAGGTTGCATGGAAACCCAATCCAGTATTCTTGCCTGGAGAACCCTAGGGACAGAGAAGCGTGAAGGGCTACAGTCTATATGGTCACAAAGAATCAGACGTGACTGAAGCAACTACACATTGCACATACACTCACTTGAATGTTATCAATAAAGTATCAATAAAAACTGCAATACAGTTATAATTTAAGTTAATGATATTTAATTTAAAAATACGAATTCAACTTATATTTTCATCTATTTCTTAAAGGTTCACAATGGGCTTTATAGCATGGAGAGACAGATACAATCAGATCATTTTATTCAAGTGACCTATTGAGAATGTTTCTTTATAGTGGCTTTTAATACAAGGTTCCAAAAAGGTTAGTGTGTATAGAAAGATATGTATGCATAACATGTATAACTTGCTTTATCAGGTGAAATTCATTGGCTGGAAGTAAAATACCTATACAGGCAAGTGCCTATGATCTGGTGTAGGAACCACTAGATGACACTGTCATAATGCTAGCAGATCAACAAACCAAGCCTTTAACAAGGAAAATAAAATAACAGTATACTCATTTTAAAATTCTTGAAATATCAGTGTGTGCTCTTGTATTCTATAATCTAGGAATAGGAAATGAGAGAGTTTTAGATATTCCTAGACAAAGCCCTTTGTGTTCCTACCTGTTAGACCTGTGCTTAACACATAATAGATAATCAACTTATTAGAAAAAATATGTATCTTATATCTCTCAAGATGTTTTAAGGAAGTAATAATTTGTAGAAAGAAGTGTTTTGAATTTAGAAATCCTCTACATGATTCCTTAAAATTCAAATGATTTATGAAATACTAGTTTCCAGTTGTCTTTATGAGCTACAGGATAACTTTTCAAGGAGAGTAAATTATATATACTTTAGCTTCAGTTGTAAGTGAAAAGAGTAAAACATATAACTCAAATAAGGGGAGTAACAAGCAGATTTTTAAATCTCAGTTTGAATAGTATAAGTGGTCCTGGCACAGGTAGGAGAATTTTCCATATGTGAGATAATTTGTTATTTTGCAATCAAACAATAAAAGTGGCTCTCATTTTTTTTTTCTTTTTCTCCAAGAGAAAATAAATTATCTGAGACAGGAATAGGTGACTTTGTACTAAGGCACTTATCAATCATATGAAGAAATTTTAAAAATAGAAGAGTACATCTTGGCTGAAATGATCTCCTTGTACTGAAAAAAAAAAAAAAAGTCTAAACTTCCAAGATGCTTAAGTCATATGTTTGAAGAATTTCAACTCTTTGCTCATGGCTTTATTAATTTATATATCAGAATTGAACAAAGCTCATAGCAACATTCAATTAAGTCATACTAAGTGACATTAGGTATCTCAGTAAGTAGCTATATGAAAGGCATATGAAGACACAAAGTTTCTGTCAACTTGTAGAAAGGGGAAGACAAATTTTTTCCCTGGACAATTTACTGATGCTAATTTGGACTCTTCTGGAAAAGTTTTGAGAGAATCATTTCCTAGGTAGGTTGATAAGAAGTCCAGGGTCCCTGAGGAGAAGGAGGAGAAGGAAAGAAGGGTCTGGAATTCTCAAGGAGGAGGAAAGGGCAGAGTTTTTTTTCCCTACATTCCTTAGTCTTAGTAAGGATTATATAACAATAATGTGTCCTGCTTGAAGACATGTTTCTCCTTCTTGAGAACCTTCTGACTAATCCTGTTATCTTAAAGTATATTTTATGGAAGTGGGTCTAGTAAGATCTTTACAACCTTGAGACAGTCTTTTGATTTATTGTAATAACCAATTTACAAAGTATGTAATTCCCTTACTAAGACTAGCGGGGTGGGGGGCAGTGCACTCTCCATCCCCCTTCAGATGTCTGTCAGAAGATTTCTCTGTCCCTTTTTGTACTTTAATAAAACACGGCTACACAAACGCTCTTGAGTGATCAAGCTTGGTCCCTTGTCCCAAAGTTAAACCTTCTTCTGAGGTCACAAATCCTATACTGTTCCCATAAGCTATCATCTTAGGGGCTCATCTGGGATCTTCAGGACAAGATAAGAACACTCAAGAACTCTAGTCTCTCCGCTTTCTCAGTATACACATTTTCTGCTTTACTCTACTAATTCTACAGTGTGCTTGTGTGAAGGAATGATACACCCTGCTTGAACTAAGCATTAAGCCTTGCTCTGCTGTTTCAAGGTGCCTCGTAATGACTGAAGGCAGCCCCAATAACAGGAGCTTTGTCAAGAGTTATACAAGCTTGCCAATGCCAAGAGACACCCAACGTCCCTGTGAGGGGAGCGGCCAAAATGGGTGAGTGTATGGACTGAACTTTCCTTTCTCAGTCAGATTTTCCTGGTCTCTGACCATTTCATAATTGCATGGGAAATTGGAACTACTAATCTAATCTGTCAAATCATAGACTTCCAAGGGACTTGTGATACATGCTATTGCTGTGTACTTTTACTTAGACCCCAAACTTGGTAGTCATGGGGAACCCAGGCTTGCTAAGAGCACATCTGGGAGAAGGAGGAGCTCTAGGTCCAGGGACATCTCTCAGGCTAGAAGTCACTCTCTTGGCTGCCTGCTTCAGGGGCCAGAGTCCCAAAAATGAGTCCTTGTCATAGCTGTGCCTCCAAACTATATTTATGGAACTGCTGCTAGCAAGCACAAGGTTTCTAGGTTAAGAATCCCAGATTGAAAGTACAGTGGGCTTGTTCCTTTGGTAACGCTAGCTCTTAGTGGACCAGAGAAGGCTCTCTGATGTCTTTTGTCTGAAGTCCTTAGATATTCTTTTTGTGGAATCTGTGGAAATGAACGGGAAGAATTGGCCCTAATAGCTTGAGGATAAAAATCACTCTTTCCTCGCTGGTCAACCCTCCACCACCTCTTTTGCTATACTGGTGTGGTGACACTCAGAAAGGACATCTTGGTTGTTGCTCATCCCTTTATAACTCAATGCTTCTATTGCAGTCAAGACTGTACTCAAGAATGTGCACAGGCCCATGAAACACGGATGCTTCCCTTAGTAGTCTGAGCTTGGGAGGCATTCTGGAAGGCTACTCTGTTGCCTTCCAGGTGGCATCAAAGGAAGAGCAAAAATTAGACTAAGGTCGTGGTGTTATGGAATTAAATCAGTTTGGAATGCCATCAGGTCTATCCCTGCTGCATCTCCACCCCACCTTGATGGTAGAACCAGGAGGGATGAGTAAGGCGCCTGCATCAGTAGGGACAGACTAAGTTTGACCAGGGAAGGAAAGCTTCAGTGGAAAGTCTGTCTACACCCCATCTAGAGCAGGGAGGGATGACTCCAATGGAAAGAAGCCATGCTGTGGATGGCACTTTTTTTCTTTCTTATAGATAGGAGCTAGCAGTTCCAGAACAATTTCTTTAAAATGTATTTTTAAAAAACTGGGATGTTTGATCCCGAGAGTTTAAAAAAGACACACCTGATCTTCTTCTGTGATACTGAATGGCCACAGTATCCTTTGGAAGATGGGGAACACTGGCCTGTTGAAAGATCTCAATTATAATACTGTTTTACTATTAGACCAGTTCTGTAGAAAACAAGAGAAATGGGTAGAAGTGACATATGAATTGTTCTTTCTCTCTCTGCAAGACATGCCAGACTTATGTCCTAAGGGTGAAGGTTTGGGTGTGAAACATTCAGCTGCCTCCTGTTCTCTTACTTTGTCCCTGTATCTGGGGCTCCTAACTGAACAGGCTAAGAATTAGGACACCCTTCCAAGTAGGGTTGTCTCAGTCTTGGTAGAAATTCAAACAGTCCCAATTGCAGTAGAGATTATTTAAAGGATCCAAAAAGTACAGAGAAACCTTTACAGGACTAAGTTTATTTTATGAGCTTACTTGGAGAGATATATTGTATGTCTTGGGACAGATGCTGACTCCTGACTCAAGAGCTTGAGTTTTAGGGAAGCTACTACTTTTGGAGATGAATGGCTTGAAGGCAAGTGGAATGAGGGAACACGAGATAGCCCTCCTCCCTACTGGTAGGCAAGAAGTTCCCATAACAGAGCCTGTTTGTCAGATGTATTCTTGAAGGACTCAAGCGAGCACACAGTAAAACTTTAGACTATTCTAAACTGATTGACATGGAACAGGGAGAGAATGAAACTCCTGGTAAATTTCTAGATAGACTATGGGAGTCTCTCTGCAAGTTTAATGACTCTGATTCTGAAAGTGCAAAGGGAGGAATGATAGTAAAAGATAGATTTCTCACTTAGCTCCAGATATCTGCTGTAAGTTATGAAAAAAAAGGCATTTGGATAAAGTCAGTCTTTAAAAAACTGTTGCAACTGGCTTAGATGGTATATTATGGTAGAGAATATGAGCAGGAAAATAGGAGGCAAAAAAGAACCAGGCAAAAGACTGAAGCCCCAGAATGGCTGTTAGATCTACTCTGAAACAGCCTGAGGAAAAAGGTCCAGAGGGACCCAGGTGAAAAGGGTCAGAATTGTTATTACTGTGGGAAGGAGGGTCATCTCAAACGGGCTGCCTCAGGCATCCGTGTCCAATCTGCTAGGACCACACTGGAGAAGAGACTGTCCTCGGAGGCGTAGGCCCCAGGGTTTGAACTCTCAAGACAATCAGGACTAAAGGTGCCCGGGGGCCCCCATACAAGCCCCTGTCCAAATTACACCTGAGGAACCCTGAGTATTAATAGCTGTGGTGGGAGGGGGGCAATCAGTAGATTTCTTTGGACACTAGGGCAACTTTCTCTGTGCTCACTGAAGCCCCTGGTCTGCATTCCTACCATTATGGGGCTGTCTGGATGAGCCAAATACTATTATTTCACTCACTGTTTAAGCTGCAACTGGGACTATGTGCTATTTTCCTATTTTTTCATGAGTTTCTAATCATGCCAGAATTTCCCTCACCCCTTCTGGGGAGTGATATACTGCGCAAGGTCCAGGCCTCTGTTTTCATAAATATGGAACCCACTCTTTTTCATTTAAATCCTAGAGTGTGGACTGATGAAAAAAACTGTGGGTGAAGCACAAAATACTGTTCCTGTCTTTAACAAGCTCAAAGACCCTCACCTATTTTCACATCAAAAGCAGTATTCAATAAAGCCTGAGGTTAAGGAATGGGTGAAATCTTACTGTACTGACTTCTCATGATGTAAGGGGGAGACCTTAAACTCTAAAGTTCATAGCAACAATGCTCCATCTTTAAAGCTACTGTAACTCAAGGAGTGTTGAAAGCTCTAGGAATAGAATATCACTTACACTGTTCCTGGAGACCCCAATCTTCAGAAAAAGTTGAAAAGGCTAATGATATTATTAAAAGGCACCCATGTAAGCTAACTCAGGAAACACAAGACAGTTGGTTTAAAGTTTGACCCGTAGCTTTAATGAGGGCTCGAACTGCCCCTAAGAAGAAGGGGCTGTATCTATGACAGACCGTTTTTGTGTACATTTTGTCATAGATCCTGAAGCCTTAGAATTAGCTAACTATGTGACCCAGCTTTCAGCTTTTTAACAGACTATGAGTACTCTGGAAGGTGACTCCTGACCCAGCCTCCACAATCAGTCTAATTGCTGCATCTGTGGAGTGCTCCCCACCCTTATCAATTAAAGACTTCCCATGGTGGTTTTCTCTGCTTCAAGGAAAGGACTTCCTTCAACTCTGCAAAACCTTCACCAACAACAATATTATATGACATCTCTTCTTAATCTGATGACATCTAACAATCCTAACATGGACTGATGTAACTATGGACATAATGTGACTTTTAATTTTGATTATGTTTTAACTTGGCTTAATGACTATTTTGCCTTACATCTGTAACTACATAATGTGGTTTGTTTCTAACCGTTTGAAAGCTTTTAGCTTACAAATGGTTGTTCAAGCTCCTATGAAGGCCACAACCTCCCCCAACTATTACATGGGGCCCCTGGATCAGAGACCCTCAATATGAGGATTAGGAGAATATATTGCCTCAACAAATGAAGGACAGTGCCTCATCACAGCAGGAAGTAGTTATGAAATGAAAACGATGCCCCTTTCCCTTGGCAATTTAAATCTCCTAAAAGAATAGTGGGGGATGAGAGAGTCAGTTCCTAGGTAGGTTGATAAGAAGTCCAGGGTCCCCGAGGAGGAGAGATGGTCTGGAATTCTCAAGGAGGAGGAAAGGACAAACTTTTTTTTCTACACTCCTTAGTCTTAGTAAGGATTATACAACAAAAATGGATCCTGCTTGAGGACATGTTTCTCCTTGAGAACCTTCTGGCTAATCCTGTTACTGTAAATTGTATATTATGGGAGTGGGTCTAGTAAGATCTTTACAACCTTAAGATAGTCTTTTGATTTATTGTAATAACCAGTTTTAAAAATACATAATTCCCTTGCTAAGACTAGCGAGGGGAGCAATCTCTCTCCTCCTTCTGATGTCTATGTCAGAAGTTTTCTCTGTCTCTTTTTAAACTTTAATAAAACACTGTCACACAAGAGCTCTTGAGTGATCAAGCCTGGTCCCTGGTCCCTGGTCCCAAAGCTAAATCTTCTCCTTCAGAGATCACAAATCTGACACTGTTCACCATAAGCTATCAGTTTCTAGATCAAGTGCATGTAGAGTTGAACTCTGAATGTAGAGAATATGATTTAAAAGTAAACATACATATCAATATTAGATATGAGGAATTAATCTGAGCTGGGAAACTACAGAACTACTTAAGAAAGCCAGAAGGCAGTTGGCTTCAAGTATTTAGCGGTAGGGTTGGATGGCATCACTGACTCAATGGATGTGAGTTTGAGCAAGCTCCGGGAGTTGGTGATGGACAGGGAAGCCTGGCGTGCTGCAGTCCATGGGGTCACAAATAGTCGGACACGACTGAGTGATTGAGCTGAAATGAACCGTGGGGCAAATGCCTGCTACAGGAGAAGAACAATTAATGGAATGAAGACAGCTGACTTACAGAATTGAAATCTCTTTTGTTAAAGGTTTTTTTTTTTTTAATTGAAGTATAATTGATTTATAATGTGTTAGCTTCTGGTGTACAGCAAAGTGATTCTGTCCTTTTCCATTACATAAGATACTGCATACAGTAGGGACTTGTCCATACATAGTGATGTGAATTGTTATGGAAATTTGAAAAAACTAGAAAACCTTGGTAAACAGCCAGACAATGCAAGATAATTAGGGCCTCCTATTCCTTGTAGTTTCAGGGGAGAAGCAAAAATGAAGAGAGAGAATAAAAAGACAGTGAAATTGGTATGGTAAGAACCCAAGTGGAGCAAAATTAGTCTCTCAACAAATATAAAGAAAAGTCACTGTACATTGAAAAAATACTCACAGAAGCAAACCTTTGGAATTAGTGTGAAAAAAAAAAAGTGAGTTATTTGATGTCCACATTGTCAGAAAACATTTATTATACCTAATTTATGACTTAAGCTATTGGACCAAACTAGTCAGCTTGTTAGTACAGCTCTCATTGGGACAAAACATGCAACCACAACAAATTGTTTATCTATTGGAAGAGTAAAGCATTCCAGAAATTAAAGTGAGTAGGAATACTTTGTCTATAGGTAGCAGAGCTGTTTCCAAGGTAAAATTATCCAATTAAGCTAAATCTATTTGAAAGAGTAAGAATTAAATGTCTTCATCTCATATCAGAGATCTCATCTGCCCTGTGCTCATGACTCTTAATAACTGAAATAAATTAATTGATAGTTGTTTTGAATGCAGGCTTGGGTGTCACATTTTTTAAAAATTTCCATTAATAGATTCTCTTATGAGGTATCTAATTTTTTATTCACATTGAGGCAATTGTTTGATTTTACCTATTCTCAGTGCTTCCTCACCTGTAAATATAAGTGCTTTGACATTTAAAATTAAAGTAGTTTTATTATTTTCAAGATAAAAACATTCTCTGACACTGTGTTCCCCACAATGAATGCAACTTGCATTTTATATATATTTTCAATAATTTTATTGTCATCTTATTCATTTTCCAGCCATTTTATTATTTCCCCTTACGTTTCCTCTTTCTCAATCATATGTCCAAGTTAATTTTGGATCTGTCATATATATTTGTACAAAATACTGATGAAGTGAGGCAGTTATATAATTTTAAAAGTAAATGAATCCTGTTTAATGTGTTTAACCCACAGTAGTGTAGTCATTTCTCTGCCAGTTTTAGAAGTGATAATATGATTGATATCTTAAAACAGTGGCCATATTCTAACCTATTTCAAGATGATAGTTTAAGGCCACAGAGAATTTTTGACAACAAAAACAATATGATTCTATTCTTTCAAAATTGCTTTTGTATGTAAATCAGTACTAGTCAAAGTTTAATAACAAAATATATAAACTGATAATGCAATCTTCCATTCAATTATGGTATGTGGAAGTCAATAATAAACAAAATACTCTAGGGCAAAATTGTGATGTTTATCTTTTGGGGAGAAGTTTTTGCAAAAATCAGTGTAATCTTTTGAAACTAAATCCTACAGATATATTCATTTTTGAACATGTCTTAATATTTTAGACTTTACTTTATATATAAAATATGTTATCATTATTTTTAACTAGTAATTTACACACACATTCAGCAAATATTTTGGAAATGAATGGAAGAATATTTAAATGTGACTGAATGAATGTGTCATTAAATATATTTCCATACGTTGCTACATTTTAAAACAGAACAATTGCAGTTTATAAGGAATATACATTTTATTTCAGTATATTTCTATTGGCTGTGAGAATATTTGTTTTTGTTTTTAAGAAATCTCCTAAAACTTGCTAGGACCTTTTAAAACTTGACTTCTCCCAATTTGCCTTTTTATTAAAAAAAAACTAGTTGAGGTGAATTAACCAGTCCATCCTAAAGGAGATCAGTCCTGGGATTTCTTTGGAAGGAATGATGCTAAAGCTGAAACTCCAGTACTTTGGCCACCTCATGGGAAGAGTTAACTCATTGGAAAAGACTTTGATGCTGGGAGGGATTGGGGGCAGGAGAAGAAGGGGACGACAGAGGATGAGATGGCTGGATGGCATCACTGACTCGATGGACGTGAGTCTGAGTGAACTCCAGGAGTTGGTGATGGACAGGGAGGCCTGGCATGCTATGATTCGTGGGGTTGCAAAGAGTCGGACATGACTGAGCAACTGAACTGAACTGAACTGAACTGAACAATGATTTAAATAGCTATACAAGAAATATTAAATATATTTTGTTTAATATATTTTGTTTACTTGTTTAACATATTTTGTTTAAAATATTCATTAAATATATTTTGCTCTAATAAATATGAAGTCAAATTATAATGCTGAAATGATCTCTTGGTTATGATAGATGTATTAAATAAGATTTGCATGTGAAAAACCTCAAAGTTTTTGTTAATACTTTCCAAAAGGCTTTTAAGGAGTTTTAAAATTTATCTCTCTTTAGCTATATTTCACCTAAATCTAAATTTATCCCCTAGTTGTATAAGGAAGAAACTGTTTCATGCATGAAGCATAACATTTTATTTGAAGATAAATTTCTAGTTTACAATGAGTCAAACATCAGATTACATAAAAATATCTGTATTTTTAGGGGAAGGTGTATTCAGATACACAGGTATTTGCCTATTGCACACAGTATCAATTTGAATATGCTATCAGAAGCTAGTTCACATGCCATTGACAATACATTACTAGGATTCTTATACTCTGGTTAGGCAGCCAAGCGATTTGACCATCTTTCTCAAGATGACTTTTGGCTAAGATGGAAGATAATTATGCACTATTTGGTAATTGTTCAAGTTAAACAGTATTCCTGCCTTGTACCTAAAGAGAGTGTTTATTAAGTGAACCCAATGTCCATCAGATGATTATCCCATTTTGAAGAAAACAAATTACATGGAAAAAATTTGGAATCCTACTCTGATAGTACAAAAGTACAAAGTGAAGTCGCTCAGTTATGTCTGACTCTTTGTGACCGCATAGACTGTAGCCTACCAGGCTCCTCCATCCATGGAATTTTCCAGGCAAGAGTACTGGAGTGGGTTGCCACCATTTCCTTCTCCAGGGGATCTTCCCAACCCAGGGATTGATCCTGGGTCTCCCACATTGCAGGCAGATGCTTTACCGTTTGAGCTACCAGGGATAGCAGATGGCTTTTATTTACCCAGGGTGGAAAAGTACATAAATAGCAAATTAGCTTATGCCACACATTTTATTACTACTTTGATGTTACTAAAATAACCTTATGTTGCATTATAGTCAAGAGTCTATGCATAAGTAGGTTTATTCTGGTTGTGTTAAACAATAATAATAATTAGAATATGCAATTAAGACGTGCAGGTTCTTATATGACTTTTAGCATGTTATTCTTCAAAAGTTCTTTTTTTTTTAAATAATGTTTTCTCCTCCCTGAATTATTTCTAACTGAAGCATTTCAATTATAAGAATGAAAAATGTAGATAAGAATTATTTTAAGGAAAGAAGATGTAATCTAAACAAAATGAAAAGACAACCCAAAGAATGGGAGAAAATATATGCAAATAAAGTGGCCAAAAAGAGATTAATCTCCAAAACATACAAACAGCTCACACAGCTCAATATCAGAAAAAAACAAAAAACAAAAAACCCTCCAATCAAAAAATGTATGGAAGATCTAAACAGGCATTTTCCAAAGAAATCATATACATGGACAAAAGGTAAGCAAAAATGTGCTCAGCATTAAAAATTATTATTATTAGAGGAATGTGAAGCAACACTACAATAAGGTATCATCTCACACTGGTCAGATTGCTTATCATGAAAAATCTACAAACAATATATTCTAGAGAGGGTGTGAAGAAAAGGTATTCCTCCTACACTGTTGGTGGGAATGTAGTTTTCCCTGTTAGTTCAGACAGTAAAGCATCTCCCTGCAATGTGGGAGACCCAGGTTCAATCCCTGGGTTGGGAAAATCCCCTGGAGAAGGAAATGGCAACCGTCTCCAGTACTCTTGCCAGGAAAATTCCATGGACGAAGGAGCCTGGTAGGCTACAGTCTATGGGATCGCAGAGTCAGACACAACTGAACAACTTCACTTTGAAGTTGTACTTATGAAGAACAGTAGGGAAGTTCCTTAAAAAGCTAAAAATAGAGCTACCATATGATCCCATGGTATGTCGCTATTGCTGTGACACCAAAGCCATCCCACTCCTGGGCATATACCTGGGGAAAACCATAATTTGAAAAGATACATACACCACAATGTTCGCTGGAGAACTACTTATAACAGTCAGGGCATGGAAACAATCTAAAGTCCATTAACAGAGGAATGATAAGGGAGATGTAGCAGTTATATACAATGAAATATTACTCAATCTTAACGAAGAACAAAATAATGCAGGAACATGGATAACCCTAGAGGTTGTCATAAGCTTCCCTGGTAGCTCAGTAGTAAAGAATCTGCCTGCCAGTGCAGGAGATGCAGGTTCAGTCTCTGGGTCAGGGAAGATCCTCAGGAGGAGGAAATTCTTGCCTGGGAAATTCTCATGGACAGAGGAGCTTAGCTGGCTATAGTCCATGGGGTTGCAAAAGAGTCGGGCATGACTTAGCAACTAAACAGCAACAAAGAACTTTCATACTGGATGAAGTATGTGAGACAAAGACATATTATCACTTATATGTGGAATCTTAAAAAATGGTACAAATGAACTTATTTACAAAACAAAAGCAGAGTCACAGATGTGGAAAACAATCTTATTGTTACCAGAGGGGAAAGAGGGAAGATAAATTGGAAGATTGAGTTTTACATATGTGTGTGCTCAGTCAATCATGTCTGACTCTTTGTGGCTCCATGGACTATAGCCTGCCAGGCTCCTCTGTCTATGGAATTTTCCAGACAAGAATACTGGAGCAGATTGCCATTTCCTATTCCATGGGATCTTCCCACCCCAAGGATCGAACCTGAGTTTGTTGCGTCTCCTGCATTGGCAGGTGGATTCTTTACCACTAGTGCCACTTGGGAAGCCCCTTACATATACACACAATTATATATGTGTGTGTGCTAAGTCTCTTCAGTCATGTCCATCTCTTTGTCACCCTATGAAGTATAGCCCGTCAGGCTCCTCTGTACACAAGATTCTCCAGGCAAGAATACTGGAGTGAGTTGCTGTACCCTCTCTCAGAGGATCTTCACAACCCAGGGATCAAACCCAGGTCTCTTGTGTCTCTTGCATTTGCAGGTGGGTTCTTTACTACTAGCACCACATAGGAAGCCCATACACACACTACTATATATATAAAATAGGTAATTAATAAGGACCTATTGTATAGCATAGCTTCCCTGGAGGCTCAGTTGGTAAAGAAGCTTCCTGCAATGCAGGAGACCCAGGTTCGATCTCTGGGTGGGGAAGGTCCTCTAGAGAAGGAAACAGTAATCGACTCCAATATTCTTGCCTGGAAAGTGGGCTACTGTCCATGGGGTCACAAAGAGTTGGACATGACTTAGAGACTAAACCACAATTTTATAGCACCATTGTAGATCACACAGAACTCTACTCAATACTCTGTAATAACCTATATGAGAAAATAATATAAAAGAGTGGATATATGTATAGTTGATTCATTTTACTATACAGCAGAAATTAACATAACATTTTAAGTCAATCAGACTCTAACAAAAATTTAAAATAAAAAATAAAATAAATTACCTTATATAATTAATAAAATTGATATCTGGATATTAATTGGTTGTTTTAAAGATACTTTCATATACTCTTTTGATTGTTGTAACTCTATAACATAGGTAATACTGACATTTTTATCCCTATTTTACTGGTATGAGATAAGTAGAAGAGGAGATACTAAAACCCAGGTATTCTGATAACCTCCAAAGCCTTTAACATTACACTTTGCTCCTGATAAATATGTTACCCTATGCTGTCAAGTGAAAGGATTTTTTTCCATTAAAATCCTATAATAATCACTCTATCTGATTTGAAAAATATACTTGAATTTATTTTTAGTGTAATTTAGCTGTTAGCCTTATAGCACTTGTTCTGAAAATGCCCTGAAATGTCTCACTGTTATACATTGATCACTGTATTTCTCCTTATTACAAATTGTTTCTGTTTAGAAACTTGTAAGAAGCCACAAACCTTGGGGTTTTAATTACAGACTTTTTAAACCACCATACAACAGCCCTAGAATAAGTAAATACCAATTTTACTAACATAATAGAATGACACGAGCCAACTGAATAGCGTCCCTGAAGATCTTGCCTTTTGGATGAGATGTGTTTAGGTAGAATAAAAAGTATTACAATGATTTATTTATAATGAAAATGAGGCTATAAACTTAAAGTAATGGTGTACAAAGTAATTGCTGTACAAACTTGTACCATGTTTTGGTGACAAACGAGTTAAGTTTATCCACATTTCCACAAGAAAACTCAAGACTGTATTTGAATTTTAAGAAGAAAGGAGAGGGGGATAAAAAAGCTTCATAAAATCAAGTAAAAATAACATTCTTTTAAGTTTGAAAATAAAATTTTCTTTACATCCTGAACCATATTAGTTTGTAATGTGCAACCTGAAGAGGGGCAATTATAAAATAGTAAATACTGAGAATACAGATTTCCTCTTCTTGAGCTCCAAAATCAGAAAACAATTGCTTCTTGGCAGGAAAGGGATGACAAACCTATACAGCATGTTGAAAAGCAGAGCAAGTAGTTTGTTGACAAAGGTCCATGTAGTTAAGGCTATGATCTTCCCAGTGGTAACACATGGTTGTGAAAACTGGACCATAAGGAAAGGCAGAACACCAAAGAACTGATGCCTTTGAACTGTGGTGCTGGAGAAGAATCCTAAAAGTCACCTGGACAGCAAGATCAAGCGAATCAATCTTAAGGGAAATCAACCCTGAATACTCACTGGAAGGACTGATGCTGAAGCTGCAGTATTTTGGCCATCTGTTGTGAACAGATGACTCATTGGAAAAGTCCCTGATGCTGGGAAAGATCAAGAACAAAAGGAGAAGAGGACATAAGAGGATGAGATAGCTGGATGGCATCACTGATGCAGTGAATACGAACTTGGGCAAACTCTAGGGGATGGTGAGGGACAGGGAGGCTTGGCATGCTGCAGTCCATGGGGGAGCAAAAAGTCAGACTGGGAGACTGAACAACAGAATCAAAATACTGAGAAACTCCACAAAGCAAATATAGTCAAAACCCTTGTACAGTGAGAAGTAAAAACCAGAAACGAGGTCAAATAAAACTTCAGTTTAAAAACAAGTAAAATTATCTGTATTTTGACCCACTGACTTATAATAAAATTTCATGAATATACTTTCTAACCCTGCTACCCTCTTCTGAGTAAAACATTTTAAATTAGTTACGCCTAAAGCTTTCCTAGAACATTATTCATCTTATTGAAAAACCAATTACCTTCTCACTTTCCCATGAAGAAATAAGTGAGGTTAACATGAGGTGAGTGAATGAGAAAACCAAACGAAAGAATAATAAGAATGAAAAACAACTAAAAGTGTACTGGGAGAATATTTTCTTCACCAATATACCCAAGAAGGTAAGTCCGATTCATTTTTTTCCCCTGATAACAGCTCACCACTCTTCTGCTTTAGTGCCATTCCCATCCCCAGCCCTACCTGGGTGGATGGAACCTAGATAAATGCACTTAAACAAATGAATAGGATTAGATGAATTGTTGTATTAATTAACCTGACATCTTTAGATGTTTTAAAAAATTCAGAGCTTGAACTCAGTAGTCAGTATGTCAGATTTGGAATTGTTCCCCTGCCTCTTAATCATTTTGTTAGCTTAAACATATTTCTTAACCCTTTGTTTTATTTTCCTCACTTTTATAAATGAGGATAATAAAAGCACCTATCTCAAATAGTTTTAGGAGGACTAAACTAGAAAACACATAACAAATGTTTAGTGTAATGCCTGGCATATAGGAAACATATTTGCAGTTATAATTATTGTTGTCATCTAGAGAAAAATTGCATTAATAATTTATATCTTTAAAAACATTAGTGATTTATCATACATAGTGATGACTTTAGCAATTTTCATAAAGTGAGATAAACTAGAAATGGATTAAGGAAACAATCTTAATGCTCAACATTGCTAATTATTAGAGAAATGCAAATCAAACCTACAGTGAGATACCATCTCACACCAGTCAGACTGTCCACCACTAAAATGTCCACAAATAACAAATGCTGGGAAGGGTGCAGAGAAAAGGGAAACCACTTGCACTGGAGATGGAAATTTAAATTGGTGCATTGACTATGGAGAACAGTATGGGGGTTCTTCAAAAAACTAAAAATAGAGTTGCCGTGTGATGCTGCAATCCCACTCCTGGACATATACTTGGACAAAACTCTAATTCCACAAGATACATGCACCCCAGTATTCATTGTAGCAGTATTTACAACAGTTCAAGACATAGAAACAAAGTTGAATAATCCTCAGCCATAGTAAAAGAAATAATGCCATTTCCAGCAGCATGGATAGTCCTAGATATTATCATACTAACGGAAGTATGTCCGAAAGAGAGAGGCAGATAGCATATGATACCATTTATATGTGAATCTAAAATGTGGCACAAATGAATTTACCTATGAGATAGAAACAGACTCACAGACACAGAGAACAGACTTGTGGTTGCTAGCAGGGGAGGTGGGGGAGGCATTGATTGGGACTTTGGGATTAGCAGATGCACAGTATTATATATAGAATAAGTGAACAGCAGGATCCTACTGCATAGCACAGGGGACTATTCAATACCCTGTGTTAAAGCATAATGGAAAATAACATGAAAAATAATGCATATATTTATATGTATAACTGAGTCACTTTGCTGAAACAGTAGAAACTAATATGTTTGTAAATCTACTATACTTCAATAAAATTGACATTAAAAAAATGAAAACAATCTTAATTTTATAAAAGGTACCATCTCAGGGCCTTCAACCTGGGACCCTTGTGTATGTTATCGAAACAACATGTTTTAAGTTTCCTTACATGTTTCTAACATGTCCATCATATTTCCTTAGATTACCCTTAGGGATAAACAAACATAAGTTTCAATAACTGTTTCTTGAGTTATTTTTGATGAAGATTTTGTAGCTGTTGCACAAGAGTTTGAATAAATCCTTGCATTTTTTAAAAAATTTAAATCAAACATAGCTTCAAGAAAAATGAGCTTAGATGTTTTCTAAAAAAAATTATATAGAACCTTATTCTTCAGTTTCTTCATTGATAGTAAAAGCAAGTTATTTCTACATTTGAAACATATAAGCTTCTCTGGGACACAGTTTTTGCAATTTTTCTTTCTTTTGATATTGAGTTGAAATTCTTTAATGATACCATTTATATACTTTGGATTTTAATTAAATATGAAGAACGAAAAATACATATACTTACTGGATGCTTCACATTAAATTGTATGTTTACTTTGTGTTAGAATAAATATAAATATCTGAATGACACCATAAAAATAAACTACAGTTCATATCCAAAGAAACATTTTAGTTGGGACTTGTTTTTACATGGTTTTTCATTTTCTACAGACATTATTTAAATAACAATGATGATAATAACAATAATGAGATAAATTTTATTGAGTGTTTATTAAATACCATTCCATAGGTTAATATCTTTTTATACATAATCACATATAAATGTCACAACAACTGAATGTTGAGTGAATGTAATCAAATTGTTCAGGTGTTGAAATCAGGTAAGTTGAAAAAACAGGATTTGATCTATGCAATTCAGTTTGCAAAGTGGAGCTTCTTAATATATAGTGGTGAAGGTGGTGAAGTCACTCAGTCATATCTGACTCTTTGCAACCCCGTGGACTGTAACCTACTAGGCTTCTCCGTCCATGGGATTCTCCAGGCAAGAATACTGGAGTGGATTGCCATTTCCTTCTCCAGGGGATCTTCCCGACCCAGGGATCGAACCCAGGTCTCCCACATTGGAGGCAGACACTTTAACCTCTGAGCCACCAGGGAAGCCCCTAATATATAGTACAAACTGAAATATAAGTGTCTTATTTAAGATAAAATTAACAATAGTTCAAAGCAATGCCTCCATTTTAAACTCATATTTGTCTTTCAATGTACCGTTGAAAAATGTGATGGGAAACCTGGGACACTAAATGTCATATTTTGGTTGAACAGCAGATTTTATATCCACAACTAAATAAATCACTTATTTAGTAATATTTTGTATGGCTATTATTTAAATACAGTAAATTGCAATATTGATTTTTCTCTAGACCACATATTCTCAGTTTAGATTGCTGAGTATTCTGTATTATCTTTAAATGCTTATATAATGTCGGAATAATTGTGCTAATTTTTATTTGAGCACTAACGTATGATTATTTGATTGAAATAGCTAATGGCCAGTATCTTAGTGATGCCATAAAATGCTATTCCCCATTAAAGTCATTGTTTTGAATCAAAACTGAAGCCCAGAAATTAGGTTGGACACTAAAAGTATGTTTACTAGATTAAAACCATTTAGAAATTGTGTGTAATTCTGGAACAGTATAAGTCATTTTGTTACATTTAGTCTACACATTTGTAATAGAGTTAAATAAAATCATTTTATACTAAAGAATTAGAAATACTCTAAGTTACCTTTTTCTCTCTCTAAGTGGTAAAGCCTTGATGATCTTATTGATAGCTGAATGTAGGATAGATTATAATGGTGATATATGAATTCACTGTGATTTGAAAGTAGGAGTGTTGAGAATTCAATCAAGAAATGTTAGAACTATTCCAGGCAAGTTTTGAGGAATGAGTGTTTTGGAAAAAGGATCCATGGAAATGCTTCTATTTCCATAATAAAATTAGGACAATAATTTTATTCTTAAAATTAGGATAATTTGATAATCAATTGGTTATGGGTAACATTAAAATGAAGGAGTCAAAGATATTTCCAGTCTTTTAAATTAAAGAATTAAATATTTGTTCATTGGAAGAAAAATAAAATCATGAGGGTTCTGACGTACCAAAAAAAATGAGTTTCAGTTTTTAATATTCAGTTAGAAATGTTCAACAGGGTGACAGGAATATAAGTAGGAGCTTAGTAGTAAGAACAAGTCTTGAAAAGTGATAACTGAAATCAACACAGAAACTACAGAGAAAGAAAACAGTTGTCTTAATGAGTTGTCTTTTGATTACAAGCAAGAGAAACCTATTAAAATATCTTAATGAAAAGAGAGATGTGTCAGAGACCCAAAGGGTAAGGGTAAAATAGGACCTTCTATTAGAGCAAGGGACTTAAATACCATGAGGGCACTTTCTTATCCTCTTTTTACATTCCTGCATCATTCTTCTTTTATTTCTCAGAATTAACTCATCTTCTTGTTTGGTCTACATAAACATTTCATGGCTATAAAGTATGACAAAATTTATTCCCATCTCTCTTCCTTACTCTTGCTCCTTTTGGCTTTCCCTCTCCCCTTTATTTCTTCTCCGTTGTAAGTTTCTAGAGGAAGAATCTGAATCACTTGTCTTTCTTTTAACAGTCAACAACAGTGAGAGAGGTTAGCTGTGGGTGCGTAATCATGCAGAAAATGGTTGCTTTTTAAATGTAGAAAGTAAATATGACCTTCCAAAAAAGGATGTGAAGACTTGCAACATTGCAAGAAGTGATTTCTTCAGGGATCTAAGATAAAACCTGAATGAAACCTATATTCCAGAACAAGATAGAAAAGAAGAAGGAAAAAGAAAAAAAGAAAGAAAGAAAAGAAGCAAAGAGGAGTTAAAAAGAAAATTAAGTCTGTAACAGAGACACTGAAACCAAAGGAAATGAAAAATAAAAACAAACATTATATTCAGCAGAAAAACAATGATTACTTTGGGGACTGAGGAACCACAATTGGATTTGACCACTAAAGAATACTTAGTGAATTTCAGAATGACATTTTCTGAAAAATAAGCAATGAGTTGCTACATGTTTTGATGAAATTCTAATAGTATACTATTTGAATACTATACTATTGCCTTCAGACACTGGTATAATATCTAATGCCCTCCCCCCAAAAAATAAGGAGATGGGGAAAGTTAGGGAAATTTTGTATGCCATGACTAGTAACAGCTAACTCACTCCTAGTGAATTCTTTTAATCTAAGCACTCACAAATTGTTGGTTAAAGGGTTTAATAATTCTATTGGGAAGTTAATGTAAAATTTGCCAGTCTATGTTTTCTCAAATATGATCCATTGTCCTTAAAAAATAATAGAGTACATGTCTCTGTCCAATATTGCAGGAGTTCCCCACATTTGGATGATTCCATAGAAGTGAATGAATGAAATGTAAACCTCTACAAAACTTCCTCAGATTCCCTAGAATGTATTCTGTGTAGACCAGGAGAAATTTAGTATTTTTAAGTAACCTACTCTTGTATTATCCTGGGTTTTTATTTCTATTATCCACTTTTTTTTTTTTTTTTTTCTGTTTGAAGACCATTTGCTTTGACATAGAAATTGGACAGTAAAAGCACTGGGTAGTTCTCTTTGTTATCTATCTAATACACATCTGTTGCAATCATTAGAAATAAAACTTCAATTTTCTTCTCAAGGCATAGTTCATTTTAGAGTTATTTCTTGTCTCTGTAACATCTTGTAGATGCAAAAATGCAGACACAAGGTAAACTATGTCTTAGATTCCCTTGCAATTTAGTACGGAAATGGAAAAAAAAGAGAGAGAGAGAGAAATTCAGATAAAGTGGATAGGTGTGGGACAAGGCACTGACAATGTGGATGCCCTAAATGGGGCACAGTGGGCTTCCTTAGGGGCTCAGATGGTAAAGAATCTGCCTACAATGCAGGAGACCATGTTTCTATTCCTGTATTTAGAATATCCCCTGGAGAAGGGAATGGCAACCCACTCCAGTATTCTTACTATAAAATTCCATGGACAGAGAACCCTGGCCGGCTACAGTCCATAGGATCAAAAAGAGTTGGACACGATTGAGCAACTAACACTTAAATATGTTTATAATGCAAAATCCTAGTCAGTCTGAGTCTTAATGTGACTTGGCAGACACTTACAATGTATGGCTGTAATTTTTCAGTGGTGAATTGGTTTCCTGTGTATTGTAATTATTGTCCATCATTTTTAAGAATTGTAAAGTGAATACAGATATTATTATGAGAAGCTATAATTCATGATCACTCCATCATCAAATTTAATTTCCTCCACTCACATAAAAACAGGTCTTATTCTTTTAAAAGATGTCCTTACTATATGAAATAAATGATACTCATTCCTGCCTCTATACTTTTACTGATGCTTTCAAATTCCTGTTTTCCTGTTCTATATGCTACTTTTCGTACATATATTCTACCCTTCCTTCAAGAATCAGTTTAAGCTCCACTTCTCACATAAAGCATTCTCCGAGAACAAGGACTCCAACCTCAATATATACATCTTGCTAACTCCCTTTATACTCAAATTCTATATTCCACAATTAATGTACTATATTTTACATCATTTTTAACTCTTCATTTCTAAAATGTAGATCTTAATCTCTTATTATGTAATATATTTCACAAATATATATTCATTATCAAGTAATGTCTTGTTTTGTGAATGCATTTCTTTTGTGCATAGAAAGTTACTATATCAAGAACTGGTTAATTTCAGTACATTTATTAAAAAAAAGACTAGGATAACTGTGGAGGATTAAATAGTGAGTTTAAAAAATTGCCATCTCATCTGTTATATTTTTAGTGTTTCTTCTATAAGATAAATTAATTCCTAAAAAAAATAGTATTTGCATATTAACTAAGCTATCAGGGAAGCCCCAGCCTTATAATTAGGGATCAGTTAACACTCCAAAGATAAATCTATGCACAGTATTAAAACTAGCTGTAAAATTAGTACCTGAGAGAGAGGAAAGGATAGTACAAATGGGTGGCCTTGTGGTAGATCTGAATACGGGAGAGGCGGTCCTAAGATGGCAGAGGAATAGGAGGCGGAGACCACTTTCTCCCTGACAAATTCATTGAAAGAACATTTGAACGCTGAACAAATTCCACAACAAATTTTAAACGCTGGCAGAGAACATCAGGCATCCTGAAAGGCAGCCCATTGTCTTCGAAAGGAGGTAGGACAAAATGTAAAAGATAAAAAGAGAGACAAAAGAGTTAGGGATGGAGACCTGTCCTGGGAAGGGAGTCTTTAAAGAGAAGTCTCCAAGCACCAGAAAACCCTCTCACTGGTGGGTCTGTGGGGAGTTTTGGAATCTTAGAGGGCAACATAACTGGGAGGGAAAAATAAATAAATAAATAAATAAATAAATAAATAAATAAAACCCCTCAGATTATGTGCCTAACAGCAACTCCCAGCAGAGAAGTAGCCCAGACACTCACATAGGCCACTGGTAAGCCGGGGCTGAACAGGGAGGAGCGGGCCTCATTGCTTAGGGTAAGGACTGGGCCTGAATGCCCTAGGGGCAATCTGAGGGAGTTAATGTGAGATAGCAACCCAAACTGTGGGACAGCCAGAGAGAGAGAGAGAGAGAGAGAAGAGAAGAGAGAAAGAGAGAGAGAAAGAGAGAGAGAATTATCCTGCAAAAAAAGCCCTAACCTAAGGCACTGCCTGCCGGCTCACAGAACAAAGGACTGAGCAATACCAGAGGAAAGGTAGCTGGCTGTGAATTGGCCCATCCTCCACCAGAGGCAGGGAAGCAGGCAGGCTGCCAGAGCCAGAAAGTGGCAAACTCGGCCCCAGAGATGGCATTCCCTACCAAACTGCAGGCAGGCTTCTGGTTGCTAACCAAGACTTCCTGAGATTCCCGGTTGACATCCGCCGGGAGGGTCGCAGCCAGACATCAGCTCCCCAGAAGAGATACTGGCCACACTGAAGAAGACGCAACCGCTGCCACGCAGGAAACCAAGCGGCTGGGACCAGGGAGGTGATAAGACGTACCCGCCACCTCAGGAGAGTGTGCTCGCCAAGCACCTGGTCACCTGAGCTTCTCGGACCTGGGAAGGGCACAAAACACAGACCCAACCGAGTCTGTGCCTTTGGGGAGTACCCAAGAACCTGAACCTGAAATGCTTAGACCTGGGAAGTGCATGCAACCCAGGTCCCATTTTAGACAGTTCACATGCAGAGCAACCTGAAGCCTGAGCAGTGTAGACTGGGAGAGCACACACTCCATGAGCGGAGGCAAACCCAGTGTTGCTGAGACACTGAAAGTACTCCCCTCACATGCCAGTGAAATTTGTCGGCAGTGTTCCTCCCTCCCCACAGCATGACTAAACAAGTGAGCCTAAGTAAGTGATCACCTTCGCCCCCTTGTGTCAGGGCAGAAATTAGACACTGAAGAGACCTGCGAACAGAAGAAGCCAAAATAAACAGAGGGAAACACTTTGGAAGTGACGGGGTGCAACAGATTAAAACCCTGTAGTTAGCACCAACTACACTGGAAGGGGCCTGTAGATCTTGAAAAGTATAAGCTGGAAGAAGGAACTATCTGAAGCTGAACTGACCCCACACTGCCCACAACAGCTCCAGAGTAATTCCTAGATATATTTTTACTATTATCATTTAATTAAAAAAAAATTTTTAAGTCCTCTATTACTCCTTTAATTTTCATTTTTATAACCTATTACCTAGCCAAAAAAACGACCTTATTTTTAAAGCAAACTTCATATATATATTTTATAACTTTTGTGATTTTTTTAAAAAAATATTGTATTTTTGAGTCTAACCTCTACTCTAGATTTTTAATCTTTACTTTTTGGTATTTGTTATCAATTTTGTACCTTTAAGAATCCAATCTTTAGTACCCATTTTTACTTAGGAGTGTGATTACTGGCTTGATTGCTATCTCTCCCTTTTGACTCTCCTTTTTCTCCCCCAGGTCACCTCTATCTCCCCCCTCCCTCTTCTCTACCCAATTCTGTGAATTTCTGTGTTTGTCTGGGCTGTGGAGAACACTTAGGGAACTGATTACTGTCTAGATCTGTCTCTCTCCTTTTGATCCCCCTTTTTCTCCTCCTGGTCACCTCTATCTCCCTCCTCCCTCTTCTCTTCTCCATGTAACTCTGTACCTCTCCAGGTGTCCCTCACTGTGGAGAATCTGTTCACCATTAACCTAGATGTTTTATCATCAGTGCTGTATGGATGGAGAAGTCTTGAGGCTATTGTACGTATAAGACTGAAAACCAGAGGCAGGAGGCTTAAGCCCTAAACCTGACAACACTAGAGAACTCCTGACTCCAGGGAACATTAATCGATAAGAGCTCACCCAAAAGCCTCCATACCTACACTGAAACCAAGTACCACTCAAGGGCCAACAAGTTCCAGAGCAAGACATACCACACATATTCTCCAGCAATGCAGGAACATAGCCCTGAGCTTCAAAATACAGGCTGCACAAAGTCACATCAAACCCATAGACATCTAAAAACTTACTACTGGACACTTCACTGCACTCTACAAAGAAGAAATCCAGCTCCACCCACCAGAACACCAACACAAGCTTCCCTAACCAGGAAACCTTGACAAGCCACTCATCCAACCCCACCCACAGGGAGGAACGTTCACAATAAAGAAGAACCACAAACAGCCAGAATACAGAAAAGCCACCCCCAAAATAGCAATCTAAACAAGATGAAAAGGCAGAGAAATACTCAGCAGGTAAAGAAACATGATAAATGCTCACCAAACCAAACAAAAGAGGAGAAGATAGGGAGTCTACCTGAAAAAGAATTCAGAATAATGATAGTGTGCTATGCTATGCTAAGTCACGTCAGTCGTGTCTGACTCTGTGTGACCC
This sequence comes from Oryx dammah, assembly GCF_014754425.2. NCBI lineage: Eukaryota > Metazoa > Chordata > Mammalia > Artiodactyla > Bovidae > Oryx > Oryx dammah. Next base: position 122,765,666 of record NW_024070186.1, read on the forward strand.
CATAGAAGGCGGCCCACCAGGCTCCCATCCCTGGGATTCTCCAGGCAAGCATATTGTAGTAGGTTGCCATTTCCTTCTCCAGTGCATGAAAGTGAAAAGTGAAAGTGAAGTTGCTCAGTCCTGTCCAACTCTTCACGACCCCATGGACTGCAGCCTACCAGGCTCTTCCGTCCATGGGATTTCCCAGGCAAGAGTACTGGAGTGGGTTGCCATTGCCTAAGAATGATCTAAAATCTTGAAAAGAAAAAAAATGGAGTTACAGATAAATAGCCTGGAGACAAGGATTGAGAAGATACAAGAAATTTTTAACAAGGACCTAGAAGAAATAAAAGAATTAATCAATAATAAACAATGCAATAAAGAATATCAAAAGCACTCTGGAGGGAACCAACAGTAGAATAACGTTGGCAGAAGATAGGATAAGTGAGATAGAAGATAGAATGATAGAAATAAATGAAGCAGAGAGGAAAAAAGGAAAAAGAATTAAAAGAAATGAGGACAACTTCAGGGAACTCAGGGACAATGTTAAACACCCCAACATTCGAATCATAGGAGTCCAAGAAGAAGAAGACAAAAAGAAAGGCCATGAGAAAATACTTGAGGAGATAATAATTGAAAACTTTTCCAAAATGGGGAAGGAAACAGTCACCCAAGTCCAAGAAACAGAGAGAGTCCCAAACAGGATAAACCCAAGGCGAAACACCCTAAGACACATATTAATCAAATTAACAAAGATCAAACACAAAGAACAAATATTAAAAGCAGCAAGGGAAAAACAACAAATAACACACAAGGGGATTCCTATAAGGATAACAACTGATCTTTCAATAGAAACTCTTCAGGCCAGAGGGAATGGCAAGACATACTTAAAGTGATGAAAGAGAAAAACCCACCACCCAGATTACTGTACCCAGCAAGGATCTCATTCAGATATGAAGGAGAATTCAAAATTTTTACAGACAAGCAAAAGCTGAGAGAATTCAGCACCACCAAACAGCTCTTCAACTAATGCCAAAGGATCGTCTCTAGACAGGAAACACAGAAAGGGTGTATAAACTCGAACCCAAAACAACAAAGTAAATGGCAACAGGATCATATTTATCAATAATTACCTTAAATTTAAATGGTTTGAATGCTCCAACCAAAAGACAAAAACTGGCTGAATGGATACGAAAACAAGACCCCTATATATTCTGTCTACAAGAGACCCACCTCAAAACAAAGGATACATACAGACTAAAAGTGAAGGGCTGGAAAAAGATTCTTCACACAAATGGAGACCAAAAGAAAGCAGGAGTAGCAATACTCATATCAGATAAAATAGACTTTAAAGGCTGTGAAAAGAGACAAAGACGGATACTACATAATGATCAAAGGATCAATCCAGGAAGATATAAAAATTATAAATATATATGCACCCAACATAGCAGCACCACAATATGTAAGGCAAATGTTGACAAGTATGAAAGAGGAAATTAACAATAACACAACAATAGTGGAAGACTTTTTAATATGCCACTCACACCTATGGATAGATCAACTAAACAGAAAATTAACAAGGAAACACACACTTTAAATGATACAATGGACCAGTTAGACCTAATTGATAGCTATAAGACATTTCACCCCAAAACAATGAATTTCACCTTTTTCTCATGTGCACACGGAACCTTCTCCAGGATAGATCACATCCTGGGCCATAATCTAGCCTAGGTAAACTCAAAAAAAATTGAAATCATTCCAAGCATCTTTTCTGACCACAAAACAGTAAAATTAGATGTCAATTACAGGAAAAAAAAAAAACTATTAAAAATTCCAACATATGAAGACTAAACAACATGCTTCTGAATAACCAGCAAATCACAGAAGAAATAAAAAAAGAAATCAAAATATGCATAGAAACGAATGAAAATGAAAACACAACAACCCAAAACCTATGGGACACCATAAAAGCATTGCTAAGGGAAGGTTCATAGTAATACAGGCTTACTTCAGGAAACAAGAAAAAAGTCAAATAAATAGCCTAACTCTACATCTAAAGTAACTAGAAAAGGAAGAAATGAAGAATCACAGGGTTAGTAAAAGAAAAGAAATCTTAAAAATTAGAACAGAAATAAATGCAAAAGAAACAAAAGAGACCATAACAAAAATCAACAAAGCTAAAAGCTGGTTCTTTGAGAAGATAAATAAAATTGACAAAAACATTAGTCAGACTCATCAAGAAACAAAGAGGGAAAAATCAAATAAACAAAATTAGAAATGAAAATGGAGAAATCACAATAGACAACACAGAAATACAAAGGATCATAAGAAACTATTATCAGCAACTATATGCCAATAAAATGGACAATTTGGAAGAAATGGACAAACTCTTAGAAAAGTATAACTTTCCAAAACTGAACCAGGAAGAGATAGAAAATCTTAACAGACCCATCACAAGCCTGGAAATCGAAACTGTAATCAGAAATCTTCTAGCAAACAAAAGCCCAGGACCAGATGGCTTCACAGCTGAAAACTACCAAAAATTTAGAGAAGAGCTAACACCTATCCTACTCAAACTCTTCCAGAAAATTGCAGAGGAAGGTAAACTTCCAAACTCGTTCTATAAGGCCACCATCACCCTAATACCAAAACCAGACAAAGATGCCACAAAAACAGAAAACTACAGGCCAATATCACTGATGAACATAGATGCAAAAGTACTTAACAAAATTCTAGCAAACAGAATCCAAAAACATATTTAAAAAATCATACATCATGACCAAGTGGGCTTTATCCCAGGGATGCAAAGATTCTTTAATATCTGCAAATCAATCAATGTAATACACTACATTAACAAATTGAAAGATAAACCATATGATTATCTCAATAGATGCAGAGAAATCTGTTGACAAAATTCAGCATCCATTTATGATTAAAAAAAAAAATACACACACACACACACACCAGAAAGCAGGAATAGAAGTAACATACCTCAACACAATAAAAGCTATATATGACAAACCCACAGCAAACATTATCCTCAATGGTGAAAAACTGAAAGCATTTCCTCTAAAGTCAGGAACAAGACAAAGGTGCCCACTCTTACCACTACTATTCAACATAGTTTAGGAAGTTTTGGCCACAACAATCAGAGCAGAAAAAGAAGTAAAAGGAAACCAAACTGGAAAAGAAGAACTAAAATTCTCACTGTTTGCAGATGACATGATCCTCTACATAGAAAACCCTAAAGACTCCACCAGAAAATTTCTAGACCTAATCAATTAATACAGTAAAGTTGCAGAATATAAAATTAACACACAGAAATCCCTTGCATTCCCATATAATAACAATGAGAAAACAGAAAGAGAAATTAAGGAAATAATTCCATTCACCATTGCAACAAAAAGAATAAAATACTTAGGAATAAATCTACCTAAAGAAACAAAAGACCTATATATAGAAAACTATAAAACACTGATGAAAGAAATCAAAGAGGACACAAATAGAGAAATATACCATATTGAAGGATCAGAAGAATCAATATAGTGAAGAGTATACCCAAAGCAATCTATAGATTCAATGCAATTCCAATCAAGCTACCAACGGTATTTTTCACAGAACTAGAACAAATAATTTCACAATTTTTTGTATGGAAGTACAAAAAACTGTGAATAGCCAAAGCAATCCTGAAAAAGAATGGAACGGGAGGAACCAACCTGCCTGACTTCAGGCTATACTACAAAGCTACAGTCTACAGTCATCAAGATAGTATGGTACTGGCACAAAGACAGAAATATAGATCAATGGAAAAAAATAGAAAGCCCAGAGATAAATCCATGCACCTATGGACACCTTATCTTTGACAAAGGAGGAAAGAATATACAATGGAGAAAAGACAATCTCTTTAACAAGTGGTGCTGGGAAAATTGGTCAGCCACTTGTAAAAGAATGAAACAAGAACACTTTCTAACATCACACACAAAAATAAACTCAAAACGGATTAAAGATCTACACATAAGACCAGAAACTATAAAACTCCTAGAAGAAAACATAGGCAAAACACTCTCTGACATAAATCACAGCAGGCTCCTCTATGACCCACCTCCCAGAGTAATGGGAATAAAAACAAAAATAAACAAATGGGACCTAATTAAACTTAAAAGCTTTTGCACAACGAAGGAAACTCTAAGCAAAGTGAAAAGACAGCCTTCACAATGGGAGAAGACAATAACAAATGAAGCAACTGACAAAGAATTAATCTCAGAAATATACAAGCAACTCCTGCAGCTCAATTCCAGAAAAATAAACTACCCAATCAAAAAGTGGGCCAAAGAACTAAACAGACAGTTCTCCAAAAAAGACATACAGATGGCTAATAAACACATGAAAAAATGCTCAACATCACTCATTATCAGAGAAATGCAAATCAAAACCACAATGAGGTACCATTTCACAATGGTCAGAATGGCTGCTATCCAAAAATCTACAAACAATAAATGCTGGAGAGGGTGAGGAGAAAAGGGAACCCTCTTACACTGTTGCTGGGAATGCAAACTAGTACAGCCATTATGGAGAACAGTGTGGAGATTCCTTAAAAAACTGGAAATAGAACTGCCATATGACCCAGCAATCCCACTACTAGGCACATAAACCGAGGAAACCAAAATTGAAAGAGACACTTGTACCCCAATGTTCATCACAGCACTGTTTATAATAGCAAGGACACGGAAGGAACCTAGATGCTTATCAGCAGACGAATGGACAAGAAAGCTGTGGTACATATACACAATGGTATATTTCTCAGCCATTAAAAAGAACACATTTGAATTAGTTCTGAGGTGGATGAAACTGGAGCCTATCATATAGAGTGAAGTAAGTCAGAAAGGAAAACACCAATACAGTATTTTAATGCATATATTTGAAATTTAGAAAGATAGTAATGATAACCCTATATGTGAGATAGCAAAAGAGACACAGATGTATAGAACAGTCTTTTGGACTCTGTGGGAGAAGGTGAGAGTGGGATGATCTGAGAGAATACATTGAAACATGTATATTATCATGTGTGAAACAGATCGCCAGTCCAGGTGCATGAGACAGGGTATTCAGGGCTGGTGCAGTGGGATGACCCAGAGGGATGGGATGGGAGGGAGGGGGGAGGGGGGTTCTGGATGGGGAACATATATATGTACACTCATGGCTGATTCATGTCAATGTATGGCAAAAACCACTACAATATTGTAAAGTAATTAGCCTCCAACTAAAATTTTTTTTTAAAAAAAGTCTGAATACAACAAGCTAAGAAAGAGACAAAACCCTCTGGTCATTCCTCCTGAGAACATAGGAGAAAATATTAGGCAAGGCAATATGGAATGATGAAGAGTCAGAAATTCCTTACAAAGAATAGACAGAAGAAGCTTGCATTGTTTAAATGCTTGTAGCATCAGGAAATTTATGAGTTGTTTTACATATTTTACTTAATCCTAGCAACAACTTTTTGAATTATTTGTTTTCACATTCTGTGGATGAGAAAACTTAAAATAACAAATGTATGACTAATAAAGTTATTACAGTGTTGCTAAATAAAAATAAATGAAAGAGGAAAAATATTATATATTAGAAATATAGGAAGGAGAAAATATTTTTTAAATGTATAGATTGTTCTAGAGAACATAAAATTGAAACACACAAGCTATAAACTTATGACATAGTATTTTATATGTATATATATATATATATATATATATACACATTTGAATTATTTAAAACTCATAAAGACTTTGATACATCAAGCCAAAATTATTTTTCTCTCAGGGAGACATTCTGGTATTAGGCAAGCACATCCTCTCTCATGAAAATGTATTTTCAGGATTCTAGCAAATGAAAACTTTATATAACTAGGAAATAGAATAAAAGCCATAAACAGAAAATTGGAGTTTATAATATTCAATTTTTAAAGGATAAAATTTTCTTTTCACATAATTCTATAAAGGCATGTTCAATTCTGAGACTTTCCATCAGCTTTACTTTATGCTGTATTTTTCCAATTCACAATTTTATCAAGGAAACTAAAGTCAACAGGCAAAATGTTGGGCATAAAAGCACTTTATTCCATTCGGAATAAAGTGGAAAGTAAAACAAGAAAATAAGTACACAATCATGCAAACAAAGGCACATATCAGAAACTAAATAATTAAAATAATATATATTTGTAGAAATTTACAAATATCTACACACAGAACTGGTATTGTCATGAACAGAATTGGCTCTATTATTTAAGAGGATGCAGAAGACTGAGCATAAAACAAACATGGTGAATCATGCAGAATGGAAAGTCGCTCAGTAGCTCACCTTTAACTTTATTCTTTGATGCAGCCGCTGGTACCAAGGAAAGTTTGCACAAGAAGAGAACAAGCATATTAGTATATTAGATAGCGTCAAACAAGAAAAAGAGATTTGTTATCACTATTACTTAAAGTCTTAAATGGTACATTTATGATTACATGATGAACACACTTCAGATGACTAGGACTTATAATGAAGAAAATGACAGTTGGTTATATTTTGTTAATATATGATTAAAGTCTTTGGAAAAGAAAGAGCAAACTAGATAAGAGCCACAGATTGTAAGTAGCAATGATGCAAGACACAGAATTCTTTTTAAGAACTGTGTATCTTTCTTTCTCTGTCCTTTTTAACTAAACTTTAGTTAATAATTCAATTAAAATACCAGTATAGTTTAGATATATTTCATGTTATTTAACAATTAAAGTGCAATTCATAACATTTGGATAAAAAGCAAGGGCAGACCATTTGCATTTATTCAATGCTTACTTAGTTGCCAAAAACCTCATTATTTTTGGCTTCCCTAATAGCTCAGTTGGTAAAGGTTCATGCCTGCAATGCAGGAGACCTAGGTTTGATCCTTGGGTTAGGAAGATGCCCTGGAGAAGGGAAAGGCTATGTACTCCAGTATTCTGGCCGTGAGAATTCCATAGACTGTATAGTCCATGGGTTTGCAAAGAGTCGGACATGACTGAGAGACTTTCACTTTTGCTATTCTTATAAAAAAACATAACATATATACTTTGTGTATTTTGTTTCCAAAAACAAGATCATATTATAGATAATTCTTTGCAGTCTGCTTTTTGCACATTTTTTCAGATTAACACACAGAGTTTTAATTCACTAATCTTAATAGTTGCATATTTTCCTATAATGTGTATGAAGTATAGGACTATTTCCCTATTTATAGTAAATCAGGTTGCCTTTAGGTTTTTTGCTTGTTTTTACTGCTAATAACAATGCTGCAAAACACAATCTGTGTCATATCCCTTATATACCATACTGGTGTTTTGCTTCCATTGGACAGATTCCCAGGTTGTTTTCATATAAATATTTCTATCCAGTTAACCACTGACAAAGAAGAATACTTTAAATATTGTAAGAGGAAGCCAGCAAAATGAAACAAACAAAAGTACAGAATCTAGTGCTCCAAATAACTGCTACACTGGGATGGTCTCAGACCTTTTAAACCACAAGCTATTTCATTTAACTTTGTTTAATATTTGCTTTTCAATTAAATTGTGTTGTTTCAAAGATTACACAAAGCTGAAGGACTTACTATTAGATTATGAAAAAAATATTCTTTGACTAAATTTCAAAGAAAATATTTCAATGTATCAGTATATTGAATTGTTCATGAGAAAAGAAATTTTATATCACATTCAAATTCATCACTTAATATTTTTAACACAAATTGAAAGTAAAATTGCCAAAAGACTTTAGAAATTTTTGAGGCAACAGTACCAAATATGTTAACAGATACAACTAATCTTTCACAAAAAATCAGCTTTTGATTAAAAATTAGTGACATAAAAATAAAGAAGGCAATCTTTACATTTCTCAGTGGGACCAAGATAAATTATTTAAAGTTGTCAAACATTACAGGAAAGCGGGTGGTTTTATTCTTAGATTATTGGTTAGGTAACAAAATAAAAGGAAAGAAAAACAAAAGCTCAATGTCTGTTTCTGTGTGTATTTAGGCAGCTAATACTAGACTAGGCTGGTTAATATAATTGGAAAGAGGCCAGGCTACCAGGCTTGTTAGCCCAATTATAATTCTCTGCATATTCAACAAAAGAAGCCAAGATGACAGCAAGACTGTCATAAATGTCATGTTCAATACTTGTAAGATTTTCCATTGTCAGCACAGTCCAATTATAAGTCAATTGTAAAGTGCACATTGCACACTACCCAAAAGTGACTGAAAATTATTTTAAAAATACAATTTTAGTGGTTCACAGTTAAAATGAAAAAAAGGAAGTAAAGGTACTTTTACCAGAGAAAATTTTAGATATAACATTAACATTTCTTCACCTTTATGATAAAAGCAAGTTATAACTATAACATTATGGTTGTTCACATTGTTTTCCAGAGATGATTAGTTATAATATTAAATTTGTAACTGCTGATAATTATATCAATAATGTGAAAATTTGTGAATGTATTTTTTGAAGAAAAATCATATGATAATGATTGAAACACCAGAGTTATTTACATATAGATGCTGAATAGTTAATAAATATTAGGCATTTATTAATGATGTTTATCTTCAAAATCCCCAATACAGATGATCAAAAAGTAGAAATACAATTAATTCATTGTCACAAATTAATTAGTTCATTGAATTAATCAACTGTCTATTTGAAAGATATCACTAATAATTCTGCAGAAAATTGGTGAATCTAAAACAGTGATTCTCAAAATGAGTCATAGGAACTAGAAGTAGGGCAATGGGCATTCTCAGAGGACATTAGATGAATTTTAATTACCTCAAAATTTGTATGACCTACTCACATTTTCCTTATTCTTTAATTTCTACTCTAATTTTAAGATTAATGTCATAACAAAATGGTGATATGTTTGTTAGTGTTTGCAATGTCTGAATAATATAGAACATACTAGATTAGTAGTTGCCTTTAGAAGTGTTTTATGAAAGGTTACTTAGCAATAAAACATTTAGAAATAGCAAAGATATTACTGGAATTTATTCACAGAAAAAAAAAACACTAAAATATTATGGATCTTTTTATTCTAATATTACGTAGCCTTTAAAAAATATCATAGTATTTTACCCAGTGTTTTTTTTTTCTTTTATTCTTCCTTCCATAAACAAATTTATAGTTAGGGAATTGTTCCTTAATAGAGAAGCAATAAACTTAGCAAGTACTTTGACTTTCCAAGGAGCCAGAGTTTCTTGACATCTGTAACTTCATACTCAGATACATTAGGTTTTTCCCTGCCCAAGATATAATTAGACAAAACAAAACAAACAAAATTCCATTGCCATTGAAAGACACTGCACAGTATAATTTTTAAAATAAGAAAGTTTCTCTTATAGACATATGAGCAAACTACAAAAATAAGAGACAATATATTGCATTACTTCCAAGTGAAAACTAAGAGATCCAAAATATTACAAAACTAGGAAGAAGAGATGTGACTTTTTCTAGCTCACAAATCTATTTGGTAGTAAAATTACAACCGAAAACAGTATGCTGAGCATGTATATTTTAAAATCCACTGTGTGTGTGTGCTTGTGGTCAGTTGTGTCCGACTCTTTGCCACCCTATGGACTGCAGCCCGCAAGACTCCTCTGTCCATGGAATTTCCCCTGCAAGAATACTGGAGCAGGTTGCTATTTCTTTCTCCAGAGGATATGTCTCACCCAGGGACTAAACCCACATCTCTTGCATCTTTTGCATTGGCAGGCAAGTTCCTTATCAGCTGAGCCACTGGGGAAGCCCCCAAATCCACTATATCAAAATGCAATCATTAGATATAGTATAGCAATGTAATGCGAACCAATAACAGGTGAGTTATATTCCTTTTTACAAAGGAGGAAATCACACTGATTTAAAAAGTACTATATCTGATTTATCAGACACTTACCACCTTACTATAGTCTTTTCAAGATATAGAAATTAAAATAATTGCATTTCAGAGCTAGATATCCACCCACATCTCTCCCTTCTTCACTAACTATCCAGAACAAAGTTAAACACATTTTTATACTAATCACTTGAGATTTATTTAAAATAACGTTTTTCTTAGCTATCAACTAACATCATCTAAACATGAGAATTTTCTTCTAAGACTCATTAGAATCTGAAAACTTGAAAAAGTGTGACTTTATCTAATCGCTGTCACAAGTTTTTCTTTCTTAATAACTACACACATTTCACAGTGGGAAAACGTGTAAAAATGATGCTTGAGAAAGAAATGCTTGCTAAAAGAGATATATTCAAGAGTAATCAAATATCTAATGAGTGGAAACTTCTCCTCACACTGCTCTCTCAGTCAGTAAATAAAGAGGAAATAATATAACTCAAAAACCACCATTCTACAATCTTAAAAAAGTTTTTATATGTAAGCTTTAGACAGATACATAGTAATACATAAAGTTAACATCATTAAAATGGAGACTATCAGACTCTTGGAAGTACACAATATCATTTAAGAAATATTTTTTGCAATATAACCAAATCTGGATACAATTGTGACTCTACATAGAACTTCCAATGTCCAGTGCACGCAAGGAACAAAAAATGCATTAAGTCAATGCAGTTAGTCTAACCTTGAATATGGAAACCACATGCAAGATATTTTAGTATTTGTTCATTTAGCAAAAAGATATTAGAGATAAAAATACGAATTTAAGGGGCAACTTAAGAGACAAAACGAACAAATGACACATACAGATTACTTTGGATCCCTATTTGAACACTTGATAGTTCACAGTATTTAAGAACTGTTGTTAATACTTAAGTGTAATCTGTTCGTTCAGTCACTCAATCAGGTCTGAGTCTTTGCGACCCCATGGACTGCAGCATGCCAGGGCTCCATATCCATCATTAACTCCCAGAGCTTATGCAAACTCATGTCCATCTTGTTGGTGATGCCATCCAACCATCTCACTCTCTGTCCTCCCTTTCTCCTCCTGCCTTCAATCTTTCCCAGAGTCAGGGACTTTTCCTATGAGTCAGTTCTTTGCATCAGGTGGCCAAAGTATTGGAGTTTCAGCTTTAGCATCAGTCCTTCTAATGAATATTCAGGACTGATTTCCTTTAGGGTGGACTGGTTGGATCTCCTTGTGGTCCAAGGGACTCTCAAGAGTCTTCTCCAAAACCACAGTTCAAAAGCATCAATTGTTCAGTGCTCAGCTTTCTTTATAGTCCAACTCTCACATCCATACATGACTACTAGAAAAATCATAGCTTTGACTAGATGGACTTTTATTGGCAAAGTCATGTCTCTGCTTTTTAATACAGCCTTACAAATAGCTGTGAAAAGAAGGGAAGCGAAAAGCAAAAGAGAAAAGGAAAGATATACCCATTTGAATGCAAAGTTCCAAAGAGTAGGAAGGAGAGATAAGAAACCCTTCCTCAGTGATCAGTGCAAAGAAATAGAGGAAAACAATAGAATGGGAAAGACTAGAGATCTCTTCAAGAAAATTAAAGATACCAAGGGAACACTTCATGCAAAGATGGGCTCAATAAAGAACAGAAATGGTAGGGACCTAACAGGAGCAGAAGATAATAAGAAGAGGTGGCAAGAATACACAGAACTGTACAGAAAAGATCTTCCTGACCCAGATATTCATGATGGAGTGATCACTCACCTGGAGCCAGACATCCTGGAATGTGAAATCAAGTGGGCGTTAGGAAGGATCACTACAAACAAAGCTAGTGGAGGTGATGGAATTCCAGTTGAGCTATTTCAAATCCTGAAAAACGATGCTGTGAAAGTGCTGCACTCAATATGCCAGCAAATTTTGAAAACTCAACAGTGGCCACAGGATGGGGAAAGGTCAGTTTTCATTCCAGTCCCAAAGAAAGGCAATCTCAAAGAATGCTCAAACTACCACACAATAGCACTCATCTCACACAGTAGTGAAGTAATGCTTAAAATTCTCCAAGCCAGGCTTCAGCAATATGTGAACCGTGAACTTCCAGATGTTCAAGCTGATTTTAGAAAAGGCAGAGGAACCAGAGATCAAATTTTCAACATCCGCTGGATCATCAAAAAAGCAAGAAAGTTCCAGGAAAACATCTATTTCTGCTTTATTGACTATGCTAAAGCCTTTGACTATGTGTATCACAATAAACTGTGGAAAATTATGAAAGAGATGGGAATACCAGACCATTTAACCTGCCTTTTGAGAAACCTATATGCAGGTCAGGAAGTAACAGTTAGAACTGGACATGGACCAACAGACTTGTTCTAAATAAGAAAAGGATTACATCAAGGCTGTATATTGTCACCCTGCTAATTTAACTTATATGCAGAGTACATCATAAGAAATGCTGGGCTGGAGGAAGCACAAGCTGGAATCAAGATTGTTGGGAGAAGTATCAATAACCTCAGATATGCAGATGACATCATCCTTATGGCAGAAAGTGAAGAGGAACTAAAGAGCCTCTTGATGAAAGTGAAAGAGGAGAGTGAAAAGGTTAGCTTAAAGATCAACATTCAGAAAACTAAGATCATGGCATCTGGTCCCATCACTTAATGGAAAATAGATGGGGAAACAGTGGAAACAGTATCAGAGTTTATTTTTCTGGGCTCCAAAATCATTGCAGATATGATTGCAGCCATGAAATTAAAAGACACTTACTCCTTGGAAGGAAAATTATGACCAAGCTAGATAGCATATTCAAAAGCAGAGACATTACTTTGCCGACTAAGGTCTGTCTAGTCAAGGCTATGGTCTTTCCAGTGGTCATGTATGGACGTGAGAGTTGAACTCTAAAGAAAGCTGAGTGCCAAAGAATTGATGCTTTTGAAAAGTGGTGTTGGAGAAGACTCTTGGGAGTCCCTTGGACTGCAAGGAAATCCAACCAGTCCATCCTAAAGGAGATCAGTTCTGGGTGTTCATTGAAAGGACTAATGGTGAAGCTGAATCTCCAATACTTTAGCCACCTCATGAGAAGAGCTGACTCATTTCAAAAGACCCTGATACGGGGAAAGATTGAGGGCAGAGGAGAAGGGGACGACAGAGAATGAGATGGTTGTATGGCATCACCGACTCGATGGACATGGGTTTGGGTGGACTCCGGCAGTTGGTGATGGACAGGGAGGCCTGGTGTGCTGCAGTTCATGGAGTCACAAAGAGTCGGACACAACTGAGCGACTGAACTGAACAGAACTGAAGTTTGTTCATAGCCTTTCTCTTTCTGAATGTTGTGTTTTAAGCCAACTTTTCCACTCTCCTCTTTCGTTTTCATCAAGTGAAATTTCATTAATGAAAATTTTAATGTCTTATAATAACTTCATTTTTAAGTGATTACCTTTTCTCAAAACTATCAAAATAGATCAATATAATCTTGAAATGCATAATGTTTATGATGTTTTCTATTTTTGTAGATGATTGAAACTTCTGATAATAAAATAAGTTTAAAATCTGGCTTTATTTGTTGACATCAATGTTGATACAATATGATTACATGCAGTAGTGTATATAAAACAGAACAGTACTGGTTATATATCAATATTTGTATTGAATGAGATCATTTCATCATGTAAGTAACATTTCACAGTTATATGCAAGGCAAACATGCACCATCAAAATAATTTTGGTTTATGAAACAGTCTCCAAAATGTGGGACACAGTAATTTCACAGAAATAACCATTTTCCTTCTACCGAAATGAAGCAGAATCTTATTTTAAGCTTCTAACTACATTATTCATGTGTATTTTGAGAATTAAGTGATCTATATAATTATTTCTTTTCCATGTTTTCTCAGCCTATAATGCTGAATTAATTATATGTATCAAAATAATTCTTATTTTGTATTAAGACTTTTTATCTGCAATTTTTATGATTCTAGCACTGATAGTTTACATATTAAATATTTATACTACTTTCTCTTATATTTATTTCTTTTGCTGTCAAGAATCTCTTTAAACTTCATGACTCACTACCAATTTATAAATTTCTTTTTCTTTTGCTATACTCCATACTTCTCAGAGGCTTATGACTTTTACCTTGATCAATATAGGAAGAGGATTTCAAGACTTTGAAAAAAAAATTGGACTCAAACTCATGCCTCTAGAAGATACTAAAAAATAACTTCAAACCGTTAGATGTATCAGTCATATATTACTATGAAAGCTTTGAGGCAGTACCAGAATAAAAGGTTCTCAATATATAAAGTACATGGGCTTCCTTTGAAGTTATATTTTATGTCTGTTACTAAACCAGGAAGCTATTTTATAAATATTCTAAATCTATAAGTGGAATAAAATATAGCACTGAGGATTAGTCTTCTATTAGTCCCCAAATCCTCAGAGGCTAATTTTAATGGGAAAATTTAGGATACATTCCTTAGATTGTTGCTAAGTACATGAAAACTATGAGATTTAAGAAATGTTTTATAAACAGACTTAGAAAACTAAATTCTAACATCAGTGAGATTGGTCATATTTCTTATTTTCTAGATGTTGTAATTATATTTTCAGTTTTTTCTATTAATTTGCTGTATTAGAGACTTTCTGCTCAATAATTTAAAAATATATTCTATTTTACTAATTTAAACATATTTTTAGGGCTTCAAAATCACTGCAGATGGTGACTGCAGCCATGAAATTAAAAGGTGCTTGCTCCTTGGAAGAAAAGTTATGACCAACCTAGACAGCATATTAAAAAGCAGAGACAGGAGTTTGCCAACCAGGTCCATCTAGTCGAAGCTATGGTTTTTCTAGTCATGTATGGATGTGAGAGTTGGACTATAAAGAAAGCTGAGCAGCGAAGAATTGATGCTTTTGAACTATGGCGTTGGAGAAGACTCTTGAGAGTCCCTTGGACTGCAAGGAGATCCAACCAGTCCTTCCTAAAGGAAATCAGTCTGAATATTCATTGGAAGGACTGATGCTGAAGCAGAAACTCCAATACTTGGCCACCTGATATGAAGAACTGACTCACTGGAAAAGACCCTGATGCTGAGAAAGATTGAAGGCAGGAGGAGAAGGAGATGACAGAGGGTGAGATGGTTGGATGGCATCACTGATTCAATGGACACAAATTTGAGTCAACTGTGAGAGTTGGTGATGGACAGGAAGGCCTGACGTTCTGTACTCCATGGGGTCACAAAGATTCAGACATGACTGAGCGACTGAACTGAACTGAAGTAAATGATCCTTTTTTTTATCCATAAATAGTAATGGTAAAATGATAAAGCAACTGTATAATGTTGAATACTTTTGGAACCATCAGTGTTCTCCAATTCTCATGTAGAACCAATAATGTTATAGCATCTACCAATAAGAGTTCACATTCCAAGGCAGACGGTGACATGAGAAAAATAATCGGACACAAACATTCTCTCCATGTGTGTCTGTGTTTATATATATATATATATATATATATATATATATATATA